>NC_133023.1:41782189-42091475 GCF_048564905.1 Vicugna pacos | reverse complement strand
TATTTTATTTATTTATTTATTTATATTTGTTTTTTAAAAACATTTTAAAATGTAGTTATAGTAATTTTACAACATTGTGTCAAATTCCAGTGTAGAGCACAATGTTTCAGTTATACATGAACATACATATATTCATTTTCACATTTTTTTCACTGTGAGCTATCACAAGACCTTGTATATATTTCTCTATGCTATACAGTATAATCTTGTTAATCTATTATACATTTTAAAATCCCAGTCTGTCCCTTCCCACCCGCTGCCCCCTTGGCAACCACAATTTTGTATTCTATGTCTATGAGTGTGTTTCTGTTTTGTATTTATGTTCATTTTTTTTTTTTAGATTCCACATGTGAGTGATCTCATATGGTATTTTTCTTTCTCTTTCTGGCTTACTTCACTTAGAATGACATTCTCCTAGGACATCCATATTGCTGCAAATGGTGTTATGTTGTCCCTTTTAATGGCTGACTAGTATTCCATTCTATAAATATACTACAACTTCTTTATCCAGTCATCTGTTGATAGACATTTAGGCTCTTTCCATGTCTTGGCTATTGTAAATAGTGCTGCTGTGAACAATGGGGTGCAGATGTCTTTTTGAAAATATGTTTTAAAAATGGAAGGAACTGTGCCTAAAGAATTAAGAAGATATGTTAACAAAGTCTCAATGAGTAGAGAATATCAATACAGAGTTCAAAATTATAAAAAATAAACCAAATGGAATTTCTGGGTTTGAAAAATACAGCAACTGAAATGAAAATTATAATAATGGGGCTCAATATTAGATCTCAGCTGGCAGAAGAAAGAATCTGTGTGGTAGAAGACAGACCAATAGAGATTATAAAATTTGAAGAACAAATAGAAAAAAAATGAAGAAAAATGATTAGAGTCTTAAATATAAAATACACCAGTATGCATTTTATGGGAGAATCAAAGGAAATGAGATAAAGAAAGAAGAAGAATTAAATATTTGCATTAATAGTGGCTGAAAGTTTCCCAAATTTGATAAAAAACTTTCATCTATATATTCAGGAAACTTTTGAAGCTAAAAGTGGGTAAAATGCATAACGATTCATAACCAAGTACATTCTAGCCAAATCTTAAGAGTGGTATAAGATAAAATCTGGAAAGCAGTCAGAGAAAAATGACTCATCACTTACAAGGTAACCCCAGTAATAGTAACAGTGGACTTCCTATCAGAAACAATGGAGGCCACAGGGAGTGGAACAATATACTTAAAACGCTGAAAGTAAAAACAAACAAACAAACAAACAAAAAACCAACCAAAAATCATATATCCAGCAAAAATGAAAAGAATACATTCCTAGATTTAAAAAAACAGCTTAGAAAATTTATTGCTAGAAGGCCTGCCTTACAAGAAATACTAAAGTTTTTCAGAGTGAAACATGTGACTCCAGACAAAAGTATAAATCCATGTCAGTAAAGGTAATTATGTAGGTAACTATAAAGAAAAGTTTAATTACATATTCCTTCTTTTTTTCTTAACTGATTTAAAACTAACTGCATAAAATGACATGTAAATAATTGCATTGTTGGGATCATAACTTATTCAAATGTAATATATTTAGAAATAATAGCACAAAGGAGACAGGCAGGAACAAAGTTGTACTGAATAAGGAAAAGGACCTCATATGGTAATGCAAATTCATTGGAAGAAATGAAGAGAATCAGAAGTGATAAATAAGAAGATTAATATAACAAACTCTGTAAATATATACTTGTATTCCTATCTTTTAAAAATTTCTTTAAATGATAGAAGGTTAAATAAGGTAATAATTATAAGTTTTCATTATTAGGTTTGTGACATATAGCAATACTGAGTATAACAATATTAGCACAAAAATAGGGTGTTGGAATGAACATATAAAGAAATAAAATTTTTATTTCCAGTAGAATTAAGTTGATATATATCTGAAATAGATTCTGATAAGTTGAGATCTATTTTGTAAGCCATAGAGCAACCAGTAGAGATTCAAAAATTATAATAAAAATTGTTAAAAGAATTAAAATGTTACACTAGAAAATATTCATTTAACACAAAAGAAAATAGTAATAAAGAAATAGAGTAAAAAAGAAAACCTCCCATTAGATGTATATAAAATGAAAAACGAAATGCCAGATGTAAATCCAGATCCATGCATATTAATGTGTTGACTGGATTAAATGATCTAATTAAAAGAAAAAGATTTTCAGGTTGGATTGAAAAACAAGATCCAATCACATAATGTCTATAGGAGACACACTTTAGGTGCAAAGATGAAAAAAGGTGGAAAGTAAAAGGACATAAATAGATATGCCATGCAAGAAACAATTATAAGACACTTAGAGTGGCAATATCAGACAAAATTAACTTTAAAAATATTGCTAGAGATGGAGAGACATTTCATAATGCTAAAAGAGAGAATCTGTTAAGATGACATAATAATTATAAACATATATTCATTTAAACATATAGCCAGAGGAAAAAAAATGTTTCAATGAATATATGTATGTTCATGTATAACTGAAAAATTTTGCTCTACACTGGGATTTGACACAACATTGTAAGATGACTATAACTCAACAAAAAATGTTTAAAAAAAGAGAATTGAAGTGAGAAATAGACAATACAACAATAGTAGATTTCAATACCTCACTTAAAATAACGGATAGAACAACTAAGCAAAAGATTAATAAGCAAATAGAACATTTGAACAACACTATGAACCAATTTAATGTAACAGACATCTATAGAACACTACCAAACAATAGCAGAATATCCATTCTTCTCAAGTCCACATGGAACATTCTCCAACATAGGTCATATTTTAGGTGAAAATTATCCTCAATAAATTGAAAAGAATTGAAATCATCCAAAATATGTTATCCAACAACAATGGGATGAGATTAGAAATCAGTAATAGAAGGAAAATTGGGAAATTCAGAAATTTATGGAAATTAAACAGCGTACTCTAAAATAATCAAAAGGACAAAGAAGAAATAACAAGAAAAATAGAAAATACCTTGACATGAATGAAAATGAAAACAATCATTCCAAAGTTTAAGGGATACAGGTAAAGCAGTCTTCAGAGAGAAATGTACAGCTGTAAACACCTATATTACAGAAGAAAAAAAGCTCCCAAATACCCTAATTTTCACCTTAAGGAACTAGACAATGAAGAGCAAACTAAATTTAAATCAAGCAGATAGAATAAAATAATAGAGATTCTAATGGAAATAAATGGAATAGAGAATAGAAAAAAGAAGAGAGAAAATCAGTGAAACCAAGTTTATTGTTTTAAATAAAATCAAGAAAATTGATTTTTTAGCTAGACTGTCCAAGCAAGGAAAGAGACAAATCAAATTATGAAATCAGAATGAAAGGTGGGACATTACTACTAACCTTATATAAATTAAAAAGAATTATATGTGAGTATAATAAACAGTGTATGATATTAGGTAGATAACAATAGATAAATTAGATAACTTAGATAAAATAATAACATTTTAGAAAAACTTAATATATCAAAAGTAACTCAAGAAGAAATAGAAAATAAGAATATACCTATAATAAGGGATTGAGTTAGTAATTTTAAAACTTTCCACAGTGAATATCTGGTTCTGAGATGACTTTACTGGTAAAACCTATCATATATTGAAAGAAAAAGTAATAACAAAACTTTACAAACTCTTCCAAAAAATAGAAGAAGAAGTAATACTTTCTGCTCTTTCTATGGGGCCAGTATTACCCTGATACCAAAACCAGACAAAGACATTACAGGAAAGTAAAGCAAAAAATAATAACACTTATTAAATATAGACACAAAAATCATCAATGAAAGTGCATTCAATCACGTTGTCTTAGTCTGTTTGGGCTGCTGTAACGGAATACCATAGACTAGGTGGATTAACCAACAAACATTTATTTCTCACATTTACAGAGGCTGGGAAGTCCAAGACCAAAATTGTCAGCAGATTTAGTGTCTGTTGAAGGCCTGCTTCCTAGTTCATAGATGTTTCTTGTTGTGTCCTCACCTGATGGAAGGAGTGAGAGCGCTCCCTGGAGCTTCATCTATAAGGCCTAATCCCATTCACGAGGCTTCTACGTTCATGACCTAATCACCTCCCAAAGGCCCCAACTCCAAATACTATCACATTGGGGGTTAGGATTCAGTATATGGATTTTGGGGAGTACACAGACATTCAAACTATAGCCCACATCCAATCAGAACCAGCATCACTGTCCAGTCCAAACAAATGATCCAAACTATGATTAAGGAACAGAAGATGAAAGAACAAAGTGCTCCCCCAACCCACTCTGAGGGCCTTCTTGACTCAATTCCTGAACCATGTATATCCTTGTAATTTTGTTTTCCCTCTAAAAAGATTTGGTTAGTGATGAAAGCAGTTTGTCTTGACTAAGAGTAGGGACTGAAAAAATAGTTATAGTTGACTCTTGAACAACATGGATTTGAACTGTGTGGGTCCATTTATATGTGGATTTTTTTCAATAAATACTACAGTACTACACAATCTGCAGTTGCTTCAATCTGTGCATGCAGAACCATGGATAAGGACTGACTTTGGGACTTGAGCATCCTTGAATTTTGATATCCGAGGCAGGTTCTGAAACCAATCCCCTGTGGATACCAAGGGACAACTGTGCAAAAGACCCTAGTTTTCCTTGCTTCAACTGTTGCTACTTTTACCTCTCTCTCTTTTTGTTTTACTTACCCACTTTTTTTGTTACCTCTCTCCACTCCCCAAACTTGACAAGCAACAAGTAAAAAACTAGTCCTTGAAAAGCTGTTCTGACACCTGCTGGAATGAGATTGCACTAAAGATCTGAGCAAGAGACCTGAAAAAGTGGAACAAATTCCCAATCATTCCAACTACACATTTGTAGTACTTAAAAACTGCAACCTGGGAAGTACCAGTCATGTATCTCTCTTCTCTTTTCCCTTTAAAAACTGGTTTTGCTTCAGTTCAGAGTTACCTGGTCTTAATGTGATGCACATCAGCTGGAAAAATGCTTTAACACCTATTTGAATCACTTTATACATTTTTCTCAACAAGTTCTACACTAATTTGGCCTCAGCATTTTTTAGCAGCCAATGAAAAGAGTTCTAAAGGATCACTTGCATGAATTACAGTCACCATTGGATCAAAACAAACCATTTTCTCAAGGGATGTACCAGTGTTCCTGGTAATGAGATTCAAGGGAAATCTGTCCCTAGAATTGTTATAGGGTTCATATTCATATTATCCAGACATCCTTTGCAGTAATCTCTCTAAGTAGCAGTTTTCTTTCTCATCTGTTAAATGGAGATAATTAGAGTATCCTACCTGATAAGATTTCTGTCATGGATGAGACAACAGTACATGTAAAGGGCTTAGCATAATGCCTGACACAGTATATACTCAATAAATCTCAGCCACATGATTTTGTAACAGATAAGAGCACAAGCTCTGGAATCATAATTTTAGGAGTAGTAAAGAATTTCCATACATCCTTACAATGCAAAGGTTGTCTGTGCCCAAACAATACAACCTAATACGCTATTAGGAAGTAAATATAGGAAAAACTATCATTTGCTGTTTGGAAAATGTGTATAATGGAAAGCTAAACTGAAAAAAAGGACTCAAATTTCTAGAGTTTGCCTTTCAGTGATGCTGCAGAGCATTCATTATTTATATAGTGTTTAGTTAGGACATAGGCTAGTCTGTTTAATAAGGGAGAAAATATACATTAGCTTAAAAAAGACATTTCTCTTTTAAATAATCTTTTAAGTCAAGGGCTTAACAAGGTTGGGGCTTAAGCTCATCCAATCTGGTGGCTCTTCCATCCTTCAGGTGTGGAGCATCACCTTCTGAAATGGTGGAGTGAAAACCTCAGTGAACCCACTCCCTTACAAAGGTAATGCAAGTAACTGGCAGAACTGTCAAAACCAACCACTTCGGGACTCTGGAAATTAACCAAAGGCACAGAATGAGTTGAAAAGCAATTAAGAAAACTACCGAACAGCCATAAGAATACCAATGCCTGCCTGTGGCATTTTAACTCCAGGCTTCTCACACCCCCATCCCCAACTAAGTGGTGTGGTAGCCATGAAAAGTCAACAACCTTGCAGCCAATGATAAGGAATGAACTCTTTTAGACATCTGTGGAAAGACCCTTCCTCAGAGTAGAGTCAATATTTTGAGCAGATTTTTAGTTCTCTGGAAAAATTTCATCCCCATGGTGTTGTTTCTATTTGATCTTACTCAGAGCTTGGTTTTGCAGAAAAAAACTCTATTCACATATTTTCAGTGTTACTGAAAACAGTAGCAATTCTCTGGAATTGTTAGCACCATAGGTGCCTAAGCCTATGATTTCAGTTGGGATAAAGAAATTTTGGGTTCTCAAAATTTTAAATCCAGTTGCAGCTCCAAATTTAAAATTTAGACCTGGAGAACTAGATAACTGCAGGGCACTTGGTGAAGTGCCAACGTATTTCTGGAATCTAGGCATTTGCTTATATGTGCAGAATTGTGTGAATATACAAGAAGGGGCTGAGAAAGCCCCATCAACTCACCTCTGGCTGACCTTGAATTTCTTCACCAGCAGGAAGTGAAAGGTAATGCTGACTTGTAAACTGCCTGAAGTTTCAAGGTGTGCTTTCACACACAGATCCCTTTGATAAATGCTTGGAAGACCAGCTAGCTCTAGACATTTAAGAAAATATTCTGACTGATTATTATTGGCCGACCACTAACTACTGACCTAGAGATGACCCTAAGGAAACCAAGCTTATAAGTAAAAGCAACACAGATTTTTAAAAAATGTGAAAAAAATATGAGTAAAGAACTCAACAGCCTCATACTACAGGGAATGCAGAATTCACACGATCAGTCTAGGAAAGTTGTAAAACAAATAAGCAGCAGCAGCAAAAACAACAACAAATTAGAAGTGCAGGAGCTTTATAATTCCAATGTTACTACAACATAATATCTACAATGTCCAATTTTCAGCCAGACATTGTGAAACATGCAAAGAACAAGTAACCATGGCCCATAAACCCCCCAGAAAAGCAGCCAATTGAAACTATCCCTAAGGTGGCCCATATGATGTCCTTAAGTAGGCAAAGACTTTATGTTAGATATTTTAAATATGTTCAAAAAGCTAAAAGAAACCATGTGTAAAGAAGTAAAGTATGGCAACTATGTCTTACCAGAGAACAAGAATAAAGAGATAACTAGAAATTGACACAACATTGTAAACTGACTATACTTCAGTTAAAAAAATAAAAAATAATGAGATATAATAATAAAAAAGAAACTATCCTTAAGATTTTGCCCTCTTTTGTATGGCTGAAGATGCTTTAGCACTGTATGTTTATTTTAGTTAGTAGGAAAGGGGAAAAGGAGAAAAAGAGGAGGCTAACTTATTTTCTTTAATAGCATGATCTAGAGGTTGTTTATAACACTACTATTCATGATTCATTGGACAGAACTTAGTCACAAGGCCACATCTAGCTGCAAATAAAGATGAGAAATATGAACTTTCACCATATGACCATGTGCCCAGCTAAAATTTCTACTCTTACAGAAAATGAAGAAAATTGATACTAGAGGGACAGTAAGCAATCTCTTTCAGAGCCAGCCAGTCCCATTTGTAGTTTTCAGTGTATGTCTTGCATTTATTTTGCTGAATTTAGTTCAAAGTATTGTATTATTTTTATGCTGTTTTAAATGGAATTGTGCAATTAATTTCATTTTTGGATTATTCATTGTTACTGTATAAAAATACAATTAGTTCTTGTCTATGTCCTATACACTTGGAATCCCCTAATTAGTTCTAATTAAAAAGATATGTGGATTCCTTAATATTTCCTATATACAAGATCATGTAGTCTGTGAATAGTTCTGCTGCTTCCTTTCCAATCTGGATATTTTTTATTTTATTTTCTTATCTGATTGCCCTGGCTAGAACCTCTAGTATAATTTTGAATAGAAGTGGCAAGAATGGGCTTCCTTGTTTTGTCCCTGATCTTAAGGGAAATGAATTCACTCTTTCACCATTAAGTTTGATGTTTGCTGATGGTTTTACTAAATGACTTTTATCAGATTCATTTTCTAATCTGCTTTTAATGAAATTTGACCATGTTACTTGCATAAACACCCCTGAGACTTTTGCATGCCTTTGGCTAGTTTCCAGAGATCTGAAAAAGTTGATTGTGACAATTTTTGGCACAATCTCATTGCTTTTATGGAGGAGCAGGTTTTTTGGGATCCATACTCTCCCCTTCTGTAAGTGTTTCTCCTAGTCATGTTTGTTAGTGCTGAAAATTTCTAATTTTTATTTACTGATTTTTGTGCTTTGCCCATTTGTGTTTCCTCCCCTTAGTGGAGGATAACTTGAGGCTATTTGAAAATGATAGACTTGGCTGGGAAGCTTGTCTGAATTTTGCCTCTGGATTGATGCCCACCATTTTACAGGAAAGTCCTTACAGGTGGTACTCAAGAAAAGTTGGGGGCAGACTTGTCTCCTGCTAAGGCTCCCACTTTATAACACTAGATCATCTTTCTTACAGGACTTTGTCAAAGCAGCAAGAAGCATCCATTGGCATCAAAATTTTGTTTTTCTGACCAGTTGTGCAGAAGAGGATTTACTAAGACAATTAGAAGTTATCAAAACTATTGGAAATGCTGGAGGAGTGTACTCTGGGATGAACATTTAGAAATTACTCCCAGAGTCTGTCCCCTGGCACTGAAATAAACTTCTTGACACCCACAAAGCTACAGATTGGACACTAACATATTCACAACATTACTATTGGGTAGATGACAACAAAAAGCAACAGTAAGATGGCCTCCAGCCAACTTCTGCCTTCTAAATGTTGTATGAATGCATTTAATTGGAAAAACACAATTTGCATCCAGTAATATGGCTGCAAGAGAATCTGTGGGAAGATAACACTAGAATGAAAATGGAATGGAAATTGAGAAAGCCAAATGAATTTTACTGTATATTAATATGAAAAAATGTCTTGGCATCAAAACCCTTTAGAAATGACAAATATGTCTAACAGAAATTGTATTCTGAACAGAAGCAAGTTTCACAAATAGAAATCTAACTTGTAAAAACTAATGCTTTACATATTGAACTTATAGGATGAATAGTGTGGAAAAGATACATATTTTTGTCTTTTTATTGCAGCTGTTGAGAGCATAGGTAGAAATTACATTTGTCTATGTGTAGATTTAAAGAGAATTTTGATGCAAACCAACAGGCCTGCTTCTAATATTTGCAGGGTATAGAACTTGAAGAAAACTGGAGGCCCCTGGACCATGCCTTGCACTGGTTATCTCCTCACTTCAAACTCTATTCCTCAACTCAAGAGTTCTCATATGCATGCATGTAGACACCATAGACACCCTAGCCCTCCAGACCCAAGATACATCCACATTCACCACTTCCAACATAATTCCTGACCCAAGACCATCTCAAAGGCCTAGAGGTGCACATCATGATTTATTCTCAGGAAGACAGACTTGGAAAAAGACCCTAAAGGCTGGCTTGGAATCATTTGGGCAATATTTCAGAGTTTCACATACCTAAAAAAATGGTATAGAAGAAGAATGTGGGCTCTAGATGGGCAACTCCTTTTTATCCCAGATTCCTCATTCCATGGTGAGGCGCAAGGGAAGAGCAAAGCCAGAGTAGGGCTTCTGGTTGCCTGAGTCTAGGGAAAGTACTGCTACTCAGAATTAATAGATGTGGTACATATCAAAGTTACAAAAGCAGGGCTATTGATGATCAATATTATGTTAGTTTAAAGTGTACTACACAGTGATTTGACATTTGCACACACATGAAATGATCACCACAAAAATTGAGCAACCACCTGTCCCCATACAAAGTTATTTCAATTATATTGATCACATTCCCTATGTGGTATATTACACCTCCATGGCTTACTTACTTTCTAACTGGAGGTTTGTACCTTGTAATCCCCTTCACGTATTTCTTGCCACTGTCTGTTCCTCACCCATCTGACAACCACTATTTTATTCTCTGTAACTATGAGTCTGTTTTTGTTTCGCTTTGTTTTTTTAAATTTTTATTTATTTTATTTTATTTTGGTTTTGATTGAATTATAGTTGATTTACAATGTCGTGTTAATTTCTGGTGTACAGCATGGTGATTCATTTATATATATATATGTGTATATATATATATATATATATATTCCTTTTCAAATTCTTTTCCATTATAGTTTATTACAAGCTATTGAATATAGTTCCCTGTGCTATACAGTAGGACCTTGTTTATCTATTTTGTATATAGTAGTTAGTATCTGCAAATTGCGAGCTCCCAATTTATTCCTCCCCACCCTCTTTCACCTCTGGTAACCATAAGTCTCTCTTGTATGTCTGTAAGTCTGTCTTCTCTGTTTTGTAAATAAGTTCATTTGTGTCCTTTTTTTCTCTTTTTTTTAGATTCCACATGTAAGTGGTATCATATGGTATTTTTCTTTCTCTTTCTGGCTTACTTCACTCACGGTGCATCCATGTTGTTGCAAATGGCAGTATTTCATTCTTTTTTATGGCTGGGTAGTATTCCATTGTCTATATATACACCACAACTTCTTATTCTGTCCTCTGTTGATGGACACTTAGGTTGTTTCCTTGTTTTGGCTACTGTAAATAGTGCTGCTATGAACATTGGGGTGCAAGTATCTTTTTGAGTTAGAGTTTCCTCTGGATATGTGCCCAGGAGTGGGATTGCTGGATCATATGGTATGTCTATTTTCAGTTTTTTGAGGAATCTCCATACTGTTTTCCATAATGGCCCCACCAAACTACATTCCTACCAACAATGTAAGAGGTTCCCTTTTTTCCACACCCTTTCCAGTATTTATCATTTGTGGACTTTTTGATGATGGCCATTCTGACTGGTGTGAGGTGATACCTCATTGTCGTTTTGATTTACATTTCTCTGATAATTAGCGATACTGAACATTTTTCATGTGCATATTGGCCACTTGTATGTCTTCATTGGAGAAACGTTTAGGTCTTCTACTCAGTTTTTGATTGGGTTGTTTGTTTTTTTCTTATTAAGTTGTATGAGCTGTTTGTATATTCTGGAAATTACACCCTTGTCAGTCGCATCATTTGCAAATATTTTCTCCCATCCTGGGGGTTTTCTTTTTGTGTTATTTATGGTTTCCTTTGCTTTGCAAAAGTCTTATAAGCTTAATTGGGTCCCATTTGTTTATTTTTGCTTTTATCTCTATTGCCTCAGTAGACTGCCCTAAGAGAATATTTCTGTGATTTATATCAGAGAGTATTTTGCCTATGTTCTCTTCTAGGAGGTTTATGGTGTCTTGTCTTATGTTTAAGTCTTCAAGCCATTTTGAGTTTATTTTTGTGCATGGTTTGGGGGAGTGTTCTAACTTCATTGATTTAAATGTAGCTGTCCAGATCTTTTGTTTTTTAGATTCCACATATAATGAGTTAATGTAGTATTTGTATTTGTAATTGTATATCCATTTCTATATATGCATTTAGCATAGTATCCTCTGAATCCATACATGTTGTTGCAAATGGCAAGATAAATTATTTTTATGGCTGAGTAATATTCCACTGTATATATCTATCACATCTTCTTTAATCATTCATCTATCAATGGACCCTTGTGTTGCTTTTATATCTTGCTATTGTAAATAATATTGGAGTGAATATTGGTGTGCATATATCTTTTCCAATGAGTGTTTTTGTGTTCTTCAGTCAAATATCCAGAAGTAAAGTTGCTGGATCCATATGGCAGCTCTATTTTTAACTTTTTGAGGACTCTCCAAACTGTTTTACATAGTGACTGCACCAATTTACAACTCCACCAACAGTGCATGAGGGTTTTCTTTTCTCCACATTCTCACTAACACTTGATATTTGTTGTCCTTTTGATAATAGCCATTCTGAGAGGTATGAGGTGATATCTCATTGTGGTTTTACATTTTTATTTTCCTGATGATTAGTGATGCTGAGCTTCATTCCATATGTCTGTTGGCCATCTGTATGTCTTCTTTGGAAAAATGTCTACTCAGTTCCTCTGTCCACTTTTTAATTGGGTTGTTTGTTTTTTTGATATTGAGTTGTATGAGTTCTTTGTATATTTTGAATATTAACCTCTTATAAGATATATGGTTTGCAAATGTCTTCTCCAGTTTAGTTGACTGCCTTGTCTATTTGTTGATAGTTTCCTTCATTGTGCAAGAGCTTTTACATTTGCTGTGGTTCCATTTATGTATTTTTGCCTTTGTTTCCCTTACCTGAGGGGACAGATCCAGAAAATATTTCTAGGACCAATGTTAAAGAATGAAAAGTTTTAGTTTTCTTGTAGAGGTGTTATGGTTTCAGGTTTTACATTTACATCTTTAATCCATTTTGAGTTTATTTTTATATATGGTATGAGGAGGTAGTCCTTTGATTCTTTTGCATATAGCTGTCCAGTTTTCTCAAAGCCATTTATTGAAGACACTGTCCTTTCCCCATTGTATATTCTTACCTCCTTTGTTGTAGATTAATTGACCATAAGTGCATGGATTTATTTCTGGGTTCTCTATTCTGTTCCATTGATCTATGTGTCTTTTTTTGTGCCAGTACCACACTGTGTTGTTTACTTTAGCTTTGTAGTATAGCTTGAAGTCAAGGAACATGTAACTTTCAGATTTGTCCTTCTTTCTCAAAATTACTTTGGCTCTTTGGGGTCTTTTGTGTCTCCACACAAATTTTAGAACTATTTGTTCTAGTTCCATGATAAATGACATTGGTATTTTGATAGTGATTGCACTGAATTTGTAGATTGCCTTGGGGTGTCTGGTTACTTTAACAATTTTAATTTTTCCAGTCAGTGAGGACAATATAGCTTTCCATTTCTTCGTATCATCTTCAATTTCTTTCATCAATGTCATAGTTTTCAGCATACAATTCTTTTACTACTTGATTAGATTTACTTCTAGGTATTTTATTCTTGATGTGATTGTAATTGGGATTGATTTCCTAATGTATCTT
Source organism: Vicugna pacos (assembly GCF_048564905.1). Classification (NCBI taxonomy): domain Eukaryota; kingdom Metazoa; phylum Chordata; class Mammalia; order Artiodactyla; family Camelidae; genus Vicugna; species Vicugna pacos. The sequence goes on along the minus strand of NC_133023.1, from coordinate 42,078,419 downwards.
TCTGATAATTGGTTGTTAGTGTATAGAAACAACAGATTTCTGTATATTGATTTTGTTTACTGCAACTTTGCTGAATTCATTTATTGGTTCTAATAATTTTTGGTGGTGTCTTTGGGATTTTTTAATGTATAGTATCATGTCATCTGCAAACAATGATAGTTTTTCTTTCTTTCCAATTTGGATTGTTTTTTAATTTCTTTTTCTTGTTTGATTGCTGTAGCTAGGACATGAAATACTATGTTGAATTAAAGTGGCAAGAGTGAGCATCTCTATCTTCTTCCTGATCTTAGTGGCTTTTCACTGATGTGTATGATGTTGCTAGTGGGTTTGTCATATATGGCCTTTATTATGTTGAGGTATGTTCTCTTTATACCCACTTTGTTGAGAGTTTTTATCATAAATGAATTTTGAATTTTGTCAAAATCCTTTTCTGTATCTATTGAGATGATCATATGATTTTTATTCTTCAGTTTGTTATTGTGGTGTATCACATTGCCTGATTTGCTGATATTGAACCACAGTTGCATCCCAGGGATAAATACCACCTGATTATGGTGTATGATACTTCTAATATATTGTTGAATTTGGTTTGCTGATATTTTTCTAAGGATGTTTATGTCTATGATCATCAGGGATATTGGAATGTATTTTGCTTTTTTTGTGCTATGTCTTTGTTTTTTTGGTATCAGGATGATGCTGATATCCTAGAATGAGTTTGGAAGCATACCTTACTCTTCAATTTTTTGGAATAGTTTGAGAAGGATAGGTTTTACCTGTTCTTTATATGTTTTGTGGAAATCATCTGTGAAGCCATCTAGTCTTTGACTTTAGTTTGTTGAGAGTTTGTTTACTACTAGTAATTGGTCTGTTCGTATTTTCTGTCTCTTCCAGTTCAGTCTTGGGAGATTGTATGTTTCAAGGAATTTGTCCATTTCTTCTAGGTTGTCCACTTTATGAGTATATAATTGTTGGTAGTAATCTCTTATGATCCTTTGTATTACTGTGGTGTAAGTTGTCACTTCTCCTATTTTATTTCTGAACTTATATGTGTGGCCTGATCTCTTTTTTTATTGATGAATCTGGCTAAAATTTATGACTTTTGTTTATCTTTTCAAAAAACCAGCCCTTTGTTTCATTGATCTTTCTATTTTTTTCAGTCTCTATTTTGTTTATTTCTCCTCTGATTTTTATTATATTTTCCCCTTTTTGGATTTTGTTTGTTATTTTTTTCTAGCTCCTTTAAATGTACATTTAGATTTTTTATTTGAATTTTTCTTGTTTTCTGAAGTAGGCTTGTATTGCTCTAAATTTCCCCTTTAGAACTGCATTTGCTGAGTCCCATAGATCTTGGATCATCATGTTTCCATTTTCATTTGTCTTGAGGTTCATTTCTCCTTTATTTTCTTCAGTGATCCATTTGTCATTTACTAGAATATTGTTTTACCTCCACATGTTTGTGTTTTTTGCAGTTTTTTCTTGTAGTTGATTTCTAGTCTCATACAATTTTGGCCAGAAAACATGCTTGATATAATTTCAATCTTCTTAAATGTATTGAAGTTTTGTAGCCTAGCATGTGATCTATCCTAAGAATATTCCATGTTCACTGGAAAATAATGTATATTCTACTGTTTTTAGATGAAATGTTCTGTATATATCTATTAATTCTATCTGGTCTAACGTGTCATTTAAGGGCAGTGTTTCTTTGTTGATTTTCTGTCAGAATGACCTGTCCATTGATGTAAGTGAAATGTTAAGATGCCCTACCATTGTATTATTGTCCATTTCTTCCTTTATGTTTGGTAATATTTTCTTTATGTATATATATCCTTCTATGTTTGGTGCATATGTATTTCCAATTATTATATCTTCTTGTTGGATATATCCCTTTATCACTGTGTAATGTCCTTCTTTGTCTCTTGTATAAATCTTTGTTTTAAAGACTATTTTGTCTGATATAAATATTGCTACCCCAGCTTTCATTCCATTTTCATTTACAAATAATGTCTTTTTCCACCTCCTCACTTTCAGTCTGTGTGTGTCTTTAGATCTGAAGTGAATCTAATTTAGGCAGCATTTATATAGGTCTTGGTTTTTTTTAAATACATGAAGCCATTTTCTGTCTTTTGATTAGCATCTTTAGTCCATTTACATTTTAAATAATTATTGATAGGTACATAATTATTGCCATTTGTTCATTATTTTTTGGGTTGGTTTTGTAGCTCTTTTTTGTTTCTTAGTTCTTGTTTTGCTCTCTTCCCATATGATTTGATGACAATATTTAGTGTTATGGTCAGATCCCTTTCTGGGATTTTTTGGTGTGTGTATGATAGGTTTTTGTTTTTTGGTTACCAGGAGGTTCATATATAACTATATATATACACACACACACACACACACACACATGATTATTTTATATGATATACATGTGATTATTTTAAGTTGATGATCTCTTAAGTTTGAATGCATTCTAAGAGCCCTGTATTTTTACTCCCAGCCCTCATGTTTAATGTTTTTGACATATTTTACATCATTTTGTTTTATGTATTCTTTAACTAGCTATTGTGGATATAGATGATTTTTGCTGTTTTTGTCTTTTAACCTTCCTAATAGCTTTATAAGTGGTTGATCTACATTTACTGTATGTTTGCATTTACCAGTAAGGTTTTTCCTTTCATAACGTTCATATTTCTAGTTCTTGCCTTTTCTTTTCCACTTAGAGAAGTCTCTTTAACATTTCTTGTAAAGGTGGTTTTGTGGTGCTGAACTCTTTTAGCTTTTGCTTGTCTGTAAAACTCTTGATCTCTCCTTCAAATCTGAATGATAACCTTGGCAGCTAGAGTATTCTTGGTTGTCGATTTGCTCCTTTCCTCACTTTAAACATATCATGCCACTCCTTCTGGCCTGCAAAGTTTCTGCTGAAAAGTCATCTAATAGATTTATGGGTGTTCCCTTGTATGTAACAAGTTTTTTTCCTCTTGCTCCCTTTAAGATTCTCTATATTTATTTTTTCCATTTTAATTATAATGTGTCTTGGTGTGGATCTCTTTAGGTTTATCTTGTTTGGCGCTCTCTGTGCTTCCTGGATCTGGATGTCTGTTTCCTTCCCCAAGTTGAGGACATTTTTAGCTATTATTTATTCAGACAACTTCTTTGCCTCTCTCTCTCTCTCTTCTTCTTCTTCTGGGACCCTTATAGTGTAAGTGTTAATGTGCTTGATGTTGTTCCAGAAGGCTCTATGATTACCCTCATTTAAAAAAATCCTCTTTCCTTTTTCTTCTGCTTGAGTGATTTCTACTACTCTGTCTTCAAGATCATTGGTCCATTCTTTTGTATCATCTAATCTACTATTGACTCCTTCTAGTGTATTTTAAAATTTCACTTACTGTATTTCAGTGCTGTCTAATTCTTTTTTAATTTATTCTAATTCTGTTGAAATTCTCATCCATTCTTCTCCTGAGTTTGGTGAGTGTTTTTATGATCATTAACTTGAATTCTTTGTAAGGTAGATTGCTTACCTTTACTTCATTTACTTATTTTTCTGAGGTCATGACTTTTTCCTTCATTTGGAATATATTCTTCTGACTTCTCATTTTTTTTTTATTGTTCTGTGTTAGTTTCTATGTGTTATGTAGGTTGGTTACATTTCCTGATCTTGGAGAAGTGACCTTATATAGGAGACATCTATGAGACTCAACAGTATGCTCCCCTTTGTTTACCAGAGCTGTATGCTCTTATGCTCTAGTGGTGCCACCTATGTGGGTTGCATCTGCCCACCAGTTGTGTTGGCTCTGGCTACTCTGAGAATACTGTTAAGTGGGGCTGTCTCCCAGTCCAGTTGGTCAGCTGGAGGGTACAGTATGCTTCCTGTGTGACTGTCCATGCAGCCTGGGCATGGGGGTGTGTAGGTCTTGTTGTTGTCTGCTGGAGCCAGGCCTCTGCAAGGCTGTCTGCATTGCCTTGGGTTTGACTTGGGACTGGTGCCAGCCTGCTGGTGGGTGGGGCCAGTCCCCAGCACTAATAGACTAGAGGGAACCTCACAAAATGGTGCTTACCAGTGATATGGAAGTAGAATGAGCTCCCCAAAATAGCTGTCACCACCATCTCCATCCACAAGGGGGAGTTCTAGTTGCTTTCTGCCTTTCTGTGAGGTTCTGCAAGATCAGCAAGTGGGTCTGACCCAGGATCCTTTCAAACTACTGTCTCTGCACTGGGACTCAGAGCATATGTGATTTTGCACATGCCCTTTAAGAATGGAGTCTCTGTTTCCTATAGTCCCCCAGGTCTCCCAAATGTAACTCCTCTGGTTTTCAAAGCCAGACATTCTCAGGAGTTCATCTTCCTGTTGCAGAACTCCCAAGATCCAAGTGGTGCTTGGATCTCTTGCTTCTTGGTGAGCACCTCTACAATTATGATATTCCCCCACTTTGTGGGTTGCCAGCCCCGGAGTTCAGATCCTGACTCTCATGCTTCTGTCCCTCTTGCCCATCTGTTGTTGTTTCTTCTCTATGTTTTCAGTTGTGGGAAATTGTCTGCTAGTTTTCAGATTGTTGTGATAGATAGTTGTTCTGTAAGTATTTGTAATTTTGATGTGTCCATGGGAGGAGATGAGTTCAGGGTCTTTCTACTCTGCTATCTTGACCACCTAAGATGTCCAGGTGATTATAAAAAGATATAATTCAGGAGCATCCAGATGGAAGAGATTCATAGGGAAAGGTTTGTGGAAAGGGATTCACGGTTTGCATGTTCTCTGGGTGTGCCACTCTCCCAGCACCTCCATATGTTCACCAACCTGGAAACTGTCAAAAACCTCAGTGACTTATTTTCCTGTACTAAGGAATAGTTTGAAAAGTGAAATATGGGCTGGCCAAAACTAGGAATCATGACTACAAAAGTGTGTGTAGGGGGATATAGCTCAGTAGTAGAGTGTTAGGCACAAGGTCCTTGGTTCAATCCCCAGTAACTCCATTAAAAAAAAATAAATCTAATTACCACCCACCCCAAAAAAGTAAAAAAAAAAAAGACTACAGAAGGTGCTTCTGTAGTGATTCATACTATTTACAAACTTGTAAAAATGTTTTTCATCCTCGGTTAGTAAGGTATGTTGAATTTTCACTTAAGGCAGTGTTCTCCATAATTTTGTGGTTTCTTTCTAGCTATACCTAGAAATTGCATTAATATTTAATTATGGTATTTTTTGTCACTTATATGTACCACCAACTTCACTAAATATTTTGTGTTGTATCAATTCCTTGTACGTAGAGGTGAGTGGGTGGGGAGGTAGAGAGGATTAATAATTCATCCTCCTATAAAAGAGAATTGAATCAAATTGAATAAATTTAAAAAGGAATAGATATCCAGTTTTGGTAAGGAGGTGGTTGAAGGGTGTTTTGTACACTATTATTGGGAATGTAAACCAATAAATTATTTTAGGAGGACATTTTTGCTGCAGGTTTCATGACTTAAAATTATTCCTATTAGTTTCCACTTAAGTTTACTTTCATGAAATAGAATAATATATTCCTCACATTCACTGAAGTCTTACCCAGGACCATGGTGCTGTGCTTCAAGAATGACATGAGAAAGTGTTTGGTTAAATTACAGAATGATGTATGACTGTGATGTGTTCTTATATAACAATGAACTTGTTCTTTTCCAGGTCAACAACACATCTTTCTGGAACTTTTTCCACTCTTATTTTTCTCTTTTTTTCTGCTTTAGAAATCTCTTTGTTGGTACCACAGCATTTGATCCATGGAACCAAATCAATTTTATTTGGCTTTTCTCATCTGTTGCATAACAGCCTTCTTTGCCAGCTGCCTGTTTTTCTTCACTGCTTCCCTGCTTTGAGTCCTCAGTGAGACATGACCAAAGACAAGAATAGAATTGAGACATTTTTATATTGATGGCTTCTAAAATTTATTTCCATCCCAGAACTCTCCTGTGATCTCCAGATCCACTCATCTGACTGCTTATCTGATGTTCTCAGTTGTTGAATGTTTCACAAGATTTTAAGAAATTAACATTTCCAAAAAGGACTACTGTAAAAAGAATTTGTGGTGAAAAATAGTTCAGCAGAAAGATATATCATGTTCTTAGATTGGAAGAATCAATACTGTTAAATGACCATAATACCCAAAGGAATCTACAGATTCAATGCAATCCCTATCAAATTATTAATGACATTTTCCACAGAACTAGGCCAAAAAAAATTTAAATTTATATGGAAACACAAAAGATCTTGAATAGCCAAAATAATCTTGAGAAACAGGAATAGAGCTGGAGGAATCATGTTTTCTGACTTCAGACTATACTACAAAACAACAGTAATCAAAACAGTATGGTACTGGAAAAGAAAACACAAATAGATCAATGGAACAGGGTAGAAAGCCCAGAAATAAACCCATGCACTTAGGTCAATTAATCTATGACAGAGGAGGCAAGAATATACAGTGGAGAAAAGACAGTTTCTTCAATAGTGGTGCTGGGAAAACTGGACAGTTTCATGTTAAAGAATGAACTTAGAACATTCTCTAACAGCATATACAAAATTAAATTCAAAGTGGATTAAAGACCTAAATGTAAGACCGGATACTCTAAAACTCCTAGAGGAAATCATAGGCAGAACACTCTTTGACATCAATCTCAGCAATATTTTTTTTTTCAAACTAGCTCCTAGAGTAATGGAAACAAAAGGAAAAAAAAAAACAAAACAAACTGGACCTAGTTAAACTTAAAAGATTTTGCATGGCAAAGGAAACGATAAACAAAGTTAAAAGACAACCTACAGAATGAGAGAAAATATTTGCAAATAATGCAACTGACAAGGGATTAAGTCCCAAAATATACAGCTTATAACTCAATATCAAGCAAACAAACAACCCAATTGAAAAATGAGCAGAAGATCTTAACAAACAATTCTCCAAGGAAGACATACAGATGGCCAATTGGTATATGAAAAGATGTTTCACATCACTAATTACTAGAGAAATGCAAATCAAAACTGCAGTGAGGTATCACTTCACACCAGTCAGAATGGTCATCACCAGAAAGTCTACAAATAATAAATGCTGGAGAGGGTGTGGCAAAAAGGGAACCCTCCTACACTATTGGTGGGAATGTAAAATGGTGAAGCCACTATGGAGAACAGTGTGGAGGTTCCTTGAAAAAGTAAAAATAGAGTTACCATATTATCCAGCAATCCCACTTCTGGGTATATATCCAGAGGAAACTCTAACTTGAAAATATACATGCACCCCAATGTTCATAGCAGCCTTATTTACAATAGCCAAGACATGGAAGCAACCTAAATGTCCACTGACAGATGAATGGATAAGGAATATGTAGTATATATGTACAATGGAATACTATTCAGCCATAAAAAGAATAAAATAATGCTATTTGCAGCAACATAGATGGTCCTAGAGATTGTCATATTAAGTGGAGTAAGTCAGACAGAGAAAGACAAATATCATATGATATCACTTATATGTGGAATCCAAAAAAAAGAAACAAATGAAATTATTTACAAAACAGACACAGACTCACAGACATAGAAAGCAAACTTATGGTTACCAAAGTGGAAAGAGTGGAGAAGGGATAAATTAGGAATCTGAGATTAATAGATATTTAATATCTTGTTATAATGTATAATGGAAAAGAATCTGAACAGAATCACTTCACTGTATACCCAAAACATTGTAAAACAACTATACTTCAATAAGAAAATTTAAAAATTACTTTTACAGTAAAAAAAATTTCAGATTTTCAGGCCAATGAAATCACCACTTACTGGCTAAGAGAGCTTGAGCACGTTATTTAACATTTTTGAGCCTCAAGTATCAATGGAGATGTTGAGGGGATGGGCTGGATCAGTTTTCTTTTCTCCAGGCTTTCTTCCCTAGGAAGGGGTTGGTGAGGGTATCTGATAGAGTAAAAAGAGGAGTGAATGACTATTTGGGGGTTAAATATCATCTTTTGAGCCTCTTATCAAATCAAAAGCTGCCAGGACTACCCTCTTCCTTCCTACTCTCCTTGTCTTACTCCCAATTTACATCTATCTTGATGAGCTCAAAGAAATTTGGGGAGGCTTTAGAAAAGAATTAATTTGTTTAAACATGGATTTGATAAGATCCCCTCAAGGTGTTATAAGACCACCAAATATTTTTATAGTTTGATTTTGAGATAATGCTGCTTGCTGAAGTTGCTGTTCTTTATGAGAAAAAATGTATTTAGTTTTTAATGTAGGTGATCAATTCCCTGAATCCAGAGATTGAGACCTGGGGGAAGGAAGAGGCTTAACTGAGTCTCAATAACTTGGGTGATCTCCAGAACTGAGTGATGGTAGAAGTGTTTGGTGGGGCTCTAGGAGCAGGGTTGATGGCTGAAGAACCATATGGCATACAAAATGGATGGGCAAGCTCCCTTATACCACAGGAACTCCCAACCTGGTTTGGGAAATAAGACCCAACCCATGACATTATTAAAGGAACCAACAGTGCTATCCATGTTGAAGGATCTTCACAAAGATAAACTTGAAATAGTCATTGCTATCAGAGGTTCAGACTCTTGTGGAGGAAATGGGCCTCAAAGCAATATCACAACTCCTCTGATAGAGGGGAGGACAGTATCTGATGGGAACAGAGGGGAGGAAACAACTTCCTGAGGGAGTGGAGTCAGGAGAACTTGCACCTGGTTTGTAAAGATGAGTTGGAGTTTACCAGCTATCAAAGTTGTGGGAATGACATTCCAAGAAGGAACAGAAATGGCAAAGATGCAGAATTTATATGACAAATAATTATTGAGATCTTTGTGTTTTCTATACCTTGTGCAAGGCTTTGGGGCTATCGGGGAAATTGACATGGCATCTATCCAGGTCACTAGTGAATTCATGTACCCTGGACTGGGAAGGAAAGCTCACAAACCAGTTCTCATTGTTTACAAAGACATGGCTGCAAGGACACATGAGGAAGGCCATCTTGCCCCCAGTCAGTTTCCCATAAGGGAAGTCAGTACCTTGGTATGGTCACCATTATTCCCAGCTTTGTAGGTCCAGAAATTAAATTTTGTCTATGAATCCAAAAGGAATTGGGCTACAGAGGACTCACTCACATTGATAAAATCTACCAAAATCACACCCAGATGGCACATAAAATGTTCAGTGTTACATTTGGATGAACCATTGAAAAAATTTAACACATATTTAATTATTTTTAAACAAATGATCCAGTTTGCTGATGTTGGCTATGTCAAGGAAAGGCTGCCCCTCCAGAGTGAGATGGGTTGGAGGTTGCCACAAGCAAATCAACAACTTGGATAAGTAGTCCACCTGCACCTGACACAAACATTACAGAATTGTTATAGCCTCACTTTGTTTACTTGGGGAATCACAGAGTTCACCTTGATTTCAGAAATTGATTTAAATTCACCCTATTCTGTAAACAATTAAAAAAAAGAAAAAGAAAACCAAGGCAGCAGAATTATTTTCAGAATGCTGTGGGGAAAAAAATCTTGTTCTAGCTGTCATTTGCTAAACCTAAGCCCTTCTTGTTCCTTTAAAATATCTTTTTGCCCCTTGATGGCATTAACAATCTAAGCATTAGATTTCCAGATGTATAAAAATAGGTCACCAAAAGCAAAGGTCCCTAGTATCTTTGATGTAGCACTAGTGCAGCTCCTGTCATCTGATTAGGAGATAAGATAGTATAAATTATTCAGGAGCTGTGGCATGGAGAAGGAAAAGGATGGGGAAGTGGTCTCACTCTTTATCCATTACACACATTGTTCTGCAAGGAAATGCCATCACCTGCTTGACACCTTGATATGATCTTTGTACCCCATCACCTCTTACAGAGGATTGAGGAACTTCAGAGAAAACAGGAAAGATAAGAAACAGCATGAATCCCATGGGATCAGGAGAAATTCTCATTAGAACAGAAGAGTAAGACTAAGAGACTTTCAACTTGAGAAGCTTATGATAAACTCCTCCTTGATTGGAGTGTATCCAAGTTTCTGAAGGTGGAATATTTTGAGTCCATAAATGTAATGTTCCTCTAAAGAAAACCCAATAAAGAAGTGAAGAAAAACTTATTACTTAGCATTCAACCCTGCCCAGAGCAGCACCACTGAATAAAGGTCTGTGTTTTCTTCTTGACCCAAGGACAGCATCATTCTTCCCTACACATACCAGGGTAAATAGACAAGGATCACTGACAAGATAAGACAGGTAGTTACCAATCTGTAATGGCTACAAGGAACATAGAACAGAGTAAACAAAAATAAGACACAGTCCAGGACCCTTAGAGGAAAATGCATCAGTGACTTAGAAAAGGACAGAGAGTTCTGTGCTGCTGTGAGTGCTAGGAAAGGGGACTTGGGGAGAAATGGCTGAGAGATGGGCCTGCAAAGGTTTTTTGATACAAACATAATAATTCTTTAAAAGCCACATGAGGCTGACTTCTGGTTTCTGGTCCAGCATATAAGCAGCTTGGTAGTCACCACTCTGTCCCAACAAGTGAAGCTTGAATATAATGAAAAATTAACAACTCTTCTTAGATATCCAAGAGAAGTAAAGTCATAGGCCAAACTGCTGCTCCAAAACTGAAGAGAAAGACAGGAGAATATGAGACTCACAACTTATCACAACAGAAATTCATGAGCAGAAACATCCATGGGGATCAGTGTTGGGGTAAGGAAACCTGAACTGTAATTGCTGAATTACTGGAAGCTTAGCATGGATACGTATGAGAAACAAAAACTCCTGGGGGATTCAGTTATTGATGGGCCCTCACACTTTTATAATGTTATCACCTGGAGCTCTACCAGGATCTTGCAGTGGTTATCAGAGAAAATCCCCTCATATTTCTTCAGCAGGTCTCAGGGAACATTTTGAAATTTGAAGTAAATACTTTCTCAGGCAATAAAAATTGAGAGAATTTGTTACCAGTAAAACTGTCTTGCAATGAATGTTAAAATAGGTGCTTTAGAGAGAAGGAAAATGATATAGGTCAGAAACTCAGGTCTACATAAAGAAGGGAAGAGAATCAGAGAAGGAATACGAAAAGGTAACATAAAAACTTCTATTTTTCTAGTAATTAATAGCTATAACATACAAAAATCAGTTTAAAATAATAGTAGCAACAATGTATTCAATTTTGTAAGCTTATATATATGTGAAATGCATGACAACAATGATACAGTGGACAAAGGGGAGGAATTAGGGTTATTTTGGTATTACAAATTACTTGCAGTTATACTCCTTATGGAGTAGTATAGTGTCATTGTAAGTTGGTTTTGATTCATTGCAAATGCATATTGCAAACTGAAATACTTTGTGAAATATTTCTCAATAAGAAAAGTGAAAACAGAAGCAAAATTGATATGCTGCAAAAGGAGACAAAATGGAAGTGTGTAAAATGCTCAGTTAAACCACAAGACAGACAAAGAGTGGAAAGACAAAAATAGAACTAAAAACAAGGACAAGTAGAAAACAGTAACAAATACGGTAGATATTAAATCAACTGTATCAGTAGTCACCTTGAATGGCAATGGTCTAAATGCACCAATTAAAACACAGATTGTCATATACTTGGGCACAAAAGAAACCTCAACAATTTTAAGAAGATAGAAATTATCTCAAGCGTCTTTACTGACCACAATGCCATGAAACTAGAAATCAACAACAGAGAAACAAAGGAGAAAAAAAGGAAAGCATGGAGATTAAACAATATGTTATTGAAAAAACAATGGGTCAATCAGGAAATCGAAGCTGAAATTAAAAAATACCTTGAGACAAATGATAATGAAAGCACAACCACTCAAAACCTATGGGACACAGCAAAGACAGTGCTAAGAGGGAAGTTTATAGCGATACAGGCCTTCCTCAAAAAAGAAGAGCAACTCAAATAAAAAAGCTAACCCACCACCTGAATCAATTAGAAAAAGAAGAACAAAAAGCCCCAAAAAGCAGCAGAAGGAAGGAAATAATAAAGATCAGAGAGGAATTAAATACAATAGAGATTAACAAGACCATAGAAAAAATCAACCAAACCAAAAGCTGGTTTTTTGAAAAAGTAAATAAAATCGACAAACCTCTGGCCAAACTCACAAAGAAGAGAAACGAGAGAGCACAAATTAGCAAAATAAGAAAGGAAAATGGAGAAATTACAACGAACAAAATAGAAATACAAAATATCATATGAGAATATTATGAAAAACTATATGGAACCAAACTGGATAACCTAGAGGAGATGGACAAGTTTCTGGAAACATACTGTCCACCAAGACTGAATCAAGAAGAAACTGAACACTTGAACAATCCAATCACTAGAAAGGAAATAGAAATAGCAATTAAAAACCTCCCTACAATAAAAGTCCAGGACCGGACGGCTTCACCGGGCAATTCTACCAAACATACAAAGAAGAACTCATACCAGTCCTTCTCAAACTCTTCCAGACGATTGAAAAGGAGGGAATACTCCCAAACTCATTCTATGAAGCCACCATCACCCTGATACCAAAACCAGGTAAAGACGCTACAAAAAAAGAGAATTATAGGCCAATATCACTGATGAATATAGACGCCAAAATCCTCACCAAAATTTTAGCAAATAGAATCCAACAACACATAAAAAAGATTATACATGATGACCAAGTAGGTTCATCCGAGGGACACAAGGCTGGTTCAACATACTCAAACGAATCAATGTAATACTTCACATCAACAAGAGAAAGGACAAAAACCACATAATCATCTCAATCGCTGCAGAAAAAGCATTTGATAAAATTCAACACCCATTTATGATAAAAACTCTCGCCAAAGTGGGTATAGAGGGAACCTATCTCAACATAATAAAAGCTATATATGACAAACCTACAGTCAGCATAGTACTGAACAGTGAAAAACTCAAAAGCTTCCCACTAAAATCTGGGACAAGACAAGGATGCCCACTATCACCACTCCTATTCAATATAGTCCTGGAAGTCCTAGCCACAGCAGTCAGGCAAGAGAAAGAAATAAAAGGGATCCAAATTGGAAAAGGAGAGGTAAAAGTGTCATTATATGCTGACATGTTACTATATATAGAAAACCCTAAAAGTTCCACACAAAAGCTACTAGAGCTGATTGAAGAATTCAGCAAGGTAGCAGGTTATAATATTTACATTCAAAAATCAGTTGCATTTCTTTACACTAATGATGAATCAACATAGAAAGAAAGTAAAGAAACAATCCCCTTTAAAATAGCACCCAAAGTAATAAAATATCTGGGAATACATCTAACCAAGGAGGCGAAAGAATTATACACAGAAAACTATAAACCATTGATGAAGGAAATTAAAGAAGACTTTAAAAAATGGAAAGCTATTCCATGCTCTTGGATTGGAAGAATCAATATTGTTAAAATGGTCACACTGCCCAAGGCAATCTACAGATTTAATGCAATCCCTATCCAATTACCCAGGACACATTTCACAGAACTAGAACAAATCATAATTAAATTTATATGGAACCATCAAAGACCTAGAATTATCAAAGCATTACTGAAGAGAAAGAAAGAGGCTGTAGGAATAACTCTCCCAGACTTCACACAATACTATAGAGCTACAGTCATCAAGACAGCATGGTATTGGTACCAAAACAGACATATGGACCAATGGAACAGAATAGAGAGCCCAGAAATGAACCCACAAACCTTTGGTCAACTAATCTTCGACAAAGGAGGCAAGAATATACAATGGAATAAAGACAGTCTCTTCAGCAAATGGTGTTGGGAAAACTGGACAGCAGCATGTAAAACAATGAAGCTAGAACACACCCTTACACCATATACAAAAATCAACTCAAAATGGATTAAAGACTTAAACATAAGACAAGATACAATAAACCTTCTAGAGGAAAACATAGGCAAAACATTATCTGACATACATTTCAAAAATTTTCTCCTAAAAGAAATAAAAGCAAGAATAAACAAATGGGACCTAATGAAACTTACAAGCTTCTGCAGAGCAAAGGAAACCAGAAGTAAAACAAGAAGAAAACCCACGGAATGGGAGAAAATTTTTGCAAGCGAAACCGACAAAGGCTTGATCTCCAAAATATATAAGCAGCTCATATGACTTAATAAGAAAGAAATAAACAACCCAATCCAAAAATGGGCAGAAGCCTTAAACAAGCAATTCTCCAAGGAAGACATACAAATGATCAAAAAGCACATGAAAAATGTTCAATATCACTAATTTTCAGAGAAATGCAAATCAAAACTACAGTGAGGTATCACCTCACACCAGTCAGAATGGCCGTCATTCAAAAATCCAAAAATGACAAATGCTGGAGAGGCTGTGGCGAAAGGGGAACCCTCCTACACTGCTGGTGGGAATGCAGTTTGGTGCAGCCACTGTGGAAAACAGTGTGGCGATTCCTCAAAAGACTAGGAATAGACTTACCATATGACCCAGGAATCCCACTCCTGGGCTTGTATCCAGAAGGAAATCTACTTCAGGATGACACCTGCACTTCCATGTTCATAGCAGCACTATTTACAATAGCCAAAACATGGAAACAGCCTAAATGTCCATCAACAGGTGACTGGATAAAGAAGAAGTGGTATATTTATACAATGGAATACTACTCAGCCATAAAAACCGACAACATAACACCATTTGCAGCAACATGGATGCTCCTAGAGAATGTCATTCTAAGTGAAGTAAGCCAGAAAGAGAAAGAAAAATATCATATGAGATCGCTCATATGTGGAATCTAAAGACTCATGGACAGAGAATACAGACTTGTGGTTATCAGGGGGGTAGAGGGTGGGAAGGGATAGACTGGGATTTCAAAATTGTAGAATAGATAAACAAGATTACACTGTATAGCACAGGGAAATATACACAAAATGTTATGATAAATCACAGAGAAAAAAATGTGACAATGAGTGTGTATATGTCCATGAATGACTGAAAAATTGTGCTGAACACTGGAATTTGACACAACATTGTAAAATGATTATAGATCAATAAAAAATTTTTAAAAAGAAGGCAGCATGGTATTGGTACCAAAACAGACATATAGACCAATGGAACAGAATACAGAGCCCAGACATGAACCCACAAACTTTGGGTCAACTCATCTTCGACAAAGGCGGCAAGAATATACAATGAATACAGACAGTCTCTTCAGCAGATGGTGTTGGGAAAACTGGACAGCAGCATGTAAAACAATGAAGCTAGAACACTCCCTTACACCAAATACAAAAATCAACTCAAAATGAATTAAAGACTTAAACATAAGACAAGATACAATAAGCCTCCTAGAGGAAAACATAGGCAAAACATTATCTGACATACATTTCAAAAATTTTCTCCTAGAAGAAATAAAAGCAAGAATAAACATATGGGACCTAATGAAACTTACAAGCTTCTGCAGAGGAAAGGAAACCAGAAGTAAAACAAGAAGAAAACCCACGGAATGGGAGAAAATTTTTGCAAGTGAAACCGACAAAGGCTTGATCTCCAAAATATATAAGCAGCTCATGCGACTCAATAAGAAAAAAATAAACAACCCAATCCAAAAATGGGCAGAAGACCTAAACAAGCAATTCCCCAAGGAAGACATACAAATGATCAAAAAGCACATGAAAAAATGCTCAATATCACTAATTATCACAGAATTGCAAATCAAAACTACAATGAGGTACCACCTCACACCAGTCAGAATGGCCGTCATTCAAAAATCCAAAAATGACAAATGCTGGAGAGGCTGTGGAGAAAGGGGAATCCTCCTACACTGCTGGTGGGAATGCAGTTTGGTGCAGCCACTATGGAAATCATTGTGGAGATTCCTCAAAATACTGGGAATAGACTTGACATATGACCCAGGAATCCCACTCCTGGGCTTGTATCCAGAAGGAAATCTACTTCAGGATGACACCTGCACTCCAATGTTCATAGCAGCACTATTTACAATAGCCAAAACATGGAAACAGCCTAAATGTCCATCAACAGGTGACTGGATAAAGAAGAAGTGGTATATTTATACAATGGAATACTACTCAGTCCTAAAAACCGACAACATAATGCCATTTGCAGCAACATGTATGCTCCTGGAGAATGTCATTCTAAGTGAAGTAAGCCAGAAAGAGAAAGAAAAATACCATATGAGATCGCTCATGTGTGGAATCTAAAAAACAAAAACAAAAAACAAACAAAGAAACAAAAACAAAGCATAAATACAGGACAGAAATAGACTCATGGACAGAGAATACAGACTTGTGGTTGCCAGGTGGGTGGAGGGTGGGAAGGGATAGACTGGGATTTCAAAATTGTAGAATAGATAAACAAGATTGCACTGTATAACACAGGGAAATATACACAAAATGTTGTGATAACTCACAGAGAAAAAAATGTGACAATGAGTGTGTATATGTCCATGAATGATTGAAAAATTGTGCTGAACACTGGAATTTGACACAACATTGTAAAATGATTATAAATCAATAAAAAATTTAAAAAAAAGAATGTGTGGTATTTGTGAAGAAAATAGACAAATTAGTGGAACAGAATATAGGGTCCAGGAACTGACTTACATAAATATAATCATTGATATTTGATAAAAGAGCAAAAACAATACAAAGTAGCAAAGATAACCTTTTTAACAAATGGTGCTGGAATAATTGGACATCCATATACAAAAAAAAATCTAAACACAGAGTTTACATCCTTAACAAAAATTAACTGAAAATGGATCAGAGACCTAAAAAGAAAATGCAAAACTATAAAACTCCCAGAAGATAATATAAGGGAAAATCTAAATGAATGTGCGTTTGGCTGTAACTTTTTAGCTATGACACCAAAGGCATAATAAATGAAAAAAGTATTGGTAAGATGGACTTTTTAAATTAAAAGTTTTGGCTCTGCAAAAACATGGTCAAGAGAATGAAATGATAAGTCACAGAATGGGAAAATTATTTGCAAATGAATTATCTGTTGTCTGAAACATACAAAGAACTTTTAAAACTCAACAGTAAGAAAACAAATGACCCAACTGAAAAATGGACCAAAAATTTTAAGAGATACCTCACCCAGGAATAGTTACAGATGGCAAATAAGTATATGAAAAGATAATCAGATGTTATCAAAGACATGCAAATGAAAATATCAATTAGATATCAAATTAAAGTGGCACAAATACAGATCACTGACAACACCAAATATTGACAAAGATGTTGAGCAACAGGATCTCTCATTCATTGCTTTTGGGAATGCATAATGGTGCAACTAGTTTGGAAGGCAGTTTTACAGTTTCTTACAAAACTAAATCTATTCTGACCATATGATCCAACAATGACTCTCCTTGATGTTTACCCAAAGGAGTTGAAAATATTCTTCCACACAAAAGTATCACATGAATATTCATAATAGTTTTATTCATATTGCCAAAACTTGGAAAAAATGAAATATGCTTCAGTATGTAAATAGATTTTAAAAAACCTTTGATACAACCAGATAATGGACTGTTATTCAGTGCTAAAAATAAATGGACTGTCAAAACATGAAATGACATGGGTAAATTTTAAATGCATCTTCCTAAGTGAAAAAACCAACCTGAAAAGAATATATACCAAATGACTCAACTACATGAAATTCTGGCAAAGGCAATACTATAGAGAAAACTTAAAAGATCAATGTTTGACAGAGGTTAGGAATGAGGGGAGTGGATAAGCAAAGCACATATGATTTTTTAGGGCATTGAAATTACTCTGTATGATACTATAATAGATACATGTCACTATACATTTGCCAAAACGTATTGAATGTACTATACCAAGAGTGAACCCTAATGTGTCAATGTATGTACATCAAATGTAACAAATGTACCAATTAGATGTGGGATGTTAATAACGGCAGAGGCTATGCATGTGTGCGGTCAGGAGGTAAGTGGGAAATCTTTGTACTTTCCACCCAATTTTGCTATGAAACTAAAACTTCTCTGATATGTAAAGTCTATGTTTTAAAAAGCTACATGGCTAGGAGTTTAAACTTTATCATGTAGTTGATGGTTCAAAATATTTTGATAGGGGTACGTTTTTAGAAATTTCCTAATGAAAGCACTATAAAGAACAGACAGTTTTACTTCTTCCTTTCTAATTTGGATTCCTTTTATTTTTTTCTTGTTTGATTACTGTGGTTAGGACTTCCAATATTATGTTAAATTAAAGTGGTGAGAGTAGGCATCCTTTTCCTTTTCCTTATCTTAGGGGAAATGCTTTCAGTGTTTCACTATTGAGTATGATGTTAGTTGTAGGTTTGGAATATATGGTCTTTTTGATGTTGAGGTGTGTTCCCTCTATGTCCACTTTCTGGAGAGTTTTTTTGTATAAACGGATTTTGAATTTTATCAAATACCTTTCCTGCATCTATTGAGATGATCATATGGTTTTTATTCTCTAATTTGTTAATGTGGTGAATCACATTGACTGATTTGTGCATATTGAAAAATTCTTATATCCCTGGGATAAATCCCACTTGACCATGGTATATCATCTTTTAACATATTGTTGAATTCAGTTTGCTAATGCTTTGTTGAGGATTTTTGCATCCATGTTCATCAGTGATATTGGCTTGTAACTTTCTTTTTGTGATATCTTTTTCTGGTTTTGGTATCAAGGTGATGGTGGCCTTAAAGAATGAGTTTGGAAGTGTTCTTTCCTCTGCAATTTTTTGGAATAGTTTCAGAAGGATAGGTGTTAACCCTTCTCTAAATGTTTGGTAGAATTCACTTGTGAAACCGTCTGGTCCTGGACATTTGTTTGTTAGGAGTTTTTAAATTACTGATTCAATTTCAGAACTGGTAATTGGTCTGCTCATATTTTCTATTTGTTCCTGGTTCATTCTTGGGTGATTGTACATTTCTAAGAATTTGTCCATTTCTTCTAGTCTAATCATCAGGGAAATGCAAATCAAAACCACAGTAAGATATCACCTCACACTTGTCGGAATGGCTATCATCAAAAAGAACACATATAAGGAATGTTAGAAAGGATGTGGAGAATAGGGAACCCTCATACACTGTTGGTGGGAATGCACACTGTTATAGCCACTGTGGAAAAGAATATGGAGGCTTCTCAAAAATCTTAAAGTTGAACTACCATATGATTGAGCAATCACACTCCTGGGTATATATCCAAAAAACCCAAAAACACTAATTTGAAAAGATACATGCACCAATGTTTATAACAGCATTAGTTACAATTGCCAAGATACGGAAACAATGTAAGTCTCCATCAACAAATGAATGGATAAAGAAGACGTGGTATTTATATATGACTGAATACTACTCAGCCATAAAAAAGAATAAAATAATGCCATTTGGAGCAACAAAAATAGACTTGGAGGATATTATGCTAAGTGAAATAATTCAGAGAGAGAAAGATAAATACTGTATGATATTGCTTGTATGTGGAATCTAAAAATTACAACAAAATGGTGAACATTGCAAAAAAAAAAACAAGCAGATTCAGATATAGAGAACAAACCAGTGGTTACCAGAGGGGAGGGGTAATAAAGGGCAGGGAGTGGGAGGTACAAACTACTGGGTGTAAGATTAGGTCAGGAATGTATTGTACAACATGGGGAACACAGCCAATATTTTGTAATAACTGTAAATGGAAAGTAACCTCCAAAAATTGTATAAAAATTAAAAATTAAGAAAAATTTAAAAATTACTAAGAATTTCAAGATAGTGATATCAAAACATTAAATCAAAATCAGGGTTTTCCTAAGCATGAGGTCCTATGTATCTGCCACAGTCACAGTCCCATGAAGCCTGCCCTGTTTGTAGGACTGTTGTCAGGTCTACCCCTCCTTCCCCCCAAATATAAGGAATAAGGAAGATGTTATATGTGTGTGTGTATATATATATATATTATTTATATATACATATATATAAAATAGAATATTACAGAGCTATAAAAAGAATGAAATTCTGTCATTTGCAACAATGTGGATGGACCTAGAGGGTATTATGCTTAGTAAAATAAGTCAGACAGAGAAAGACATATATTGTATGCTATCACTTATATATGGAATCTCAAAAACAGAACAAACTAGTGAATACACTGAAAAAGAAGCAGACCCACAGGTATAGAGAACAGACTAGTGGTTACCAGTGGGGAGAGAGAAGGTAGAAGGGGCAAGATAGGGATAGGGGAGTAAGAGGTGTAATCTATTATGTATAAAATAAGCTACAAGGATATATTGTACAGCACAGGGGATGTAGCTAATACTTTATAATAACAATAAAGAGTATACATTTAAAATTGTGAATCAATATATTGTACACCTGTGACTTATATAATATTGTACATCAACTATACTTCAATTAAAAAAATAGAAAAAATCTTTTGCCGTTACAAAAAAAAACCCCACAATAAAAAGAAAAAAAAGAACAGATGAGCTATGAAGGCCTTCTGTCTCACATAGTGACTAGTATAAACTGCTGCATTTGTCATTGCTGAAAAGTTTCTCTCAGAAATTCTTTAAATATGTTTAGAGAAAGTACCTTGGCCTTTTCTAGGACACTGGGATGCTGCCTAATCCTCTTTCCTAGCAAAATTACTCATGTTGGTATTTTTAATTTGTTAGATAAAAATAAATCTACTAAATAGGAAACTTACATTCAGGAGCCATGAAAAAGTTAGTTCCCTGGCACAAATAAATGTTATTAACTATGACCATAGAACACCAAGATGAGTGTAAAAAAAAGTTGCAAATTTTGTTGATGTTTCTTAAGTTTTGTATTGTGTTATAATTCACTGTGATCCAGTTTTGTTAATACAGTCTGTTACTGAGTATTTTATCTATGATAGTTAATATTCAGATGAACTGAAATAAAAAAGTGTCTCCCATTCTGAAACCACTTTACTACATCAATATTATCTTTGACATGACGACTTTCATTCCTCTTTCCTAAGTATGCATTAGGGAGTACATTGTGTATAACCATTTTTTGTCAGTAGGGCTCAATTTGAGTGATAGCACCATGTGATATGGATGTGATCTCAGTAGAGAATTTATTTTGGGATGGCAGGGGAATGTGTGCACGACCAGGCCTATGGGAACAGAGAATTGATTTTCCAGTGTTGCAGAAAGTGTTGTGGAACATGCAGTTTAGATGGATTATAGAGACTATAGAGCAGACTCCACCTGCTCATGTAGAGGCATATTTGGAAACTGATCACCCAGCAGAAATTTGTCTCATTCCACTTTGACTCTATTCATAGTTGACATGGGCGATAGTGATGCTGCCAGACATCTGGGAAACCTCTATGAAAGAAGAAAATTTTAAATATATAACTTAGTGATAGCTGAAAGGTGATTCTGAATTAATAGTAGTGATATGTGTTGTCTATTTCAAAGCAATTATAAAAGATAAGGTACATAAAATAAATTTTGTGCAAGGAAAGACAATAATTACTTAGATATGTGGATGTAGTTACTAACTATGACTGGAAGTGGCCAATTCTAACAGAAACAGCAGCAGCCAGTGAGACAACCATGAAATATGTTTACAATTTGGACAATCTGAATGTCAAGGCCAAAGTGCTGAGAGATAACATGAGGTCTAAACAAGGACTCCATGCTTCCATGCTTGCAGTAGGATCAGTTTAAGGACAAGTGCACTGGCTTCGTGGTACCTCACATTGGTGCATGAACCCCTGATGGAAAGAAGGTGTGGGGGAACCACTGGACTTCAGGAGGCCCTAAGCTATCAATGGACATTTATGTTATCTTTTCATGAATTGAGTCCATCAGCAAGTCTGTCAGCACAAGTACTGGCCTCTGCTTGAGAGCATGGTGACACCTGAGGGCATGTCTATTTCAATGGGTCCATGTGCCATTTCAGTGTGGGTTATGACTTTTGGGTACAAGGGTTCACCATCTGCAGTAGAGCGAGAGACATATGAAGGTGTGGAGTTACTGGTGAGGATCTGACAGTGTGGGACCAGTATTTGGTCAGAGGACACAGCAATGCCCTCCTCCTACCCTACACTGCCACTCTGCTCTCTCCCAGGGCTTTCCCTGAAGGAGACATACACATAAGAACCTGGGACATCGTTCACCGGGCCAGTTCCCAGTGCTCCTCAGTGTACAGCTTTCTTGTAGAGGCAGAGTGAAGAACAGGCTTGGGCTCAAGAATGAAGCAGGATGTCTTTGACTCTAATTCTACCTCTCACCACCAGCTAACCTCTAGTGTGCAAAGGTGATAGAGGCTGAAATCTCCAGTGAGAAGGAAGGAAGGAAGACAGAGTGATGGAGCAGCACCTGGACATCATCGGTAGGCACGGACTCAGCTTACCTATTTCTTAGCATGGTAAGAGAGAAGGGTGTGGACATGTCCTCCATGCATGGGTGTCCCCTCACACCCACACTCACAGTGCATGGTGGTCCTGCTCACAGTGTTCTGGAACCTGGTCCTTCATGTCAGTCTTCCCTCTAAGGGAGGAGTGAGGAAAGGGCTTGTAAGAGGGGGGCTTTCCCTGGAGTAGAAAGAGATGCCTGTCCACACCCCCAATGACCTAGAACCATGGAAGAAATTGATTTGAGCATAGAAAAAGTAAGTTATGTGTGAAAGTTGATTTTGCTGTTAAAAATCTCAGATATATCGATTCTGGAAACTTTAAAATGTGGGCCTATTGAGAAAAACAAATGTGAATTCACAGAAGAGAATTTTCATTAGAAAATAAAGAAGCAACAAAGTTTAGTACACACATGCTGTTTTAAAATGTAATCATCATGTAAATTGATTACATGGTTTAGTTGACCACATACAGCTCTATTTTCAAGATATAACAGGGTGAGGTTTACGTGAATTAATAAGCAAAAGAAAACTACTTTCTAAATTTATTAAAACATAGATATTGTTAAGGAATCAAGCACTGTAAGAAAATACAAAGGCAGGTACAATAATTATATCAAATTGCAGTGTTCAGAATTAGTTAGTTCTAACATTTGTTCAAAGTCATTACATACAAACATCTTTCTTTTGACTTATGAAATAAATTGATAGGCTTAAAGGTGGATAACCAGAAAGGGAGCTAACTTTACAGAAATGATTTTATAATGATGAGTTTATATCATACATGGTATTGAAATTAAAAAGTATTAGATTTGATTTTATTAGATTATGATAAGATAAAGGAAAGGAAACAAGAAAGAGGTGAATCTTTGGTAAAAGGATTTCTTTAAATGAAGAGAGATTAGTTCTTGGAAGTTTCCTCCAATGTTAAGGAAAAATAATTTCAAAAACAATACAGATTTGAAACAGCAATTATTTGTAATGGCATGTTTAAATTCTGGCAGAATTGAGAAATTCCCTGCTTTGAAAGATCATATTTAAGGAGGATAAACCCATTGTACTTCCTGCTATGCCCTCCTACATCTCCCAGGTTCTTTCATGTACACTTCTTTATTAAAGTATAATATACATATGGAAAAATACAGAAATTATGTATGTACTGCTCCATAAAATTTCACAAAGCAAACATACCTAGGTAAACCTCACTCAGATCAAATGGTAGTATATTATATAACTCCCTACAGGGCCCTCTTTGCCACTTTCCAGTCATCCTAATCCCTCATCTGCCAAAGTAACCATAATCCCCACCTTCAGAGCATGGTCTAGTTTTGTCTGATTTTAAATTTATATAAATGGGAATAGTATGGTGTAGGTCCTTTGTGCTTAGTTTTGGCAATCAACATCATTTTCCTGTGTTTTATCCATGCTCTGGGTCTGGTAGTTATCCAATCATTATATTGTTACACTATATTCCATCATATGACTAGGGCATAATTTACTCATTAATTATAGTTATTGTGGACATTTGAGTAATTTTTATCTGGAATATTACATACTGTGTTGTACAGACAATTTTGTACATATTTTTATGCTTATGTGTATGGATTTCCCTAAGTATTTAACTAGATGTAGAAGTGGTAGGTCATAGAACATTGCATATGTTCAGCTTTATTATATGATAGCAGAGAAAATTTCCAAAATTGTCATATGAATTTATATTTTCATCAGCTGTGTATTACAATTCAAATTTCCTCACAATCTCATTAAATATTTTTTCTTTTGAGCCATTCAGATTGACACATAGGAAAGACTATATGCTGAAAACTATAAAATATTGATAAAGAAAATTGAAGATGACTCAAAGAAATGGTTAGATATTCCATAATCTCAGATTGGAAGAATTAATATTGTTTAAATGGCCATACTACCTAAAGCAATCTACAGATTCAATGCAATCCCTATAAAAATACCCATGACATTTTTAACAGAAACAGAACAAATAATCTTAACATTTATACGGAACCAGAAATGACCCAGAATTACCAAAGCAATCCTGAGAAAAAAGAACAAAGCTGGAGGTATAACTCTTCCAGGCTTCAGGCTATACTACAATGTTACAGTAATCAAGACAGAATGGTATTGGCACAAACCAGATATACAGATCAATGGAACAGAGTAGAAAACACAGAAATAAACTCATATCCACCTATGGTCAATTAACCTATGACAAAGGAGGCAAGAATATAAAATTGAGAAAAGAAAATGTCTTCAACAAGTGGTGTCGGGAAAGCTGGAACAGAGTAGAAAATACAGAAATAAACTCACATCCACCTATGGTCAATTAACCTATGACAAAGGAGGCAAGAATATAAAATTGAGAAAAGAAAATGTCTTCAACAAGTGGTGTCAGGAAAGCTGGACAGCTACATGAGAATCAAGGAAATTAGAACATTTCCTCACACCAGACACAAAAATAAACACAAAATGGTTTGAAGACCTAAAAGTAAGACATAACACCATAAAAACTCTAGAAGAGAACATAGGCAAAACATTCTTTGATATAAATTGTAGCATTATTTTCTTAGATCAGTCTCCCAAGGCAAAAGAAATAAAAACAAAAATAAACAAATGAGACCTAATTAGAAGCTTTTGCACAGCAAAAGAAACCATCAACACAATGAAAAGGCAGTCTACAGAATGGAAGAAAACATTTGCAAATGATTTGACTGACAAGAGACTAATTTGTGTATATACAAGCAGCTCATACAGCTTAATATACAGAAAGAGAAGCAACCCAAACAAAAAATGGGCAGAAGACCTAAATAGACATCTCTCCAAAGAATACATCCAGATGGCCAACAGGCACACAAAAAGATGCTCAGCATCACTAATTGTTAGAGAACTGCAAATCAAAACTACAATGAGATATCACCTCACACCAGTCAGAATGGCCATCATTCAAAAGTCCACAAACAATAAATGCTGGAGAGGGTATGGAGAAAAAGAAACCCCCCTACACTGTTGATGGGAATGTAAATTGGTGCAGCCACTATGGAGGACAGTATGGAGGTTCCTTAAAAAACTAAAAATAGACTTACCATATAATCCAGCAATACCACTCCTGGGCATACATCCAGAGAAAAATATAATTTGAGAAAACACATGCACTCCAATGTTCATAGCAGCACTATTTACAATAGCCAAGACATGGAAACAATCTAAATGTTCATCAACAGATGTCTTGGTAAAGAAGATGTGGTATATATATATATATATATATATACATACACACACATATATATATACATGCACACAAATGGAATACTACTCAGCCATAAAAAAGAATAAAATAATGCCATTTACAACAACATGGTTGGACCTGGAGATTGTCATTCTAAGTGAAGTAAGCCAGAAAGAGAAAGAAAAAAAACCATAAGATATCACCTATATGTGGATCTAAAAAAAGGACACAAATGAACTTATCTACAAAATAGAAACAGACACACAGACATAGAGAACAATCTTATGATTACCAGGGGATAAAGAGGGTGGGAAGGGATAAATTGGGAATTCAGAATTTGCACCTGCTGGAGAGTGATGGAAATGTTAGCTATCTTGATTGTGGTGGTCGCTTCATAGGTGTATACATATATCAAAATTCATCAAACTGTACATCTGAAATATGTGCAGTTTACAGTACAGGAATTATACCTCAATAAAGGTGCTAAAACACACTATAAAGCCTCTATTATTAAAACTGTAGTGCTAATGCATGAATAAACAGAACAATGGAATAGAAGAGAATATCCATAAGTAAATAAAAATACATGTAGATCTTCCAATTTCGTCAGTATATGGTAAATTTGGCATTTCAAATGACTTGATAAAAGATAAACTGTTTATTAAGTTGTATTGTGATAACTGGTTTTGTCATTTGGAAAAAGAGAAAATTAGATTCATACCTGAAGGTGCACACAAGAATAAATTCCAAATAGAACAAGGATGTACATGTAAAAAATGAAATTATACAAATACCAGAAGAATGTAAATAAATTCCTCTTTAACATGTTTGTGAAAGACTTTCTAAGACTGAAAATCCAGAAGCTGTTAAAAGAAGATTCATTTTAATTCATAACATACAAGCTCTATATATTAGATGATATTATATTAATATTAGTTTTCTGATTTTGATAATTGAACTGTGATTGCAAAATAATATTTCCTGGTTTTTAAGGAAATACACAATAAAGTATTTAGAGGTAAAGATATCTTATGTCTGCAACTCATTCTCAAAGGTTTCAGAAAAGAATTATATGGATAGATATATAGAGAATTAGGGAGATAGACACAGAAAATGATACAATATTAATATTTGGAAAAACTGCAAAACATGCATATAGGATTTTTTTGTGTTGTCCTTGTGACTTTTCTGTAAGTTAAATTAGTGTTAAATTTTTTTTTAGATTGAGTTATAGTCATTTTACAGTGTTGTGTCAAATTCCAGTGTAGAGCACAATTTTTCAGTTATACATGAATATGCATACATTCTTTGTCACATTCTCTTTTGCTGTGAGCCACCACAAGATCCTGTTTATATTTCCCTGTGCTACACAGTACAATCTTGTTTATCTATTCTACATTTTGAAATCCCAGTCCCTTCCCACCCCCATCCCCCTGGCAACCACAGGTTTGTATTCTATGTCTATGAGTCTGTTTCTGATTTGTATTTATGTTTTGTTTGTTTGTTTGTTTTTTAAGATTCTGCATATGAGTGATCTCATATGGTATTTTTCTTTCTCTTTCTGGCTTACTTCACTTAGATGACATTCTCCAGTAACATCGATGTTGCTGCAAATGGTGTTATGTTGTCAGTTTTTATGGCTGAATAGTATTCCATTGTATAAATATACCACATCTTCTTTATCCAGTCATCTACTGATGGACATTTAGGCTGTTTCCATGACTTGGCTATTGTAAATAGCGCTGCTATTGTGTTAAACTTTTAAAAATAAATAAATTGAAATAGAAAAAAATTAAAATTTGATATTCCAAGTTATGGAAACTTTCTTCTATGTTTTCCTCTAGAGTCATTATTATTTAACTTTTCACATTTAGATTTGAACTACTTCTGGTATTGATTATTTTGTACATTAGGTAGAATAAAAGATTTACTTTTCTTTCCATAACAACATTGAATGGACAAATCACAATTAGAAAGACTCTTCTCCCCACTGCAATGAAATAATACCTTGTCATAAATGAAGTGATCATACATGCATACATGAGTTTCTGAACTCTCTAGCCTATTCATTTGGTCTAGTATTTATTCTTCTACCATCACACAGTCTCTTGTTTACTACAGTTTTCTAATAAGTTTTGTTGTCTGGTAGTGTGTCTTTCAGCTTTGTTATTCTTCAAGATTGTCTTGGCTCTTCTTTATTTGTATTTCTAAGTCCATTTTAGAATTGTCTTACCGATTTCCACCAAAAAAATGTGCTATAATTTTAATTGGGATTGTATAGAATGTGTAGAGAAAATTTAGGGAATATTTACATCTTTACAATACTGATAGTTCAAATCCAAGAACATGGCATTTATTTGCAAATTCTTAAATTTTTCTGGATAATACTTCATTTTTTACTGTAGAGAGATCTCCTACTTTTTCCATTATACTAATTCTTTTGTATTTGTTCTTTTTTATGCTATTGTATATGGTATGGTTTTAATTTTTTCCCAAATATTTGTTTATTGCTGAAATGATTGGTCTTTATATATCAACCCTGTATCCTGTGACATTGCTAAACTCATGTATTCTAAGAGTTTATAGGTTCTTTTGAATTGCATATGTACACAATTATGTCATCTATGAAGACATTTTAATTGCTTCTTTTTCAATATAATTTATTTTTCTTGCTTAACTTCAGTACCTATGCATATCAGTATATTGTACCACTCCCACCATTCCAAATCTCAAGAAGAACATTTCTAGTAATTCACCATTAGTTATGATTTTGCTGTAGATTTTTGGATGTAATCTTTATTGGAATAAATAATTTCCTTCTGTTCCTTAGTTGTAAAAGAGTTTCTTGAAAATAACTCATGAATGGCTATTGAACTTGTCAAATTATTTTTCTGTACTTATTGAAATTACCATACAGTTTTTCTTCTTTAGTGAATGTAGGAATCATGCTGATAGGTTTTCCAATGCTAAACCACACTTGCCTTCTGGGAAATTACCCTTTTAGCCATGATGTATTATCCTTTATTTTTTTAACATTTTTTATTGATTTATAATCATTTTACAATGTTGTGTCAAATTCTAGTGTTCAGCACAATTCTTCAGTCATATATGGACATATACACACTCATTATCACATTTTTTCCTCTGTGATTCCCTGTGCTATACAATATAATCTTGTTTATCTATTCTACAATTTTGATGACAGGGACTGATTTGTAATTTCCTTTCTTGTAATGTTCTCATGACTATGCCTGGTTTGAGGAACAATTAATTATGTAGAAGCTTTTTGAAGTTGGTCATAAAAAGAAGAACCTGCAGTAGAGTTTGGCAATATGTAAAGGTAGCATAAGTTCTGCAAATTAATCCTGAGGAAAAATTCAGAGACTAATCCGAATTTTATGTACAGCACACTCATTATAACAGTATTTGGAATAATAAAATGTTATATACCTTGTGTACAAGATTTTAAAATAGTCTCATTCAACCAACTCTGGGTAAATTGACTATCAGCAGAATAGACAAAAAGAGCAGTCAAGACAGCAGACTGTCATAAAGACTGACAACTTCTATCAAATCAAATATACCACCAAGAAAGCCATGCTTCCCTCTCCTAGTCTATGTTATCCTCTAAAAATGACAGAAGTATACAATTTGGGCTTATAAAGACTCAAATATTTTACCTTGATCTTGATTAGTTATTTCACTTTGATCTATTCCAATTTTCTGAAATGTCCCTTCCTCTTGCTTGGATCTAACTCTATCTTCAGATCAGTTAAAATTTGTGGTAGGATCATCCAAGATGGCAGAGTAGTATGCTCTTAGCTCACCCTCTGCCAGAAATACACTAAAACTCACATCCATGGACCCACCCAGCCAACCAGATCACCTGCTGAACTCTGATAGAACATCGCCCTCTTTGAAAGATAAAGATGCCACAAATCTGGTAGGAGAAAAGGAAAAAAGGGAGAAGAAAATGAAAAACAGTGCAGGACAGGTCCTGCAGGGAGGGAGAAGCAAAGGAGGAATAACGCACACTCACAGGCTCTCCCCATCTCCAACGGAGAGGTCAGAGGGATGGAGGGGTAACTCCGAGGCTCGGATCTGTATGGAGCAGCACTTGACCAAAAGAACTAAGTTAAATGGGCACAGAGGGTCTCCAAAAACCCCAG
Organism: Vicugna pacos; assembly: GCF_048564905.1. Classification (NCBI taxonomy): domain Eukaryota; kingdom Metazoa; phylum Chordata; class Mammalia; order Artiodactyla; family Camelidae; genus Vicugna; species Vicugna pacos. Next base: position 42,048,661 of record NC_133023.1, on the reverse strand, counting down.
CCCTAGAGGCAATGTAGCAGGTGGGGGACAGGACAGGCTGCCCGAGTCAGGTGGAGGACTGGGGCAGGCTGCACCTAGGCAACCCTAGGGGACTGCAGGGTGCTGTGTGCCATGGATGAATGGGTAGACAGGGCAAAACAACCTGGGCCCTTCATAAAATATGAGAAAAAAAGCATGGCTGATGTGCCCTGGGGGGAAGGGTGCCATACCCCCTACCTCCAAAAACCCACCAAGGGTTTTCAGGAGAAGAGAGGTGGGGATTAGGCACAGCCACCATATCCTCCAGTGCTTAGAACCCAGGTGGGGGTGGGGATGAAATATGAATCCTTACCTAAGAGCTTAGCAGCTCTTAGGTCTGGAGACTTGTTTCCAGCCCGAGGCAGATAAGATCATTCTTCCCTGGTACCTCTGAGAACTCGTGCTGCCAAGACAAAAGAACAAGGAGCTGGGTTCTGGCATGGAACAGGGGCGGGCCTGTTCTGCCATCTTCCCCGAGCCTGCCTATGGGGTGTAGACTTGAGGTGGAGCAGGCAGCTGCACAGAGCAGGGGAGCAACCAGCACTGGGAGAGGGTGGGTGGCCAACTGTCTTCCCAGCAGGGGTACAGCACCTGACCATGGTGCTGGGAAGGGGCGTGACCTGCCCACCTACCTTACCTTAGCAGGAGGGGGAGTGACTAGCCACATACCATGCTGTTGGGAGGGGGAGTAATCTGCCCACCTACCCTGTGGAATGGCAGCATCGGGAGGGGGCATGACCCACCTGCCCACGGTGTAAGAGCACAAAACCTGACTGCAGTGTGGGGAGGGGTCGTGATCTGCTTGCCGACCTGCACTGGGAGCAACACATACCAGGGGCGCCAATGGAGGTCCTCTTGAAGCAGCAAGCTGAGTTCGTGAAGCAGGGTGAGGACAGAAAGACCTCTCAATAAAATCATTAAAAGTGCACAGTCTCCACGAGAACATATACCCCCCTTTTCCCCTCTTTTATTCTTTTTTTAATCTGTTATATTTTCTATTACCTTTTTAATTTTTAGTTTTTAAACAATTGTATATGACTCCAGGTTTATTCCCTTTAAAGTTTTTCATTTAAAATATTTTTATTATTATTGTTTTTAAAAATCTACCTCATTTCATTTTTATTTCTCTTGGTTTCTATCTCCTCTTATTGATTATACCCAGATTCCAATTTTGTTTTGTTCTTTTCTGCATTTTTAAGGTTTTTAAAAGACGTCTCAACTCAACAGCTATTTTGCTTCAACTACTTCTTCTGTAATTGATTACACACTGTTTTCAAATCTTTTTTTCTCCCTTCTTTTAAAATTCTCTCTCTCTTTTTAAAAAGTTTTATTCCTGCATAGGCTTTAGATAGATAAATAAATAAACTCCTTGAGGACGACAATAGATAACCGATACTCCACAAGCCACAGTGCCACAGAGATATGAGTAAGATGAAGAAGCAAAGGATCCACTCCCAATTAAATGAATAAGAGAAATCCCCTGAAGAACAATCAATGAAATAGACATTGATGCCTACTAGATCAAGATTTCAAAAAAAGAGTGATCAAAGTACTGAAGGAACTAAAAGAAATGGTGTTTAGAGATACAAAATATGTCAAAAATGAAATTGAAGCTATAAAGAAGAACCAAGTAGAATTGGTAAACTCATTGGCTGAGAAGAGAGCTTATCTAAAGGCTGTACAAAGCAGGCTAGATAATGCAGAGAAACAAATAAGTGACCTAGAAGACAGGACAACAGAAAGCACCTAATCAGAACAACTGAGAGAAATGCAAATAATAAACCAAAGAAAAAAATAAAAGGTACCTAAGGGATAATATAAAGCATGCCAATCTACACATAATAAAGGTTCCAGAAGGGGAAGAAAGATTAAAGGGGATTGAAAAGGTATTTGAAGAAATCATGACTGAAAACTTCCCAAACCTAAAGAAGGAATCAGATATCCAAGTACAGGAAGTTCAAGGGACCCAAACAAGAAGAACCCAAACAGACCCACACCAAGACATATCATAATCAAGGTGGCCAGATTTAAGGATAAAGAAATGATCCTAAAGGCAGCAAGAGAAAAACAAAGAGTGAATTACAAGGGAACCCCCATGAGGCTTTCAGCTGATTTCTCTACACAAACACTACAAGCCAGAAGGGAGTGGCAAGATATATTTAAAGTACTGAATGAGCAAAAGCTGAAACCTAGGATACTCTATGCTGCAAGACTGTCCATTAAAGTAGAAGGAGAGATAAAGAATTTCACAGACAAGTACAAACTAAAATAACTCAGCAAAATTAAACCTATGCTAAAAGAACTATTGAAAGGTCTACTCTTAATAGAAAAGAAACAGGAAGATATAAAAATGAGAAAACCATAATTACAAATGTGATAACTACAGTGAATTGGAAGAGAATAAACATGAAGATGTAAAAAAATAAATAAATATGAAGAACATCAAAATCATAAAATTTGGGAGGGGGAGCAAGAAAATATAGATTTCTTTTCTGTCTTCTTTTTTTTTTCTTTGTTCTTTTTAGGATGTGTTTGAGCCTACATAACTATCAGTCTAAAGCAAACAGATATAGTAAGGGGTAAGCATACTTGAAAACAGGGTAACCACAAATTAAAAGCATACAATAGAGTCACAAAAACTAAAAAGAAAGCAAGCTAGTAAAAAAGAAAATTATCAAACCACAAAAAGAAAAACAAAAAGAAAAAGGAACAAGGAAGAAATACGAAATCAACTGTAAAACAAAGTTCAAAATGACTATAAACACACATCTATCAATAATTACTATAACTGTCAATAGAATAAATGCTCCAATCAAAATACATAGAGTGGCATATTCAATAATAAAACAAAAGCTTACCATATGCTGTCTACAAGAGACACACTTTAGAGTGAAGGACACACGTACATGGAAAGTGAAAGGATGGAAAAATAAATTTCATGCAAATGGAAATGACAAGAAACCGGGAGTAGCAATATTCATACAAGACAAAATAGACTTTAAAACCAAGGCCATAAAGAGAGATAAAGGACACTATATAATGATCAAATGAGGAATAAAACATGAAGATATTACACTCGTTAACAAATATGCACCAAATATAGGAGCACCTAAATATATAAAACAAATACTAACAGACATAAAGGGAGAAATTGATGAGAATACAATCATAGTAGGAGACTTTAACACACCACTAATATCATTGGACAGGTCTTCCAAACAGAAAATCAATAAGGCAATGGAGAGACTAAATGACACAATAGAAGAACTGGATTTGATCGACATTTTTAGAACATTACATCCCCCCCAAAAGGGACTATACATTATTTTCAACAGCTCATGGAACATTCCCTAGGATAGACCATGTACTCAGGGACAAAAGAAGCTTCAAAAAAACTTAAGAGGATAGAAATTATTCCAAGCATCTTTTCTGAACACAATGGCATGAAACTAGAAATCAACCACAGAGAAACAAAGGTGAGAAAACCAACAGCATGGAGACTAAACAACATGCTACTAAAAAGCCAATGGATCAAAGATGAAATCAAAGAAGAAATTGAAAAATATCTTGAGACAAATAACAATGAGAACACAATGACACATTATCTATCAGATGCAGAAAAACCAGTCTTAAGAGGGAGGTTCGTAGTGATACAGGTCTTCCTCAAAAAATGAGAATAATCTCAAATAAACAACCTAATCTACTACCTAAAAGAATTAGAAAAAGAAGGGAAAACAAAATACAAAGTCAGCAGAAGGAAAAGAATAACAAAGATCAGGGAGGAAATAAATAAAACAGAGATTTAAAAAAAATAGAAAAAAAATCGATCACACCAAGAGCTGGTTTTTTGAAAGTGTAAGCAAAATTGACAAACCTTTGGCTAGGCTTACCAAGAAGAAGAGAGCACACAAATAAACAAAATAAAAATTAAAATGGAGAGATTACAAACAACACCACAGAAATACAAAAAAAATCATAAAAGAATACTGTGAACAACTATATGGAAATAAACTGGACAACTTAGAAGAATGTACAAGTTTCTCAAGACATACAGCCCACCAAGACCGAATCAAGAAGAAATAGACCCCTTGAACAGACCAATCACTAGCAGTGAAATAGAATCAGCAATAAAAAACCTCCCTGCAAACTAAAGTCCCGGATCAGATGGCCTCACTGGGGATTATCAAACATACAAAGAAGGGCTCATTCCAATCCTTCTCTAACTCTTCCAAAAGATTGAAGAGGAGAAAGGCCTCCCAAACTCATTCTATGAAGCCTCCATCACCCTGATACCAAAACCAAAGAGACTACCAAAAAAGAAAATTACAGGCCAATATCGTTGATGAACATAGAAGCAAAATTCCTCAACAAAATATAAGCAAACAAAATCCAACAGTACATAAAAAAGAATATACACCATAATTAAGGTGGATTAATCCCAGGGAAAAAAAGATGGTCCAGAATTCTCAAATCAATCAATGTGATACATCACATCCAAAAAGAAAGCACAAAAACCACATGATCATCTCAATAGATGCAGAAAAAGCATTTGATAGAATTCAACACTCATTTATGATAAAAACTCTTACCAAAGTGGGCATAGAGGGAACATATTTCAACATAATAAAAGCTATTTATGACAAACCTATAACAAGCATAATACTCTATGGTGAAAAGCTAGAAGCATTCCCACTAAAATCTGGAACAAGGCAAGGATGCCTACACTCACCACTTCTATTCAACATAGTCTTGGAAGTCCTAGCCACAGCAATCAGGCAAGAAGAAGAAATAAAAGGGATCCAAATTGGAAGACAAGAAGTAAAATGGTCACTATATTTGGGTGACTTGATTCCATATATAGAAAACCCTAAAGGCTCCACGCAAAAACTACTAGAGCTGATAAAAGAATTTGGTAAGGTAACAGAATACAATATTAACATACAGAAATCAGTGACATTTCCTTACACTAAGAATGAATTAGCAGGAAAAGGAAAAGAAAGAAACAATCCCTTTTAAAATTGCATCCAAACCAATAAAATACTTAAAAATGAATCTGACCAAGGAGGTGACAGGCTTATACATGGGGAACTACAAAACACTGATTAAGAAAATTAAACATGACTTAAAGAAATGGAAAGATAGCCCATGGTCTTGAATTAGAAAAATCAATATCGTTAAAATGGCCATACTACCCAAGGCAATCTTCAGATTTAATGAAATCCTTATCAAATTACCCAAGACATTTTTTTACAGAACTGAAACAAACAATCGTAAGATTTATATGGAATCACAAAAGACCGAGAATTGCCAAAGTAATATTGAAGAAAAAGAATGAAGCTGAAGGAATAAACACTCTACACTTCAGATAATACTACAGAGCTACAGTAATCACAACAATATGGTGTTGGCATAAAAACAGACATATGGATCAATGGAAAAGAATGGAGAGCCCAGAAATAAACCCACAGACCTACAGTCAATTAATCTTCAACAGAGACAAGAATACACAGTGGAGAAAAGACAGTCTCTTCAGCAAGTGGTGATGGGAAAACTGGATAGCAGCATGTAAATCAATGAAACTACAACATTCCCTCACACTACACGTAACAATAAACTCAAAATGGCTTAAAGACTTAAAAATAAGACAAGACACCATAAACCTCCTAGAAGAGAACATAGGCAAAACATCCTCTGACATAAATCTTAGCAATGTTTTCCTAGGGCAGTCTACCAAGGCAATAGAAATAAAAGCAAAATTTAACAAATGGGACCTAAATGAACTTATCAGCTTTTGCACAGCAAAGGAAACATGCAATACAAAAAGACAGCCTACAGAATAGGAGAAAATATTTGTAAATCATGCAACTGACAGAGGCTTAATCTCCAGAATATATAAACAGCTCATACAACTTAATAACAAAAAAACTAAATAACCCAATCCAAAAAAGTGCAGAAGACCTAAACAAGCAATTCTCCAGTGAAGACATACAAATGGTCAATAGATATATGAAAAAATGCTCAATATCGCTCATTATCAGAGAAATGCAAATCAAACCTACAATGAGGTATCACCTCACACCAGTCAGAATGGCCATTATTCAAACATCCATGAATGATAAATACTGGTGAAGGTGTGGAGAAAAGGGAACCCTCCTACATTGCTGGTGGGAATTCAGTAAGGGTAGACAAACAGATAATTGGAAAATAACAGACCCACTTTCACAGTCAACTGATCTTCATCCAAAGCATCAAGGAAATTCAGTAGATTAAGGTGTCAATGTCCTCCAGCCAAAGATCTCCCCAAAAATAGCTGTAATTAAACAAGTTATAACAAGGGAGAACACACACCATGGAGACTCATGGGTTGTGTAAGTAAGAGGATGTTTAAAAGAAACTAGTATAGGATTTAGGCTTTGGTTGAATGATTTGGGGAGGGTCTAATGGAGGGAAGGTTCAATCTATTTGTAACAATGCTATTTATTTTGATTACTGTACCTCTGTAGTATTGTCTGAAGTCTGGGAGGGTTATTCCTCCAGCTTCATTCTTTTTCTTCAGGAATGCTATGGCAATTCTGGTTCTTTTGTGATTCCATATAAATTTTAGGATTATTTGTTCTAATTCTGTGAAAAATGTACTGGGTAATTTGATAAGGATTACATTCAATCTGTAGATTGCTTTGGGTAGTATGGCCATTTTAGCAATATTAATTCTTCCAATCCAAGAACATGTGAAATCTTTCCACTTCCTTAAGTCATCTTTAATTTCCTTAGTCAGTGTTTTGTAGTTCCCCATGTATAAGCCTGTCACCTCCTTGGTCAGATTCATTTTTAAGTATTTTATTGGTTTGGATGCAATTTTAAAAGGGATTGTTTCTTTCTTTTCCTTTTCCTGCTAATTCATTCTTAGTGTAAGGAAATGTCACTGATTTCTGTATGTTAATATTGTATTCTGTTACCTTACCAAATTCTTTTATCAGCTCTAGTAGTTTTTGCGTGGAGCCTTTAGGGTTTTCTATATATGGAATCAAGTCACCCAAATATAGTGACCATTTTACTTCTTGTCTTCCAATTTGGATCCCTTTTATTTCTTCTTCTTGCCTGATTGCTGTGGCTAGGACTTCCAAGACTATGTTGAATAGAAGTGGTGAGTGTAGGCATCCTTGCCTTGTTCCAGATTTTAGTGGGAATGCTTCTAGCTTTTCACCATAGAGTATTATGCTTGTTATAGGTTTGTCATAAATAGCTTTTATTATGTTGAAATATGTTCCCTCTATGCCCACTTTGGTAAGAGTTTTTATCATAAATGAGTGTTGAATTCTATCAAATGCTTTTTCTGCATCTATTGAGATGATCATGTGGTTTTTGTGCTTTCTTTTTGGATGTGATGTATCACATTGATTGATTTGAGAATTCTGGACCATCTTTTTTTCCCTGGGATTAATCCACCTTAATTATGGTGTATATTCTTTTTTATGTACTGTTGGATTTTGTTTGCTTATATTTTGTTGAGGAATTTTGCTTCTATGTTCATCAACGATATTGGCCTGTAATTTTCTTTTTTGGTAGTCTCTTTGGTTTTGGTATCAGGGTGATGGAGGCTTCATAGAATGAGTTTGGGAGGCCTTTCTCCTCTTCAATCTTTTGGAAGAGTTAGAGAAGGATTGGAATGAGCCCTTCTTTGTATGTTTGATAATCCCCAGTGAGGCCATCTGATCCGGGACTTTAGTTTGCAGGGAGGTTTTTTATTGCTGATTCTATTTCACTGCTAGTGATTGGTCTGTTCAAGGGGTCTATTTCTTCTTGATTCGGTCTTGGTGGGCTGTATGTCTTGAGAAACTTGTACATTCTTCTAAGTTGTCCAGTTTATTTCCATATAGTTGTTCACAGTATTCTTTTATGATTTTTTTTGTATTTCTGTGGTATTGGTTGTAATTTCTACATTTTCTTTTTTTTTTGTGTGTTCCCTTTTCCTCTTGGTGAGCATGGCCAGAGGTTTGTCAGTTTTGTTTACTATTTTAGAAAACCAGCCCTTGGTTTGATAGATTTTTTTCTATTTTTTAATCTCTATTTTATGCATTCCCTCCCTGATATTTACTATTTCCTTCCTTCTGCTGACTTTAGATTTAATTTGCTCTTCATTTTCTAATTGTTTTAGGTGAAAGGTTAGGTTGTTAATTTCAGATTATTCTTCTTTTTTGAGGAAGGCCTGTATTGCTATGAACCTCCTTCTTAGGTCTGCTTTTGCTGCATCTCTTAGATTTTGTGTGGTTGTGTTTTCATTGTCATTTTTCTCAAAGTAGTTGTAAATTTCTTCTTTGATTTCATAATTTAGCCACTGATTTTCTTTTTTAGTAGCATGTTGTTTAATCTCCATGCTGTCATTTTTTTCTCCTTTGTTTTTCTGTCATTGATTTCTACTTTCATGGCATTGTGATCAGAAAAGATGCTTGAAATAATTTGTATCCTCTTAAATTTTTTGAGGCCTCTTTTGTGCCTGAAAACGTGAGTTGTCATAGAGAAAGTTCCACGCACACTTGAAAAGAATGTATATTCTGTGTTTCAGGGATGCAATGTCCTAAAATATCAACCAAGTCCAATTGTCCTATTTTGTCATTTATTATCTCTGTTGCCTTATTGATTTTCTGTCTAGAAGAGCTGTCCATTGATGTTAATGGGGTGTTAAAGTCTCCACTTATGATTGTATTCCCATCAATTTCTCCCTTTATTACTGTTAGGATTTGCTTCATGTATTTAGGTACTCCTATATTGGGTGTATATATGTTAATGAGTGTAATATTCTCATCTTGTATTGCTCCTTTGATCATTAAATAGTGTCCTTCTTTATCTTTCTTTATGATCTTTGTTTTAAAGTGTATTTTGCCTGAAATTGGTATTGCTACTCCTGCTTTCTTGTCATTTCCATTTGCATGAAATATTGTTTTCATCTCGCTTTCAATCTATGTTTGTTCTTCACCCTAATGTGAATCTCTCATAGGCAGCATATTGTAGATTCTTGTTTTAATAGCCAATCTGCCACTCTTTGTCTTTTGATTGGAGCAATTATTCCATTGACATTTTTAGTAATTATCGATAGATATGTGTTTATTGCCATTTTGAACTCCTCTCTATAGTTTCTGTTTTCTGTTTATAATATTCTCTGTCTCTATTCATAGTCTCTCTTATTTCCTTCAGTGCTTTTATCACCCCCTTTTTGAAGTTATGATCTAGTAGACTATTGAGGTCTATTTCCTTGATCATTCTTTCAGGAATTTGTGTTGTTATTTTAATTGGGAGTAGTTCCTCTGCTTCTTCATTTTACTTATATGTCTCTGGCACTATGGATTTAGGAGTATCAGTTATCTATTGTGGTCTTCAATGGCTTTTTCTTTAAAAAGAGAATGTATTCCTACGTAGACTGTGGGCCTGTGATAATTTTGTCACGAGGTCTATTTTTAGCATGGATGGTTTCCACATATTTCTTCCATGAGTGCTTGCTGTTATCCCTTTGATTGGGGGTGTGGCTGGTGTTTTGCTGATCAGAGTCTGCCCTTGTTGAGTGGGGCCTCCTTTTTGTTCTGTGGTTGTCATAGCTCTGAAAGGCGCTAGATCTGTTCCCTTTGTGTTGGAATAGAGGCTTCCAGACCTGTTTCTGAGCTGGGGTACATGGTAGGTGCGGTTGGAGTGCTTCAAGTACTCTTTGTTGTCTCTGCTCTTGTCCTCGCTTTAGCCATGGGAATGTCAGTACTCTCCTGTGGTGTCTCCCAGATTCGCTGCCCTCAGAGCTACAGTGCAGCTCTGCTGACTTCTGGGTTACACACCTGGATTTTGGTGCACATCGAGTCAGCATTGTCCCCAGCACCAAACGCTACTCCTTCACTTGCCCTGCTGTGTGAACTCTGCTCGTTCTTCTTAGAGGCCTGCCCTGGTTGAGTTCCCAGACCTGTAGCGACTGTAGAGCCAGACTACTGGGTCAGCACCATTCCCAGTGCCACATCTGCATAAGGTAGGCAGGCTCACCTAGAATGCAGCATCAGCCCTCGCCAGTGCTGTGCACCAGAACCCCGCTCTTTGCTTATTTGTCTTAGAGGCTTGGGTCCACAAAGGTACCTACAAAGCAAATCAGTCCCCTCTGGGGCTGTAAGCAAATCTTAGTTCTGCCTATGAAGTTTTGGAGCCTCTGGGTACTGATTCAGGTTTCAACACCACCTCCACCTGGAAGCCATGCACCAGGGAATATGGTGGCTATGGCTGAGTTCTGCCTCTCTTCTCCTGAGAATGTGCCAGTGATAGTCTGGAGACAGAGGCTAAGTTCCAGCTGCATTGAGCCCATCTCCCCATTGCACACCAGCAATTTTGCCTTCTTTCTTTTTTATTTTAATGGGATACCAATCTATTCTGTTCTGTGTAGACTCCTAGCCACAGCTCACAGAACACTCCAGCCCCCTGTAGCTGCCCCTGCCCTCCTTGCTCAGGTAGCCAGTCCCAATACACCCCTGCAGGCTCACGTCTATGTCTGGGGATTGCAGTGACCCTTTATGCCAGGTTCTCTCAGTTCTATCGGCCAAGAAGCGGCTGTACACTCCTCTGAGCCTTGGAGATACCCCCTCTGTCCCTGCTGACCTCCCCGTTGGAGAAGGGACATCCCAGGGTAAGAGTATTCGTCTTTTGCCTCTTCTTCTTCTCCTCCCCCTCCTCCCCCTCCTCCTCCTCCTTCTTGTTCTTCTTGTTCTTGTTCTCCTCCTTCTCCTCCTCCTTCTTCTCCTTCTTTCTCCTCCTCCTCCTCCTCCTCCTCCTCCTCCTCCTCCTCCTCCTCCTCCTCCTCCTCCTCCTCCTTCTTCTTCTTCTTCTTCTTCTTCTTCTTCTTCTTCTTCTTCTTCTTCTTCTTCTTCTTCTTCTTCTTCTTCTTCTTCTTCTTCTTCTTTCTTCTTCTTCTTCCTCTTTCTTCTTCTTCCTCCTCCTCCTCCTCCTCTTTATTTCTCTTACCAGATTTGCGAGGAATTTTGTCTTTTGGAGAAGGTGATGTTCTGTCAAAGTTCAGCAGGTGTTCTGAGTGAATGGGTGGGTCCATGGAAGTCTCTCTTGGTGTATTCATGGGAGAGGGTGAGCAAAGAGCATTCTTCTACTCTACCATCTTGGCCACTCCCCCTATAATAAAATATTTGCTATATTTCTTATGCTGTGCAATATATCCTTATAGCTTATTTATTTTATACATAGTTGTTTGTGCCTCTTAAACCATTCCCCCATCTTGCCCCTCCCCCATTCCCTCTCCCCGCTAATAACCACGTTTGTATCTGTGAATCTGTTTCTTTTTTGTAATAGTCAATAGTTTATTTTTTAGAGTCCACATATAAGTGATATCATACAGCATTTGTTTTTCCCTATCTGACTTATTTCACTTAAGTGTAGTAACTTCTAGATCTATCCACGTTGTTGCAAATGGCAAAATTTCATTATTTTTCATGACTGAACAGCATTTCTCTCTCTCTCTCCATATATAACTTCTTCTTTATTCATTCACTTGTTGATGGGCATTTAGGTTGCTTCCATAGCTTGCCAATTGTAAATAGTGCTGCTATGAGTATTCGGGTTCATGTATCTTTTCTAATTATTGTCTTTTTCTTCTTTGGATATATAACCAGGAGTGGAATTGCTGCATCATGTGGTAGTTCTACTTTTATTTTTTATGAGGAACCTCTGTGTTGTTTTTCACAGTGGCTGCACCAATTTACATTTCCACTAACACAAGTGTTCCCTTTTCTCCACATTTTTGAATGGTGTTTTTTTTAAATTGTATTTTCCAATTGTTCATTATTATTTTATAGACACGGTTCATTTTTCAATTGACCTTGTATCCTGCAACCTTGTTAAACATGCTTGTTATCTGGAGGAACTTTTTGTAGATTGACTATGCTTTTCTATGAACGAAATCATGTATTCTGTGAATAATCACACTTTCATTGCTTTCTTAGCAATCTTTATGATTTTTATTTAATTTTCTTACCTTATTGCACTGATGAGGACCTCCAGTACAGTATTAAATAAGAGAGGTACTCCCAGTCTTAACGGGTAAATAATCTTTCATCAGTGAGTATAACTTTATATATACGCTTTTCATTGATATCTTTTATCAGGTTGAGTACGTTCCATTTTCTTCCTAATTTGTTTGTAGTTTTTATCAAGTATGTGTATCAAATTTTGTCAAAGCCTTCTTTATCTATGGAGAATCCCATATTATTTTTGACTTTATTATGTTAATGAGATACATTACATTACTCGATTTATAAATTTAAGGCATTTTAACATTTTATCCAGTTGATACTGGCCTCATAGAACATCTTGGAACATTTTTATTTTTATGAATTTTCTGGGAGAACTTGTGTATAACTGGCATTATTTCCTCCTTAAATGTTCATAAGAGAATACATCAGTGAAGCTGACTGAGATGGAGTTTGCCTTTTAAAAGGTTTTTATTATAAAATTTCTACAGGAACATTGACACATCTGCTTTTTTCAGGTGTCAGTTCAGTAAGTTTTCTTCGAGGAATTTTGTCCATTCCATCTAACCTTTCCAAATTGTTGTTATTCAGCTTTTATGGCATATTTTACTTTCTTTTAAATCACTTTATGTTCTATTATGACTTTCATTTTTTAATTTTTATTTATTTTTTAAACATTTTTTATTGATTTATAATCACTTTACAATGTTGTGTCAAATTCCAGTGTTCAGCACAATTTTTCAGTCATTCATGGACATATACACACTCATCGTCACATTTTTTTCTCTGTGAGTTATCATAACATTTTGTGTATATTTCCCTGTGCTATACAGTGTAATCTTGTTTATCTATTCTACAATTTTGAAATCCCAGTCTATCCCTTCCCACCCTCCACCCACCTGGCAACCACAAGTCTGTATTCTCTGTCTATGAGTCTATTTCTGTCCTGTATTTATGCTTTGTTTTTGTTTGTTTGTTTGTTTTTGTTTTTGTTTTTTAGATTCCACATATGAGCGATCTCATATGGTATTTTTCTTTCTCATTCTGGCTTACTTCACTTAGAAAGACATTCTCCAAGAGCATCCATGTTGCTGCAAATGGCATCATGTTGTCAGTTTTTATGGCTGAGTAGTATTCCATTGTATAAATATACCACATCTTCTTTATCCAGTCACCTGTTGATGGACATTTAGGCTGTTTCCATGTTTTGGCTATTGTAAATAGTGCTGTTATGAACATTGGGGTGCAGGTGTCATTTTGAAGTAGAGTTCCTTCTGGATATATGCCCAGGAATGGGATTCCTGGGTCATATGGTAAGAATTTTTACATTTCTTACGATTTTGAGTCTTTTTTCTAAATCTATCTGGGTAGGTTTACATATAATTTATTAATGTTTTTAAAGAATGACCTTTTGAATTTATTAACTATCTATTTTTTAAATTTTTTCTATTTCCACTGTTACTTTAATCATTTCTTTTTTCTATTTACATTATTTTGAGTTTAACTTTATATTCTTTTTCTAGTTTCTTAAGTAAGATCATTGCTCTGAGATGTGCTCAACAAATTTGACTTTGATTAAGATTAAAATATTTTATAAATTCCCTTTTAATTTCTCCTTAAATCTTTGGTTATTTAGAATTATTTCCAAATAGACAAGTATTTTTGATACATAACTATTGTAGATAGCTCATTTAATAATGATCTGGCTGGATAATATACACTGAATAATATCAATTCTCTGATAATTATTGAGACATGTCTTATGGCCCAGAAATCAGTCTATCTTGGTGGATAGTTTATGGGTACTCACAAAGAATGTATATTCTGAATTTGGTAGGTGTTAGGTTTCATAAATATCAGTTAGGTCAAGTCGTTTCATAGTATTCAACTTAATAAACTGTGATTATTTTTGTCTAGTTGGGAAAATTTTTGACAAAAAGATGTTAAAATCCTGCAATTATGATTGTGGATTTGTCTATTTATTCCCTTATTATTAGCAGTAGTTCATTGATGTATTTTGAAGCTCTGGTATTAGCTGATTTCCGGTTTCAGTTGTTATGCATTTTAGATGAACTTACATAGCATTTCTTTTTGAAATTTCTTCTTGAAAGGTAAAAATACTCTCAAAATAGGTTGTGTCAATAGTTGAACAACTCTATGTATATAATAAAACCACTGCTTTATACACTGTAAATTGTGAATTTTATGGTATTTGAATTATGTCTTAATAAAGTTGCTTTTTAAAAATAAGAAAAATAATCTCTAAAGGCATCTAAAGTATGTTCATAACATACTACTAGGTTTACACACATGTATGCATGCCTCTATATCAGTATAAAATTACATATATTCTTTAAATTATTTATAAAACAAATAAATATAAAGGTTTCTAGTAGGAAATGATATGGGACAGATAGCCCACCAAGCAACCTCTCTGCTAGAGTAGCAATGTTGCAAACAAAAATATCAAAACTAGGCTATTCTTTCATTAATGATTCTACCGCTTAGACTCACATAGATCATGCATGATTTCCAATTCTGGCTCTCTAACTCTCTATGTACAACATGTGCAAACTTATATCACTAAATAAGATTTAATTTGGTTGAGGGATCCTGAACTGAATTCTCTTGATCATAACCACACATTTCCATACACACAGAGGTTGGCAGATGTAGATTAATTTATAGTCATAAAGGGAAAAGAAAAATTTCACTTTTTAGACCACTTTATTGAGGTATAAGTGACACACAAATAGCTGTACACATTAAACGTATACAAAATACATTAATAAGAAGGAAAAGAGAACCCCAAATCACAACCTAGAGTGTGTCAATTTGTAGATGAGTTTAGAGGAAGAGGAGCCAAAAAAAAAAAAAAAGAAAGAAAGAAAAAAATGACTCAAAGGAAAGTATCCATGAAGGAGGGAAGAAAAGCAGGGGAGAGTGACTTCATGACATCCAGAGATTTCAAGGAAGAGGAGGTAGGCAGCACGTTCAGTGCTACTAAGAAGTCAAACAGGGGCAGAGGAATGATATTTTGATTTGACATCATGCAAGTTTATTGGAGAAAAAGAAAAAAGCAGTTTAGAGGACAGAAGAGGATGCAAGACCTGTCAGAGGAGGAGACACAGAAGTGGAGATAACTTATCATGAAAGTTTTGCTATGAATGAGCATTGACCTATGAAACAAGAATTCGTAGACAACTATCATCAAGGGAAGGTGTTGTTTACAAAGAAGAACAGCAGAGCATGCTTGTATGCTGATGAGAATCTCCACTAGAGCAGGAGAATATGAAGATGCAAAAGAAACGATGTTTATCTGAAGTAGTCAAAAGGGTGAAAGTAACGATTAGACCAGCTGGAGATGGTGACTTTGTTAAAATTATGACCCACCTGCCCCACGCTTCGTACCCTTCCACGAAGACCTGCTGATACCTACATCCCCGTAGAAGGCCAAACTGAAAATGAAAGATTAGCACATGAGTAATGGCCAGAGGATGAGGAAATGAGGTTTGAAGCCCAAGTGATCCAGACGGAGTTCTGGAGGTTAATCTAGCCTGACAAATTTAAATTTTGAGAAATGTATGGATTAGGGATTATTGTGTGCCACCGATAGTTCTGTGGCACGTGTGTGTGTCTGTGTGTGTTTGCGTGTTCAGAAAAGGGTGAAGACATGGATAAATTCCACTGTTAATAAAACAAGAAACCCCTACAGTGAAGGATATTAGTGCAGGGGATCTCCTTTTCAGGGGGGAGGAAAGGGCAGTCCTCAAGAAAAGCCAGGAAGAGGGATCAACCCAGGATGGAATCTCCCAGAAGGACTTAGCTTTGGAAAGCAGGAGATGGGTGATTTTCCTGGACTCTAGGAAGATTGATATTTAGCCATGGTTTCCACGGTTTTCAGTGGTTTTGTTCCATATTATAATTCCCTCAGTTACATTTCCCCGTCATTAAAATCTGCCTCTCCTATTGAGTCTAGAGTGATGTTTGAGGGGATTAAAGGAGCAGGGTATTCCAGCAAAGCATTGCTTCTTTGCTTCACTGCTCTTCTTTGGTGCTACGCCAAGAGGCCCTACTCCCAGATACCCAAACAATGAACAGAACCCAAGAGGACATGTGTTCCTCTGAGAGTGTGGTGACACAGAGAAGTGACTGGCAAGTGGATACCGGCAGTGGCTATGAGGCAAACTCCCTTTCCAAAAACACATGGATGTGTGCAGAAGACCTGGAGGTCAGGGGGATGGGCTAGTCTGTGGACTCTGTCCACTGTGGGTCATTCAATTGGATTGGAAGTGAGATTCCTTAGACTTTCTGGACTGAGGGGTTGCAGTATGTGGGAAGTGGTGGGCGGCTGAGAACCAGAAATGACAGTGAGGCTGGACAAATGGACTTTCAGAGACATCCTACAACACTGGGAGAGAAGGCAGGGCACAAATTGGTGCTCTGGGACATCTCACATCTTGCCTGGCACCGTGCTTGTCTGGCCTCTGGAATGGGGAGAAAATGCAAAGGAGGCAGTTGGCTACTTAGGATAAGGGGGTAGGGAAGAGGTGCTTGCTTAGTTCTGCTGTTTTCCAAAATGAGGATGCTGGTAGGGACCTCAGTCCTCTGAGTCGCCCCAAGGCCCTGGTAGATCAGGGATGGAGCACGAAGTGGGAAGCCCCATCAACTGGTCTCATGCTCTGGGTAGAGGCCTCCCAGGACAAAGGAGAGAGGAGGGAGTTGTCTGTCCTAAGTGATTCCCTTCCTGGGGATCATGGAACTTTTCAGGGAGCAGTACCTCTGAAATCTGGCTGGAACTGAGGTTTGTGCTAGAAAACTGGGGCTCCGGGAAACCTCCAGAATATGACAGAGGCTAGAAGGTGAGGACAGGGAAAGTGGGTTGGGGAGCAGGGCTCCTGGATTCCATGGGCATGATTTGGACGTAAAACAAATTGCTGGTAAGAAGGTGGCTAAAGGACAAGGAAGCCTATGTCTCCCAACCATGTAGGTGCATCGTGGAGAGGTAGAAATTCTAGATACATATTGGGCTGCTCCACAATTTCCATCCTCCTCCACCAGGCAGTGGGCGCAGGGCAAGGAAGAATTAAACAGAATGTGCTTTTTAAGTCCCTAAATAGGAGCTTGTGTACCTCAGAGGAAGACAGAGTGCACACATTTCTCTGCCTTTCTCTTTGTCTCATCCTCAGTCCCTAGACGTGACAGGAAACAATACCTTGGTTACCATGGGAACTGAAGCTGAGTGATGAATTGGGCTGTGGGAGGCAAGCAAAGGTAGTCCTGACACAAAGGCCCTTGGGAGAAGAGATTTGAGCTAAGTGCTCGTATTGAAAGAATTCACAATTTCCACAGGTACGTTGATCCCTGCAATTATTATTACACAGAAAACACAAAGGTGCATGCGTCTGCGCACGCGTTCACACACACATCATTCTCTGCATCATGCTGGCTCACCCATAGGATTCTTGTGGGCGAGGCTGTGCTGTGACCACTGCAACACACGTCATCACCTCTCATCTGTCCTCTCTCCCACTTCCCTCTCTCCTCCCTGCATTGTCCTTCGGTGACTCCCCCTCTGTCTGCCCCCATCCCTCGTCTCTTCTCTCCCTCCTTAGTTTTTCATTCTGGTCCTCCATGGAGCTGTGCTCTTTGTCCTTCCTCCTTCTCTCTATATTTGTTCTTCTTCCCACCCCCGTCCCCTGCCCCTACCCAGCTATTTATGGAGTGACTAAGAATTCCCTCATTCAATTATGATTGGCCTAATATGGGCCATGTATTTTGAGCCTTCAGCCCCATAGGGCAGATCATCATAAAATTAATCACAAACATCATTGTTCCATGGCAAATCACGGTAAGTGATACGGAATTAAATGACAAGGAGCTATGAGTGTGAACAAGAGGAGAACTGATTTCCTTATTGGGCTCAGTGAAGGAAATGTCACTGGCAGTTGGCATTCTGCCACCCAGCATCCTCTTACGGCCTCTGTAGGTAACTGCCTTCCCTTTCACGTTGGGGGAACCACCCTCTTCCATCGTTTGCAGCATGATGGGACTCTCACCCAACGTGACCTGCCCACTCTCCAAAGTGTAAACATGCAAACCAACAGGATGCCCATTTCTTGGAATTTGAGTAACGAATAGACCAAAACGGGGTGAGGAACTGTTTGATCTTGTCAGTGCATCCCAGTTTCTGCTTCCAAGTTACCCAGAGACATCTTTGTTCATGCCCTTCATTCATTCTCTTGCTCATTCTTCCTTCTTCCATTTCTTCCTCCTCCCTCTTGCCTGGCTAGGGGCTTTTTGTTAGAAGCCTAACACCACAAGGACAAAAAGGGTGGGTGAGAAGATAGTAATAATAAAGCACTGGGAGGTGGAGGCAGATGGAGGAGTGCTCTCTGACTTAGCTGATTTAAGAGCCCGGCAGTGAGCAAAGCCCCAGAGCAATGGTCCTTAACCGCCCTGGCCAGACCATCAAACTGTCTGAGCGACTGGCAGGGGCACTTGCCCCTGCAACTTAGGGGTGATGGTGGGGCTTGTAAATTGCATGATTGCTCTTTAAGTGTAGTTGAGAAATATTTAGACACCCAGAAACCCTCTCAACAACTTGTAGCCCGGGCAAGGGGCTTTCTCCAAGTTCTAGGGAGATTTAGGGGAGGCTTGCACTCTGGAGGGGGTAAAACAGCAGATTTATGGACTTGGAAACTCAGGATCAGGTAAAGACAGGCATCCAAATCCCAAACAGGGATTTAAGTAAAAAATCTACCTAAAAGATCAATCCCCAGCCTCATTCCCAGTTTTTGGTGCAAACTACTGACATCTCGCCTTTCCACATACATGCAGGAGGTTCTTCCCTGCCGAAGCGAAGCATCCCAAGAGGAGAGATTTAATAATCATAGCAGGCAAAGGTCTCCAAGTTTTCAATATTACTTCAAAATAGTTTCCAACTTCAATGTGATTTCTTCTTAGAGCCATGGGTTATTTAAGAGGTATGTCTTCATTTACAAACAAATGGGGATTTTCCACTGATTTTTGTCATTAATTCATAGGTTTAGTGGCATTTTATAGATTATAATGATCAGAAAATACACAAATCCCTGAAGAATCTATTCTTTATGTCTACTTGAGGCATTCTATTATTGTAATATCTTTATGTAACTTTTCAATGGAACAGAACACAAGTATGGAATTTCACAAAATGTGCATGTTCTGTTCGGTAAATTATTGCAACACAAACATCTGAGTAACTGCAACGCAGTTCAAGAGATTTGGCATCGCCAGCAACCTAAAAGCACTTCCATGCCTTTACTGGGTCACTACCACTTGGGCGCGTCAGCAAATCTAACCAGCATTTTGACTTTTATCACTTTCATTTTGCCTGTTTGTGAACTTCGTTACACATAATAAATGTATTCTTATAATCTAGCTTCGTTTTGGCAATATAGCAATACATAAAAATGTATTTTTCTATTTTTATGTATTGCTATTCATTTTTGTCCTAGTGTTTGCTGTAGTTCATTGATTTTCATTACTGGGTAGTAATTAAACTTGTATGAACATACCAGAACTTAGTTGTCATTCTGTTTCTCATGGACATTTCAGTAGTTTCCAGTCCTGCAATAGCAAAATGTTCCTGTGATGAACACTCATATTCATGTCCTTTGATTCATTTCAGGCTGTGCTTGCTGGGTCTGTTTGATGACTTTCTTCCCCTGTGGCAATGTCTGTGATGACAATGGATATTCTGGCCCTTTTCATGATCTCGGAGGGGAAGCTTTCAACATCTCGTCACTAAGTGAGCTGGATTTTGTAGGCTTTTAAAAGATATCCCCATTGGATGAAGACAGCTCCCTTTTATTCCTAGAGTATTTTAAAAAGTCATAAATGGTGTCATAAATGTTATGATGTAAATCACAAAATCATAAATGTTTATATCTTTATTGGTTTTGATATTTATTATTATAAATATATATTTTATGTAGAAAATTATCAGCTTTGTTGATGTATAATTGACATGTAACATTGCATAGGTTTAAGGGGTACAATGTGATGATTTCATACACTTAAATACCGTGAAACAATTAGCATGATAAGGTTAGATAACACCTATGTTTCATCACACAGTTACAATGTATGTGTCTGTGTCTGTGTGTGTCTGTGTGTGTGTGAGAGAGAGAGGGGGGGAGATAAACGTTTAAGATTTATTCAGTAATAAACTGTTGAGATGGATGCACGTGTCATTGGGTTTTTTCTTTTTTTTTAACTTTCTTTTTGGTAGAATATGCATTTAAGCAGGATCCCACAAATCTTCATTATTATTCGGTTGAAAATATTTTGTAATCTCACTGATGATTTGCTTTTCAAGCTGTGGGTGATTTAGAAGGGTATTTCTAAATTTTAGAATATGTGAGTGACTTTCTAGTTACCACTGATTATTAATTATTGCTTAACGGCATTGTGGTCACGGCATGTACTCGTTATTGTTTCATTGTCTTGAAATTTTCTGAGAATTGTTTTATCATCAACACACGATCTTTTCTGGTACATGTTAGCACTTGAAAAGACTGTGGATCCTGCAGTTGCTGAGTGCACAGACAGGGATGAATAAATATACACTGTCCAGTTTGTTCTTTGTATTTTTATAATCTCTCATATCTTTGCAAATGTTTATCTGTGTGGTGCATCAATTAGTTAGAGAAATGTTTAAATATCTCCCAGCTTGACTACGGATTAATGTACGTGTCCTTGCAGTTCTGTCAAGGTTTACTTTATATTCTGAGACCACATTGTTTGCTGCAAGCAGACCCATAAGCATTTTATTTTCCTGGTGATTTGGACCATTTATGATAATTAAGTTTCCCTCTTCACTTGTCGTAATGCTTTTTTGCCTAAAAAGCCAAGGTTTCTCATATAAATAGAGGTGTACCAGCTGGTTTTGATTAATATTTTCAGGCATACGTTTTACCAATTTGTGACATTAACTTTTCTGTATCTGTATGTTTGAAGCAGCACATAGTGTAGGCATATGTTGTCTTCTCTTTCTTCTTCTTCTGCCTCCTTCTCCTGCTCCTTCTCCTTCTTCACTCAATGCTCTTTTTTTTCAGTTTAACTATGTGCCTTTGCTTTTTATTTTTTTTAACATTTTTATTGATTTATAATCGTTTTACAATGTTGTGTCAAATTCCAGTGTAGAGCACAATTTTTCAGTTATATATGAATGTATATAAACTCAGTCACATTTTTTCTCTGTGAGCTACCATAAGATCTTGTGTATATTTCCCTGTGCTATACAGTATAATCTTGTTTATCTATTCTACAATTTTGAAATCCCATCTATCCCTTTTATCTCTTAATTTTGGTCTTCTTTTGGGTTGATATTTAAATTTTTCTGTCTTCCCCCTCTGTCGCCTTGATAAGTATTCAGTCTCTCGTTATTCTCGTAGTGGTTATTTGGAGGCTACAACTGGCATCCTTAACTCCAAAGTCTAACATAAATTGGTCCATTTATCTCATCGCAGAAAATGTAGTTATGTCAGAACACTCAGTCTACGTTTCTCAGTCTCCTAACTTTAATATCATTGCTGCCATGTATTCAGTCACTCATAGATACACACACAAATGCTCATGGGGTTAACCTCAAAAGGCGATGTTATTTCAGTATCATTTTACAAAACCAACATGATTTAAACATATGCACATACTTCTATGTCACTCTTCATTACTTCCACATCTTTACGTTTGATCAGAGGTCATTCTTCCTCTTCCTCAAGAACACATTCAAGTACTTCCTTTAGTGTGGATGTGCTGGTCAAACATTTTCTCTTTCTAGTGTACATTGATAGATTTTCTTTTTAGAGCAGTTTTATGATTGTGGTGATACTGACCTGAGAGTACAGAGAGTTCCCACATGCTCCTTCTCCCCGCCACCCGCACTCTGCCCTTGTTTTCCCCTGTCATCTACATCTGGTGTACTGTGGTCCATGTGCTACCACTGATGAATCAATATTGACACATCATTATTTTTAACATTTTTTATTGAGTTATAGTCATTTACACTGCTGTGTCCAGTTCCAGTGTAGAGCACAATTTTTCAGTTATGCATGACCATACATATATTCATTGTCACATTTTTAAAGCCCAGAGCTTACACCTGGGTTGACTCTTTGTGTTGTACTTTTGGCAAATGAGTAGTGTCTTGTGTCCACCATTACTGTCACGTACAGAATAGTTGTGCTGTCCTCAAATTCCCTTTACATCCACCCACTTTTCTTTCCTTCACTCCCCAGAAATCCTGGCAACCATTGGGCTTTGTACTGTCTCAGTTTCCTAAATGTCTCTCTGTACCTTTATTGCTCATTTCTCTTTATTGGTGAATAATATTTCATTGTACAGATGTATCATGGTTTATCCATTCACCAGTTGCAAGACTTCTTTTTTCAGCTTTATTCACACAAATATTGTATATAGTTAGGTGGTACGGTGTGATCATTTGATATACATACACATGATGAAATGACCACCACAAGCAAGCTAATTGACATATCCGTCATGTCACATGGTTACCATTTTCTCATCGTGGAAACACTTGCTATCTATCCTTTGAGCAAATTTCCAGTATAGAATGCATTATTATTAAGTATAGTGACCATGCTGTATGATTGCTTCCCAGTTTTAGCAACTATGAATAAAGCTGCTAGTGACATTTGCTGGCAGGTTTTCGCACGGACAAAAGTGTTCAACTCATTTGGATAGATACCAAGAAGCCTGATGGCCGGATTATATAGTGAAAATATGAAACATTCACCCGTTTGTTTGTCTGAAAATGTGTTCATTTCACCTTCATCTCGAAGGATATTTTTCCTGCTTGTAGAGGTCTACATTGGCAGTTCCATTCTTTGAATATATCACTCTACGTACTTCTGGCTTCCCAGAATAAGTCAAAAGTCAACTGTCAGTCTCATTGTCCTGCTCTGGAGATCATGGCTTGATTTTCCCCGATTGCTTTCATGATGTTCTCAGTGTTTGTTTTTTAGCTGTTTGACCATATAAGTTTAAGAGATATTACTGCACAATTATTCTGCTTGGGCTTCTTTGTGTTCCTTGAGTCTTGACACGACAGGTTATTTGTCGGTTTTGGAAACACCATGGTCCCTATCTGCTCACATACTGCCTAGACAATTTCCTCTCTGTCATCTCTTCCTGGACCTCCAATGAAAATACCAGGCCTACGTCAGCCGCTGAGTCCACTGTAACTCTTACTACCCATTCTGTAGTTTTCATCCTTTTTTTTCTCTACAGATTTGGTTCTGGATACTTTTACCTGGTGCACTGGTCTCTCTTCACCATGTCTTACCCCTTGAAGATGTATCCATTCAGTTCCTGCTTTCAAATATTTTGTTTTTCATCTTTTCATTCATTTCCTGGTTTTGCTGAGACAAAATTTACATTCAGTACACTACATTCATTTGAGTGTACAGTTTGATGAGATTTGACAAATTGGAACATCTGGGTAACCACCCCCAATATCAAGACAGAGAACATTTTTAGTGCCTCTTGAAGTACCCCATGTAGCTCTGCAGTCATGCTCCTCACCCCACTTCCGGGCCTGGGCAATCACCAACCTTCCTTGTCTCGTTTCAGTTTTGCGTTGTAAGGATTGTGGGTAAAACAAATCAGAAAGTGTGCAGTATTCTGTTTCTGGTCTTCCACTTCACTCTTTTGATTTGCCCACCCATTGTACTTTTCGGTGATGCGTTCCTTTCGATCCTTTGGATGGGCATGTCACTGTTTGATAATCCATTCACCAATCAATGGACATTTGGGGTGTTTGCAGTCTGGGGACACTACGAATAAAGCTACTACCAGTATTCACGTAGAGGTTTCGTGCGGACATGTGCTTTCTATCTCTGGGTTCCATACGTAGGAGTGGAATGACTGGATTACATGGTAGTTGTATGCGTACCTTGAGAAGAAATTGCCAAACTTTTTTGGAAAATACCTAACCTCTGTGCCCACGTATATGAAAACTGTAGTGGTGCCAGCTCACCCGCCCTTGCCATTGTCAGCCATTTGAAATGTAGCCATTCTAGTGGTTGTGGAGTGCTACCTCATATGGGTTTCCATTAGTATTTTCCTGTTGACTGATGATTTGGAGCAAATTTACTTATGTTTACTTGTATTCGTGTATCGCATTCAGGGAACGTATGTTCAAGTATTTTGCTCATTTTAAAAACAAGTTATGGGTTCCTGTTTTTGAATTGTAAGAGGTTTGAACATTTTCAGAAGTGCAAGTAAATTCTGTATTAGTTATGTATTCTTTCTTTGTGATTATGGATTTTATTTTCTTGACAGGCCCTTTCAAAGGGAGAAAAGTCTGTAACTTGCCTTTAATTTTTTTTATAAAGTCACTTTACCAATTTTCTCTTTCATTGTTCATGGTATTTCTGCTCTAAGAAGACTTTGCTTCACTCAGGTTAGGAAAGGTTTTCGTGAAGAAGTTGAATAATTTCCCCCTTTACATATATCCTTATTATCCATCTGGGGTTAGAGTTGTACGTCATTTGAAGTAATGCGAAAGTTACCTTTTTTCCATATGCCTACTCTATTGCTTCTTCAATATGTATTGAAAGCCTGTTTCCCCCATCGGGGGATGTTAGTACCATTGCTGAGAATCAATTGCCCTTCAATGTTTATTTTTCGACTTTGCAATCATTTTCAATTTATTTATAAGTCTGTCCTTATCCTAGCACCACTCTCTAGACGACCATAGCTTTATAGTACCTTGTGAAGTTTGGCAATGTGAGAATTCCAAATATGTGACTCTCTCTCTCTGTGTTACTTGGGCTATTGCAAACTTTTCTATGCCAGGAAAAGTTGTAGACTCACCTTGTTGTTTTCTAGTCATGAGAATCGCTGTGCATCAATAGATCAATTGCGGGAGAGTTTCCATCTTAGCACTACTGAGTCTTAAAATCCAAACACATCATCTGTCCCTCCGTTCATTTACATTGTTGTGAATTTCTCTCGGCAATTCCAATTGTGTTTCATTTCACAACTTCACTTATACTTTGTTAAATTCATCTAAGTAGCTCATGTTTTGCATGTACTGAAAAGGATATTTTTTTCTTTTTACATTCCAGTTGCTTGTTTTTAGACTAGATAACGATTACTGATCATTTTTTCTTTGACCTCTTATCCTGGGACCTCGCTTATCTCACTGGCTCTAGTACTAGTAATTTTTTTTAAAAGGTACTTAAGGATTTTCCGTGCAGATAATCATACCATCTATGAAAGAGGCAAGTTTACTTCTTCCTTTCCACCTGGTATACTTTATTAAAAATGTTGAAATCTTTCCTTAATGGGTAGTTAGGACTGCCAGTCTGATACAAAATCTGAAGTGCTGAGAGATCTTAGGGGGAAAGCGTTCAGCTTTCAAGTATAAAGTATGATTTAGGTGACCATTATCAGGTTGAAGAAATCTCTCCTCTCCTGGATTTCCAGAGAGTTCTTAATCTGAATAAGTGTTCCATTCTGGTAAATGCGTTTCCCAAATACTGTTAGTATCCTATTGTAGGAATAATAAGCTACCACGTACTTGAGTGGCTTACTACAAAACAAGTTTGTTATCTTTCAGTCTTGGAGGTCCCAAGTTCAAAAAGGGTTTTACAAGGCCAAAATGAATGTGTCTACAGAGTTATGGTCCTCTGAGGCTACGAGGGGAGAATCTGTTCCTTGCCTTTCCTGTTTTGGAGGCCACCTCTAGTTTTTGGTCACTGCCCCTTTCTCCGTGTTCAAAGGCAGCAGCATAGCATCTCCCAGCCCCTCTGCCCTCTACCCTCTGCGTCTGATATCACAGCTCCTTCTCTTCAGTCTCACTTTCCTGCCTCCCCCTTATAAATAAGGACCTTTGGGATTCCATTGGCCCACCCACTTCATCCAGGATAATCTGCTCATCTCAAGATCTTCAACTTAATCACATCTGCAAAGAATTTTCTGCCATGTAGGGGCACATAGTCACAAGCTACAGGGATTAACACACAGATAAGTTTGAGTGCCGGTGTTCTGCCTAGGATGTGCATCTATTGAGATGATGGTATGCTTCTCTTCTGAAGTCTCTAAATGTGGCTCATTTCATGTATTGGTCCACAAATGTTCAAGAGGAATTATGTTTTGAGAGAAACCCCACTTGGTCATAAGGAACTTCTTTTGTATATTGTTGCTTTCAAATCGCTAACATGTTGTTACCAATTTTTGTGTCTATGCCCTTGAGGGATATCGCTTTGCAGTTATATTTTCTTGTGATGTGGTTTGTGTGGTTTAGGCGTAAGGATATTTTGGAATAAGGACAAGGAAATGGGAAGTACTCCCTCCTCTTCATTTTTCTGACAGAAGTGTATAAATTTGGTGCTATTTTTTCCCAAAACAGTTTGGAGAGTACAACTCCAGCTGTTCCTGGAGTTTCCTCTGTGAGAACGTTTCTATTCTCCAATTCTATTCCTTTAATAGATGTAAGAGTATCCAATGATTCTCTGTTTTCTTGTGTGAGATTTGATAGGCTGTGTCTTTCAAAGAATTGGTCCATTTTTTCTATGTTACCGATTTCTTTGTAAAAAGGTTGTTCATTGTATTCCCTTATTATCTTTTGTGCCTTCGTCGACTCTGTATCATGTCCCCACTGCTAGCCCTGATACGGGCTGTTTGTGTCTTAGACACTTTTTCTTGATTATTCTGCATTGAGTTTTATCAGTTGTACTAATCTTCTGCATGAATCAGCTACCGACTTTATTGCATTTTCTGTACTGTTTGCTTTCCATTCCATTGATATTCTTATTATTGCCTTCTTTCTTCTTCCTGTCTGCTGAACTTTCACTTCTTTGGCAGCATCTTAGTTTGGTAGTTCATTGACGGTAGACTATTTTCTTTCCTAATAGAAACATGTAAATGCAGTGCTTTAGCTGAAACACACAAAGGTTGATACGTGGCGTTTACATTTCCCTTTAGTTCACAACACTTTCACATTTCCCGAACACTTTTCAGTTTTTCAAATTTACCTCCTCTTTGTGTGTTTTTAGAAGTTCATTGTTAAACGTCATAGTTTGGATATTCTCTGGAACTCTTTTTGTGATGGATTTCTTGTGTAATTCCATTGTGCCCAGAGGACGTCCTCTACGTGACTTCAATCCTTCTTCTTTGGTGGAGAATGGTTTTATAGACAGTGAGAAGCTTTTCTTGGTGCATGTCTGATGTGCCTTTGAAGAGAATGTTTATTCTACTGCTTTTGGGTGGAATGTAGTCTAATGAGTGTTAGTTAGTTGATAGTGTTATTAAAGTTTAATTATTGACCTTCTGTCTATTTGCTATATCAAAGTCTCTGAGAGAAGGCATGAAATTTCCATCTATTAAATAGATTTGTCTATCTGTACCTCTTTCAATCTCTATCAATTTTCTTTTTATGTAATTTAAAGTTCCGTTATCCAGTGCACTGACGGTTGTTATGCTTTCCGGATTAATTGACCCCTTTATCATTTTTAAATGTCCCTGTTTATCACTACCTAATAGTCTTGGTAAGGACCAGGAGTTGTCTACCTTGTCTGTAATACACCTTCTCTTTAGTCTTACAAATCATGCTCAATGCTATAGCTTTTTCAATCATTTTACACTTACCCCATCTCTGTCTCCATAATAATGTGAGTTTCTATTTAACAGCATATGGTGTTGTCTTACCACTATCCTGCCTAGGAATCTTGGCCTTTTATTTGGGCAGTTTAGAATACTTAACATCTGATTTCAGTAGAAATATTACTGGCTTCAAATCAAGCATCTTTGTTCCAGTAGATAACTTTCTTTCCTTATTTTTTGTTTCCTTCCTTCCTTTTTCCTCCTTCCTTCCCTCCTTCCTTTCTTTCCTTCCCTCCTTCCTTTCTTTCTTTCTTCCTTTCTTTCTTTCTTTCTTTCTTTCCTTCTTTCTTTCTTTCTTTCTTTCTTTCTTTCTTTCTTTCTTTCTTTCTTTCTTTCTTTCTTTCTTTTTCTTTCTTTCTTTCTTTCTTTCTTTCTTTCTTTCTTTCTTTCTTTCTTTCTTTCTTTCTTTCTTTCTTTCTTTCTTTCTTTCTTTCTTTCTTTCTTTCTTTCTTCCTTCCTTCCTTCCTTCCTTCCTTCCTTCCTTCCCTCCTTCCTTTCTTTCTTCCTTCCTTTCCTCCTTCCTTCCCTCCTTCCCTCCTTCCTTCCCTCCTTCCTTTCTTCCTTCCTTCCTTCCTTCCTTCCTTCCTTCCTTCCTTCCTTCCTTCCTTTCTTTCTTCCTTCCTTTCTTCTTCCCTCCCTCCCTCCCTTTCTTCTTCCTTTTTCTTTGTCTCTCTCTCCCTTCCTTCCATCTTTCTTTCCTTATTCTTTTATTCATTTTTTTCGTTTTATTCTTTCACCCAATTCCCTTGCTGTCTTATCTATTGCTGAAGTAGGTTTCAGTATTCCATTTTTAGTCTACATATTGGTTTAGCACTTATTCCTTTTATATTTAAGTGGTTCCTCTAGAGATTATATTATACACATTTAAATTTAGGTATTTCACTTTTAATCAGCAAGATCCCATTTCATGTAAGGTAAAAATCTTACATAGTGTGCCTTTTTTTTTTCTATATTCCTGCCAACTGAAAATTGGCACTTGCCTTCTGCCTCTACAAGGATTGAATCATGCTGGCAATTGCCATCTACCTCTGCTTGGATTAAGTCAGTAGCAGCTTTAGCTACTGACCTCCAACACTCCCTGAAAGGAGTTCAGGGTGGATGGAGATCAGGAATGAGGCCCTCTGTGCTCTGGGTAAAACAGGCAGAACAGGCAGAACAGGCCTTCACGTAGTTAGATATTCTCAGGAGCAGATTTTATGAGCACAAATTCGTGTGTCTCCTCACGGCTGGAAAAGCACTAAAATCATTGACATCTGCTTCTCCAGACTAGCAGCGAGCCTCTGCATATGAGTACTTGACCGCATGCACCCTCTTCACTAAAATCATAGGTAATACTGAGTTTCCCCCACTGCCTCTTTGGACCAGTTCCCCAAAGCTATCTGAGATGGAGTCTCCCAGGCTATAGTCCTCATTTTGCGCCCCCAAAACTTAACCCACAACTGTCACGTTGTGTGATTCTATTTCAGTCGACACTCCGAGCCATTTGCTTTTGTTTCCATACATTTTATTTATACAAAAATTACACCAGAGTTAATGCATTGTTATTGGGTTTGAAAACATTCAGTTAATTTTTTCAGAAAAGGAATTTTTAGAAATCATTTTGTCCCCCCCATATTTACCATTTCTATGGGTATTCATTCCTTTGTGTTGATCTGGGCTTGTATTTGATATGGTTTTCCTTCACCCTACAGAAATGCATTCAGTATTTTGTATAGTGAAGGCCACTGGCAGATAATTCTGATACGATTTTGTTTGACGGAAAAAGACTATTTTATCATTATTTCTTTGTTTTCTTTAAACGACTATTCAGGGACAGACTTCGTTCAGACATCCAGTTCTAGGAATTTTAACACACGTGCAGGTTCTTGGAACCACCACTGCCATCCGTGTTCGGAACAGTTCCACAGCCCCCAAGAAACCCCCAGTGCTGTCCTTTTGTGGTCACGTTCTACCTCCCCACGCTGAACTGTGGTACCACTGATCTGTTCTCAGTCACGATAACTGTGTCTTTCCAAGATGGTCAGACGCATGGAACCATTGAAACGTGACCTGAGCCTGGCTTCTCTCGCTAAGCATAGTGTTTTTGAGATTCAGCCAAGTTGCTGGCTGTATCAACAGTTCATCCTTTCTACCGCTGAATAGTATTCGATTGTATGGAAATAATTCACTTGGTTGAAAGGCATTCGGTTTGTTTCAAGTTCTTCTCGGTTATGACCAGAGCTGCTATAAGCATTCATGGTCAGTTTTTTGTCTGAACTCAAGTTTGAACTCCTCTAGGGGAGATACTTATGGGTGGGACTGTTGGGTCACGTGGCTAAGCGCATGTTAAATTCCTAAGAAGCAATGAGGCTGCTTCACGTAGGGACTGTACCACTTTACATTCCCATCAGGAACAGGTGGTCAATCCAGCTGCTGCCCATCCTCAGCATCACGTGGTATTGTCACGTGCTTCTCGTTTGCTTGTGTGTTTCTTGTTTTGTTTTAGCATTTTCAGTCCAGGAAGGTGGGTATTCACCTTAGTTTTCATTTCAGTTGCCTCAGAACCACTGAAGTTGAACATCTGCTCCTGTTCTCGGTTGTAACCTACATATTCTCTTCACTGAAGTATCTGTTCAAATAGTTTTCCATTATTTTCTAACTCTTGAGTTCTGATAGTTCTTTATATATTCTGGATACAAGACGTTTGATAGGCACGTAACTTGGAAGTGTGTTCTCCCAGACTGAAACCCTTAGCAGTGTCCTTCACAGGGGGAAAAGCAGTTTTGCACGTCATGCCTAAAACATCCTTGCCAACGTCCAGGTCAAGAACTTTCTGTTGTTTCCTTCTAAATGTTTTACAGTTTCATGCTCCTGATTCATAGCTAAGATTCACTTTTAGTGGGTTTAAATATAACAGTTGAGCTCCTTTTAGCTCTGGATGGACATCCAGTTCTTCCCATACATTTGCTGAAAAGACAGTCCTCTCTTCATTGAGCTGCTTTTGCACGTCTGTCCAAAAGGAATTGGCCATATCACGTGACGCTAGTTCTCGGATCTTTCCTTTGATCTAATTATTTGTGAGTTTGTCACGTCACAGTTGTCACACTGACTTTTGTGTACTCTAGTTTTCTAAGTTTTAAATGAGATAATGTGACTCCTCCACTTTATTCTTCTGTTCACAGTTGTTTTGGAGATTCTGGTTTCTTTTGCTTTCTGTATAGGATTTACAATCAGCTTGTTTGTATCTCCACAATATGCTGCTGGGATTTTTATCGGAATTGCATTAAATCTGTAGATGAATTTAGGGTGAACTGACATCTTTACCATGGCAAATATTCCAATCCATGATCACGGTATGTTCTTACATTTATCTACGTCTTCTCTTATTTCTTTCTTCAGTGTTTCGCAGTTTTCAGCATACAAATACTGTGCATCGTTTGTTAGAGTCACAACTAAGAATTGCCCTTACTTGTGAGTGGTAAGTGGTATTGCTCTCTTAAGCTTCATTTTCCAACTCTTTTTTTCTTTTTGCTCACATATAGAAATGTGATTAATTCTGTGTTTTAATCTTATAGAAGGCACTCTTGATAAATTCACTTATTAACCGGGAGGTTTTGGCATATCTGCTGTATATCTGTGTGATTTCAACAGAGATGGTCACGTTGTCTGTGAACTGGAACAATTTTAACTTAACCTAATGATTTGTGCTACAGAGTGGATGAATCTCCAAAGCATTGAAGCAGACGGGGAAAAAGGCAGACACAAAAGATTACGTATTGCATGTTTATGTGTCTAACTGGCTCTAGGAAAGAGAATTCCCACCTATAATCGATACAGAAAGCAGACCAGTGGTTTCCTGAGGCTGAGTGTGGATGGTGGGGATTCAGTGGGATGACGCCCGAGGGAACTTTATTAGCTGATGGAAGTTTTCTCTTTCTTGACGTTGGTGCTGGTTACTGGGATGGTAGCTTTTGTCAAAATCCATGAGCCTATATACTAAAATAGACACATTTTTGCTTGCAGATGAAACCCGTTTGATACAACTGCTAAAGAGAAACCTGAGTATCACTGCAGTTTGGAGGAACAGCCACTCAGTTTGCAAATAAGTAACAGCCAGACTGTAGCCTTCTAATAATGAAAGTATTCGCGGTGTTATCAGTCCTGCAATGTTCTCCTTGTGGGCAACAAGCAGGGGACTCTAGCCAGCCTCTGCAGTCCTCCCCACCCTGCTCCCACACGGAGGAGCAAAGTGTGCTTCGGACAAGGATGCGACACTGCCGCTGAGGTTGGGCTGCATCCGTGGGAGCGCCCTTCTGCCTTGATTCCTGACCTTGCCCTTGTCCCTGGTGCATCCCAACGTGGTGCCTGCCCCACCCCCTCGGCCCAGCACTGGGGAAAGAAGTAAGAAAAGGAGATACCCGAGATTTGATACTTGGGCTCCTCCCCTGTGTCCCCATTCCGGGTGCTGGGAGCCCAGATTCCTAGACAGCTTCAGAGACAGGATAAAGCGTAACCTGGGGCTGCTGCCTTCCCACAAGGCACAAGATTACCTGGCTCTCAGCTCTCTCACGCTCCCGGCTAAAAGCAGTGGGCTACTCACAGTGCAGCTACATCTTCCCACGTCTCCGCCCTCTGCTTTCAGAAGGCTCACTCGCGCCTAGACCTTGCCTCTGGTACCTGCTCCCTCAAGGCTGCCTGAAATATCAACGTGCTCTCATCCCTCCTTCCAAGGCCTCCCACACACAGACATCTGAGGACAGTGCAGGGTTGTTCCTTTGCTCCACATCCTCATCTCTGACCGCCCTCTGTCTTTTAAACTTTATTCTTTCACGTGGTCATTGGGTAGGGACACCCCATTTCATTTCTCCAAGTCTGTACACTGGGATATGTCAACTGCTTCCAAATGAAACTACCTGTATTTGCTGAACTGCGAACGAGGGCAGCTGGCCTGGCAAGGGACTTCTGTGTCACCCTCAGGGGTGAGAGTCCATTGCCGATTGGGATGCTGACATGTTGGCCTCTCGGGGATGCTGCAGTGAGGGTGTGTGAGGACAGAACCTAGCCGGACATGTCAGGAGGCTGGACGGGTGATGGCAAGTCTTCAGATTCTCCTCAGGAGCAGGGAAGCCATGAGGGCTGGGGTTCTGCCCCAGTGAAGGGGCTGGGGAGCAGTATGGGTTTCCCGGGTGGGCGGGAGGGTGGGTGTCTGCAGAGTGGTGAGGTGGGGGTGTTGCCCCCATGGCACGGTGAGCCCCTCGAAGGCAGTGGCAGCACACTACAGGGGGCACAGCACACATTAGGCCTCAAGGAGTCCTGGGTTCGAGTCGCAGCTCTGCCACCTGCTGGCTGTGGGACGTAGGGCAAGTGTGTTCCCTCTCAGAGCCTCAGTGTCCTCATCCATGGAATGGGCCTGATCACCCCTCCTATCGGGGCTCTCTGGTAAGTGAAATCAAGGCCACGCTAGTCATTGCACGTCAATATTCAGGATAACTTTGTGCCTAATAGTCAATGACTGGATGCAAGTGAATCGGTGAACGCTTCACAACAAACGTCTGAGGAGTCAGAGGGCACAGGCTTGGGCCTGCGGCGAAGCTGTGGGAGCTGCCCAGGTGCGTGCACCCCTCAGCCAAGGCCCTGGCACATAGCAGGGCCTCAGAAAGCACTTGCTGAGATGGGTTGAGGGCTTTTGTTGGGGGAAGCCTGTGGGAAGCCCGGGGCTGAGGGCAGCAGGGAGGCCTGTCTTGGTCTCCTGTTTGCCCTGTGAGGGAGGAGGATTTAGGCCGCGTCTGATGTGACCATCCTCTGCTTCTGGGGGACCCGCAGTCTGTCCACCTTCCCCAGGCCCCCCCCTTCCTCCTTTCCCCCAAGGCTTCCCGTCTGCTCTCTTCCTCTCTGCCACCCTGCTGTCAGCACTGCCCCCTGCAGAGCCAGGGGAGCAGGGCCCAGGCAAGGAGAGGACAACCGCAGGGAAGAGGGGAGCAGGGGATAGCGCTGCAAGGCTGGAGGCTCGGGGAGGTGGCGAGGCCCCAGCACCCCACCTCTGAGGGCCGATTTCTCCTCCTTTCCAAATGAGCTGCCGTACCTCAAGTGCCTGCTGCACACAGTGCTCAAACGGACGCCTGTGGCTGTTGGTGAGCATCTTCCCCTTGCCCCTCAAAAGGCAGGTGTCTGCTCTGTGCACAACAGGGTCTGGGAGGTTCCCAGGGCGAAGGAGCCAGCAATGTTGACGTGTCATTTACTGGGCCAGGGCTGGGGTCCCAAATCCCAGACCCTTCACCTAGAAAGCGGGACCTGGGAGGGGACTCAATTTATCAGAATCAAAGAGTCCATGGGGTCAACCTCAACCCAGCAGCAAGGGAGGCAGAAATCAAAGCACCAAGAAGGCGGAAACCCACCTGTAGCCCATGCTTAGGGGAGGGCCCGCACCGAAACATCTTCCTCAGGGGGAGTGACCAGGCCGACCCTCAGACGGGCTGCACTAGTGGCTCAGGGCTCTGCTGTGGCTCTCTGGGGATCCTGAACCATTTTTGAGCGAGGGGACCCGCGTTTTCGTTTCCAGGGGGCCTGGCCAATGAGGTAGCGGGGGCTGGGTCAGGACCCAGGTCTGGCTGAGAGACAGGCAGCTCTTCTCTGGGCTAAGAGGCAAGTAGGTGGTGGGGGCGAGGTCCTGATACCACTCTCTCCCTCCCCTCAATCTGAGGCCTTGTCCTCCAAGCTGTGGACATCACTGGGAGTCCTAAGAAAGCCCCACACAAGGCCCCTTTCTACAAATGAGCCCCTTCCCACGGGTCCAAAGTGGCTCTGCCCTCACTGTCGTCCACCTGGGGAATCAGTCCTAGCCCAAGCCAGCAGGGGTGACCCAGTCCTTGAAGGCACCAGGACCTAGGCCGGGCCTTGGCCCAACTGGGAGAGCCTTGCTTCCAGAGAAGAAGGGCCCAGGGCCTCCCGAAATGCCTCGGGTCAGGGTCACGGCAACAGGCTGTCCAGGTCTGCATGCAGCTTCATTTTCAGTAAATTGACTCTCAGCAGTCATGGCTTCCCTTCTACCTGCTGGACGGGTGGGAGTGTCACTGAGGCCTTCCTCACTGTCCTCAAGACTCACTCGGTCTGAGGGATGAGTTCCTGAAACGGCGGAGGGCGAGGGGAGGCTTCCCGGAGAGTGACTCCGAAGACTAGGTGGCCGAGGCAGGTCCTGCTGGGTGTCTGTCGACCCTGTCCCTTGGTGGGAGGGACCGGCCACCAGCCCACAGCTCTCCACCCCGTCCCTGCTCCTGCGGAACCCCGCTGGTGTCTAACTGGGGCCCCACCGTGTAGGAAATCACGAAACCGTGTGGTCGGAGCCTCTCACAGCTCACGGTCTCCACGCTCAGCGGGCACCTGCGCACCTCCCAGGCCCTCCCCACGCCTCCCTGCTCTTTAGGCTGAGGCGGCCTCACCTGTCCCAGAGGGCCCGAGCACCTGCCACACCTGCCCAGGAAAAGGAGGCAGAGTCCAGGCTGATTTTGCAACTTTAATGAAACACTGATACCAAAACCACGACAGCACGACAAAAGCACACGACGAAAGCAGGAAGGGCAGAGAGCGCTGCATCTTGCAAGCCGTCTTCCGTGGACGGTGGCCAGGGAGATGCTCCTCGAGTGCTCTGTCGGGAGGGGCCGAGGCGGCACTCGGGCTCGAAGGGGCTGCTGGGCTGCTGGGCTGCTCAGCGTTGCCTGCACACCCAAGACACAAAGGCCACAGCAGAAGTCCCATGACACGTGAGACGAGACGGAGAGAAGGGGCAGACCCAGTGTCTTCTCATGTTCTCCTCGTTCCCCCCATGCCCAGGCCTTCCCTGCCTCCTGGCAGTCCCGCCACCCCGACCCCCTTTCATAATCTCAAGGATGGACTCGGAACCTTACTGAATCCAGGAGAAGAAGCTGGCACTGGTCCTGGCGGCATTTCTGGTCCGGATGGTGGAGCTGGTGCTGGGGCCGTCGAGGAGGCTGGTGCTGGCCGCAGCATTGGTGCCGCTGCTGACGCCAGCCCTCCAGGTGGCCCTCCGGTTGGCACGGTTGCTATTCAGAATGTACTGATGGTATCGGGCCCAGAAAGCGAAGGGGATCCGGGCCCAGGCGTCGCCGAAATCTCCGTCCTCATCCCAGGTCAGCAGCTCGACCTGTATGTCGTCCCAGCTCCACCGCCCAACCAGAGCTTCGTCCCCGATGTTCATCTGGGCCCTCATCCGCGCCCTGGCGTGTTCCTCAGCCATATCCACATCCATCGTCTTGAAAGCATCATCCACGGCCTCCAAGAAGTGAGCCCTCCATTCCCGGGGGTCTCGGTTCTGATACTGCCATGGAACAACAGCACCGTCCCAACAGCTGCCCCCCTCCTCCGCTGAGCACCTGCTTCCTGCCTGCCCCTTCCTCAGCGCTTGATGGAGTCTTTGTAAAAGATCAACCCAACTGGAATCGGGCTCCTACTCTTCTGCGCCAGACCTGGGATTCCGCCCCCTCCACTCCCTACGTCTGCGAACCTGTGTGAGTGAGTGAATCGGGAACCTCTGTGGCCTCACTATCCTCACTGGATGAACAGCAGGACAAGTCCGGGACCCAGGAACGAACAAGGGACGGGAAGCGCCAGCCCCAGTGCCTGGCCCTGAACAGAGGCTCCACGTTACCTGGGCGATGAATCTCAGCACCCTCATCTTGCTGGTCTCGTGGTGGGCTCGCAGGCCCCAGAGGAACTCATACTCAGGGGGGCTGCTGTTGGGGATCTTC
Organism: Vicugna pacos; assembly: GCF_048564905.1. Classification (NCBI taxonomy): domain Eukaryota; kingdom Metazoa; phylum Chordata; class Mammalia; order Artiodactyla; family Camelidae; genus Vicugna; species Vicugna pacos. Next base: position 42,012,228 of record NC_133023.1, on the reverse strand, counting down.
TTGTACTCCAGGTACCTAAGCGAGACAGAAAAAGAAACCTGCCTCCAGCCACACAGACCTGCTGCCGCACGAGTGGCTCCCAGGCGGCCCCTTCCCAGCCCGGGCTCCTGCAGGACTGCCCTGGCCCTCCAGCCCTTGCCTCCTTCCCAGGCTCGCTCCCGGGCTGTCTGCTCTGATGATGAGGCCTTCACAGCCTTAGGCCATTGGTCCTGCCCAGCGGCCACGGGGAAGTGCGGGGGGACACGTGTATGGGGTTTGCTCAGGAAGGCCATGAGATTCGTGCCTCTGCTCACAAGGAACCCAGATCCCTGTCGGGTGTGTTGTAAACAGAGGAGACATTTCTTCAGGCCCCCTGCTCTGAGTACAGCCCACCACAGGGCCTCCTTGGTGGCCTGGCTGAGCCCTGGGGCAGTCGCCCACAGAAAATGACAGTGAGTTCAAGATACTGTCAGCCCAGAGCAGCGCACGCCAGGCATCCTCCCCATCACTGGTGTGTGTGTGTGTGTCTGGGGGGGGGGTGTTGTGCTCGCTCACGGGCCTGTGTGAGTGCACACGTGGACTTCAAGCACCAAGGGCAGGCTGGGCCTCAGCTAGGAGGTCAGCAGGGCAGGGCTCCAGGCTCAAATGGCTCTTAACCCGCCGGGGCCACGCTCAGACATCCACCCTCTGGGCGGCCTGCTCCTGAGATGTAAAGGAGGGGACGTTCTCTAAGAGCCTGGCGGGCAGGTGATGAATGAGGCGGTGGTTGCATCCCGCCCTCCTCGTGCTCTCGGTCCACATGTGCCACCTTTTCCCAACCTCCCCGGAACCCTCCTCCCCCAACACTCACAGCCCCTCACTCACACCGCACACCCGTCCCTCTCCTTAACGTGTGGGCTGAGGAACGGCTTCCTCAGTCAGGCCAGCACACGAGGAAGGTCTGGGTGTGAGGCAAAGTTAACTCAGTCAGTACTCACTTCTGCTTCACAAAGTCGTCTGTAATGAGTTTCCTCAGATCGCCAAGGAACGGGTGCCTGACCCTGAGTGCGAGGAAAGGAATCCAGGACTAGAGACACTGGAGGACTGGAGCCCTCCCTAGCAGGACTGAGCACTCCCTGGCCTGGAGAGCGTCCCCATGGAGGCCTGGGCAGGCAGCAGAAGCCACTGCTCTGCCATGCCCCTGACAGGGGTCTGATGGAGCCTCCAGTCCTGACAGTTTCTCTTAGACCTCCTGCGGGAAGAGGGCAGCCACACGAAGCAGAGAGGGGACTCAGAGCTCAGGACCGTTTCTCCACCACCCTGGTGGGACCCATTGCACTGTACCTAGCCCAGGACACCACTCCCCACCCAGACCACCAGGCTACCGCGATCCTGGGGCCTCTTGTGGCCAAGGACACACAGGGCAGTGGGAGCCCTGAGCCCCTAGTCATACCCAGAGCGTAGTCCCATCTTGCGTAGAGCATCCCAGAGGACAGCTACGAGGGGAGATGAGGTACAAGAACTTAGCGCACGAAGGTCAGACCGCGGGTGACCCCCCAGCTGCAGGTCAGCCACTCACCCTCGCTAGCACGGTTGCCGTTCATGAAGATGACTCCCAGAATCACCAAGAGGAGGCTCAGCCTGGGAGTGTCCTTGGTCCTGAAGGTGCGGGAAGAGGGATCCTGTCCAGCAGCCATTTCCCCGAGAGACCACAGCCGGCTCACCCACCTTGCCTCGCCTCTCCCAGACCGCTGCACTACCGGGCAGTCCCTCCCACTCTGCACTGCCTGCTACCTGATCCAGACAATTCACTCCCCCGCCTGAGACTGAGTCACTTCATCCATCAAGTGAGGATGCGAACACCTCTTCCCAGGGTAGCGCCGAGGATGGGCTTAGGCAGGGAGCAAACGCCTGGGAACCACGTCCAGAGACACAACCAGCCCTTCCCTGCCCTCGGCTCATCGCATCGGGAGCACAACTCGACGGGAGGCTCCCCTCAGGGCCACTCTGCCAAGCCCTGGCCAGGCGCTGACAGGAAGAGTTGAGCAAGAGGCCTGTTTTCCTAGGAACTTGGGGGAAGGGTGGGCAGCGGTGAAGCCTGGAGAGCAGCAAGGCCTCGCCCCAGGCTACTGCCCCTGCCAGCCCTCAACTACACGGCCCTGCTCACTGTGGGTGGGAGCTGGGCTCTGCCCTCCACCCTGTTTTCCTGTTTTCCTGAGTTCAGTGGGGAGGCACCACCAAGGAAGGCCATCACCCTCCTGCCCTCTCTCACTTTCCCAGGAGGCGGGCTGAAGAATCCCGGGTGCAGACCAGGATGTAGAGGTGTTCCTCCTTGTCGATCTCCTTCAGGTGGATCCCGAACTTCTACGTGGGGGACAAAAACAGAACGTGAGATCAAACGTCCTTGCTGGGCGTCCTGCCTGCAGGCAGCCACTCAGTTCCCCGTTAGAACTTTTCCTCAGTGGGGAACCCAAAGCCCTGGGCGTGGATGGAAGGAGAGGGGCCACGGAGGGACTGCCCTGTGGGAGCTCTGGCACCGCCGGCTGAGGCAATGGGTCCCACGTCAGGAGACAAGACATGCTCGGAGAGGAGCACGAGGGAGAGGCACCTAGGGAAGGAGGGACCCAGTGGAAGCTCCCGTGTGCAGAGGCCGAGGAGGGCTCCCTTCCACAGCAGAGGTCCCCACACTGGGTCTCGGGGGCTGCAGGGTGCAAGGTTCCCTGCTGCTCCTGTTCCACGGGGCTGCCCCCTCCCCCGGCCCCGTGCCCACCTTCTCCAGCGTGTAAGTTGCTCGTTCAATGATCTCAGGGAAGTGTTCGTCGTATTCTCGGATGACGTCCTTCAGCATGTCTGCGGGAGGGGAGGGCGAGGAAAGCACCGGGCTGAGCAGGGGCCACAGGGCAGCAGCCCCTCGGTCATCCCTGCTGAGGGGGGCGCAGTCAGGCAGGCCCCCACACTGTGCACCCGCAGCGATCAATCAGACAGAGCCCGAAGGGTGCGGGCAGGTGATGGGAGGCCCACAGGACAGGGCTGGGGGAGGGGGGAAGGGCAGAGCTCCGGGAGGGGCACAGGTTGCCCACCTGAGCGCTTGATGGGGATCTTCTTGTAGTCTTTAATCATCAGATATTTCACCAACTTATTTGCCTGGAGAAGGAAGAGCACATGGGGGATCAAGGCGTGGGGGACCTCAAAGAACTGGCCCCCTGGGGAGGAGGAGGGAGATGGGGAAAGGCAGGCCTCTTACCCTCTCTTGCAGAAGGGTCACGTTGCGGGGCGGCAAGCACAGTACGTGCCGTGAGGGTACCTGGGACCTCAGGGCCATCGGGGGCCGGGGGGCTGGCTGAGGCCGCACCGTCGTCACTGGGGGCTGCGATGCCCTCCAGGTCGGTGGGACCACGGGAGGCTCTCTCTCCTCCTCGCTGCTCTCATATTCGTCATCCAGGTGCTTGGACTGTAGCATTAGAGAGAGGACAGACTCAGGGCCCGCAGGCTCCCCGTCCAAAAGGCTTGGCACACATCTTAACCAGAGCAGGTACTTGGAAACAGGGGTAGTACGAACAGCGGATGGCATGTGCTGAGTGCTTACTAAGTGCCAGGCACTGAGCCAACCACTCCTCCCTCCAGGCCCGAGGGTAGGGACTCCGTGGAGTAAAAACATGCTAGTAAACGTGCCTTGGAGAAACACGGACCAGCTGAGAGAACAAGAGGGGAGGGGGGGAGGGGAGCGGAGGGGAGGGGTGGGAGGGGAGGGGAGAGGCGGGGCACAGGGGAGGAGGAAGCAGAGGGAGGAGAGGGCAGAGAAAGCAGGAGAGCCAAGGGGGGCTGGGGACAGCAGGGAGGTCTCACCTTCTTTGTCCTCTTGCCTCCAGTCCTGGCCCTGGGCTCAGCACTCTGCTGAGCGGTGGCAGCTGCACCCTCAGGCTCAGGGATGCTCGTGGCCATCTTGGCCTTGGCAGCAGCTGTTGCCGCCACATTCTGAGGCTCCACCCACCGAGTCTTGGCCAGAGCCTTCCCAGACTTGGTCGTCTTGGGCCGGGTGGCTGCCCCCTCCCCGGCAGAGGCCGCCTGCGGACCCCCGGAGGCAGCACTGGGGCCCTCTGTGGCAGCCTCTTGGGCTGGGGCAGGTCTCTTGGGGCGTGGGAAGGCCATGCCACTGACACCTGCCGGCTGGCTGAAATCAAAGACATCGTTCTGACCCAGGAGGGCTGTCTTGGGCCGGGTGGCCTCTGTCCCACTGGTGCACGGGGCCTGGGAGAAAACACAGGCTGAACTAGGGCCCTCGCTAGCAGCCTCCTGGCCCTGGGAGGATGTCTGGGGCGGCGTGGAGGTTGCGGGAGCCCCGGGGGCGGCCATCTCGCTGTTGACTAGCATCTGGGAGCTGTGCGGAGAAGCGAGGCTTGTCTCAGGGGTGGCTGCCTGAGCCTCGGGCTGGGCATCTCCTCCTGAGGCCTGGCCTGTGGCCACTGAGTGGTTAGCGACCACCTGATTGTAGGTGGCCCGGGCGGCAGCGGCAGCGGCCCGAACAGCTTGGTTGGAGGCGGTGGCACGGGCTACGTTGGCAGCACGGGCGGCAGCCTCGTTGGCAAGTGTTTCTGGATCCAGTCGAAATGCCTCCATCAGAGTCCTGGCCAGCATAGGGTTTTCCAGTTCCCAGGGCTCATTCTGCAAGACCAGGGAGGGGAGGGGAAGGCAGACAGCTCCACAGGCTCTCCCTGTGCTGGCCAGCCTCCTCTCAGGGGCCAGCATCCCCGACAACCCCCACACCCTCCCCAACCCCTGTTCTCCCAGCAGGAGAGGGAAGGTTTGGGGAAGCTGGGCAGTCCTTCCCCATTCAACCCTCTCCCTTCACCCACCCTCACCCTCAGCCTCCCTGGAGTCACAGGAGAGAAGGCCCAGGGCTAGCAGGTGGCCAAGGGGCCTCACCGCTAAGATGCGAAAGCCTGGACCCAGGCTCCCAAAGGCTCTGAGGATACGGATGTCAAAGCTGGTGAGGGCGCCGTAGCCTCCAAAAGCACCAAATTCTTCATAGTCGTTTCCTTCAGCCATCTCTTCCTCCCCGACGTCATCGCTACCCTCGTCCATGTCTTCCACGTTGTAGCCTTCGGATTCCATGCGGTAGCTTCCCTCAGCCATGCTGGGGGTCCCAAGGAGAAGAGAGCTCAGCCTGAGAAAGCAGGCAGGGGGAGGCCTCTTCCGGGGGAAGGGGCGGGATCCCTGGGAGGTTGGGGAGGGGGCAGCAATCATCAGGTTACCAGGCAGTAGGTACAAGGGGGTGGCGGAGTGAGGGCTGCAGGGGGAGAGTCTGTCAAGAGACAGAACCCCAGGAGAAGGATAGGGGAGGTCGGAGGAGACCCGAAACTGAAAGGGGACTTTAGGACAGGCAGGCTCCCCATCCCAGTGGCTGGATTGGAACAGGGGGTGGACTGGTGGGCATGGGTCCCAAGAGTCACAGTGGGGATGCGTTGACAGAGGCAGAAATAAAGCGCTCGAATTTAATGGCTGGAGCAGGGGGCTAGGCTGCGGGCGGGGGAGCAGGTGAGATGAGAGGGCTCAGAACACGGGAGCCTCGGGAAGCTCTGGGAAAATGAATCGCAGGGACCCTTTGACTAGGTCCGGGTTGGGGGGAATTCAGCTGATCCCGACCGGTCTAGGTTGGCCTCATACAGGACTGCTCCGGGTGGATGGGGTGGGGTCCTCGGACCAGTTGAGGCTTAAACTGGAGCGATGGAGGTCTCAAATGCAACTCCAGGAAGGGGGCAAAGCGGTCAGCTCCGCTGGAGTGATCTCTGAGCTCACCGTGCTTGGGGTGGGGGTGGGGCCTCTGCTCTCAGGAAGCCCAGCAGGCAGCACACTGGTCTGCTAAAGGGGTTCAGAGGGTGGGCTCCGGTGCAAGCAGGGCTCAGGTCGTGGAGCCAGCGTCTGGTGGCGGAGGTGGTGGAGCTGGCGGGGTGCTTCTATCTAGACTGCGGGTCCAACGGGTTCGGTTCTGCGTGCTTGGGCTTTGTTCAGATCCGGGGGTGGGGGTGGGGAGGGCGCGGCGTAACGGCTTCCACTCGCCCTCTCCTGGTCCTGCCTGGGGCTGGATCCTTACCTTCCCTGGAGCTCCAATGGCGTCCGTCCACAGCACCAGGAACCCCGCAGCCGCGCCCTCGCCTACTGCTGCCAGCACAGCAGCTCCGACCACCCCGCCCCTTTGCTCCGCGCACCCCGGGCGGCTGGGCAGCCTGCGCATGCGTCGACCCCTCCAGCCTGCCCGCTTTCCCAACAAAAGCCCTTTCCAGCGGGTCCCCAGTGCGCATGCGATTCCGCGAGTGGGTGGGCGGGATGGGGGGGGGGCGTTTGCTCCTTCCCGCCAGATTCCCCTCTCGCGCCCCCCACCGCAGGCCCTGGAGTTCCGTTCCACCCATCCATCACCTACCCTCAATCCCCCCACTTCTGCACAATGCTTCTCAGCCCTGCCCTCCCCCTTGCCTCCAAGTTGCTCCAGTGTGGTCTGGAATACACTATGCCCCTCTCCCCAGCCTGACCCCTAGCTCACCGATACAGAGGTCTCTAGCTGAGTCTCTAACTGCAAGGAGAGAAATGGAAATGGGGAGAGGATGCCAGTTCCCTTTGTGTTCCCTCCACTATCCATCTCTGGCTCCCAGACACCCTGGGAACATCGGCTTCCCCTGCGCTCTTTCTGCAGCTTGTGTGTCCCAGCCCTTTCTGTGCTGGGCGTTGTCTTCCTCTCATAGCAGCCCTAGGGGAGGCGGGGTGGATGTCACCGCCCCCATTTTACAGATCGGAAAGCCGAGGCACAGACAGACACATGACAAGACCGTGGAGCCAGGAAATGAAAAATGCAGAATGGGGGCCCGGGTCTTCCTGACCCCCAAAACCCATCTTCCACTCGTGCTGGCCCCGGAGGCTGAGGCACCCTCCCCTCTTCAGTTTGAGTAACGGATCCACACCACCTCCCCTGCCCTGATCAACATCTGTCCAAACAACCAAGGTTTGTGTTCTCTGAGACCTAAGCTCTTGCTCTGCATCTGGGAGGACACAGGGAGAGGCCCCAGCCCCTACCCTCTGCCTGCTCTATGTGGGTCCGTCCAGGTGTGGGAATTGCCCCTTGGGGTCCACTCCCTGCTCCGACTGTCAGGCTTCTTCGCTGTGAGTGGCACAAACGCGCTGCCCCTGAGGCCTTCCTGGTGCCCACCGAAGTGGCAGGACAATCGGGCACTTGTGTGTCTGAGCCATGGCAAGCCCTGATTCAGAGTAAATGTTTGCCCTGGTTCCTTCCAGGCCTGAGGCCTGGGGCAGCTGTGATCTTGTGGGTAGAAGCTGGGCTGGACTTCAGGACTCCATGGATGGAGGGTCGGGCCAGTCTGTCGCTAGCTGTGTGAGCCTGCTCAGGTCACTGGACGTCTCTGAGCCTGGCCTCTCAATATGCAAAATGGGAAGCAAAAGGAGCACTTAACTGTGGTCCTACCCAACAACACACATGCTGCTGCGTTTCCAGAATGACTGGGGAAAAATGCTCTCTTCCCATCTCAAATTGCACCTGTATTTTTTTTTAACAAACAACCAAACAAAAGTGGACTTTTATATTCACTTTCATGTCAGCCTCTCCAGGACCCCTGTGTCTGAATGGAAGCTATTGCTAGGACCACAGCTTTTCCTCTCCAGTGACCAACATCCATTCTGCCTGGCTGGATGGCTTTCCTCAGCTGTTGCATAGCAACCGCCCCTGTCAGCTGCCTGTGCCTCTCCAGCCCTTCCTGTGTAAAGCGTTTCTGTGGGAGGCTGCCAGACCTTAGAAACGAAACCCTTGATGAACTGCTATATGCTAATAGAAGATGCTATGTTCCCATCTCACTCTGAAACTGCTTTGTACAAAATCCACAGCAGACTTTTATATTCGTCTTTGCTTTTATTCTTATTTTTTCTTTATCCTTTTTTTTTTAAAAGTATCATTGACATATAACAGTATATTCGTTTTGGGGCGTATAGCACAATGATTCAATATTTGTAATTATTGTGAAATGATCACCGCAGTTAGTCCAGTTAACATCCATCGCCACATAGAGTTTTAATTTTTTTCTGATGAGAACTTTTATCATATTCATGTTTGTATCAGCCTCTCTATGTGCCATATATCATATGATTAAATTTCATATTATACGCTAATAACTCCAAAATCTGCCACCCTACTTTGAACTTCACCTTTGAGATCCAAACCCATATATTCACTTGTCTACATGACATCTCCCCTTGGATGTCGCCAGGGCTCCTCACGGTGTTTCTGTCTCACTGTGGTATTGGTATATCCATCCCTCCCTCACACTCACATCCCCTGTCTTTCTTGTTTTTAAAAGTCCCATCTTTACAATCTCAACAAATGGCACCATGATGCACAGTACTCACTTCGAAAAACGAAAGTCACCTACCACCACTACCCCTTTCTCGTACGTGGCACCCAGATGGGAAACCTTTGCAGCTCTCCCAAGCTACCTCTCTGTGCAGTTCTCTTCCTGCCATTACTCCCAGAAATTTCTAGTCACGTTGGCCTCTTGGAATTCTCAGCTCTGTCTCCCTCTCTCAGGTTACCCATCGAGCTGTGTTTGCGTTCAATCTCCCTGTGCTGCAGCCGGTAAACTCTGTCCAGGGAGAAGTTGTGGGGAACTGAGCGATCCAAGGAAACACCTCATTAGTTTCTGCTCTCTTCGGGATCACTGCCGTGTGGCCCATGGTGCCACGACATAAAGCTTTATAACTTTTTCGGTTTATAGATACTTAGGTGGGAGAGCAGATTGGATTCATTGCTGGAAGCATGATAGCACTTAAATTATTTTATGTTCAGACACTTTCACTGAGCACTGTGCTTTTAAGATATAATCCACTCTGCTATGCATGGGTCAAAGTCTAAGTGACCATGCACAGGTAGCACGTACTGTGTATTCATGACATTTCACTTATGTGTTCCCCTGGAGACATAAAATCATATTTCTTTTATCAGGCAATAAAAAGCCATTGAAGGTTTCTAAGCAAGGTGTTGTCATATTGGTTTTTATGCTCATTTTGTGAAAAAGGATTTTCTGGAAAAAGGTGGAGAGACTTGTAGAGGGGCAAGAATAGAAAAACCAAGAAACTGACTAGGAGGCTCTTTTCATCAGACTGGGGAGAAATAATGCTGACTCTTACAAGAGCCCACCAGGAAGATGGAGATGCTTGTTCACCATTCATTTCTTGGGGAGTTCCTTCCTAATTGGTCCTAAGTGGTCTGCTCCTCTTTTCTGGATTTATATCAGAATGGCAGCACTCTTCTGTATTCCTAGGAATAACAGTGATGCAAAAGCAGGTCTACTGGCAACCAGAATGTCTGTTGATATGAGGGCTGGTTAAGGCTTCCTGAATTCCATTGGTTCCTCACACCTGATTTTTTTTTCTCAGGGGTTCATGCACAAACCTCACATGACATGAAGCCTGTTCCCGATTCTTAGGCTGGTTCTCACAGAAGCAGTGTATCCTCATTTTCTCTCTCAATACTTTGACTGTGACGTTTACGCTGCCCAAAGGGGCAAACGCATCCCTTCGCTGGCCCACTGGCTTCTTCTATTCTTTGGTTGTACCAGTAACAGAATTGATCATTTCAGGTCTTCCTCAGTAACTACTTCCACATATCAAACTCCTGTCTCTCCTCGTACAGAACACTGTTTGATGTACTTCACATTTTACAATTGCTTTGAAATAGACAACACATATCACTACTGCTTTTTTTGGAAATGTTTTTCAGCTATTATTAGGTTGCCTGTTGATAATGTTTTGCTCTATTCTTTTTGGCTTCTCACCAGTCACCACCCTCATCCCTGAAAAAGAAGGATCTGAGAATCAAAAGGATTTATCTGATGATCGCTTTTTCTTGCTGACCACTCTCTGAATGAGCCTCACAAGTGTGCTGCTTGATCAACCTCTTGCTTAGACCCGTGTTAACTGTCCTGAGCCTACTGTTAACCCCTGGGAAACCGGTGTCATACTCTCATAAGCTCTCATCATGCTTGCTTTACTCTGTCCTCCCCAAATACATCCCACTGAGGGGCCATACACCATTACACGAAGGTACCCAGATATGTTCATTGCAAACTTTAACTCATTGTCTCAGGGGAATGGAGTGGAGGGAGGATCTGATGGTAAACTAAGGTCATCATATCAGAGATTTCTGTGTGGTTAGCCCATCTCCACTTCAGTTCATGCAAGTCCTCAGGACGTTACCTGTAATCCTCTATCAGATTAAGGTCACAATTCAGGCCCCTGGTGAATTATAACAAAGCACAGAGCTTGGGAAATATTAGCATTTCAATGCCAAAATATGGCTGTTTCTTTCTACTGAGTCTCATTCATCTGACATCACCCGCAAAAATGTCCTTGGGATCAAGTGATCATACTTACAACCTTTTGTGGCTTGTGATAGTCAATTCTCTGGTTCATTTTAGAGGTTTGATATAAGAAATTCCCAAAACCAGCAGCAAGGCAACTTCCATCTGGAATTCTTGTTTTGTCCCTGAGGGGACTCAGTCTCTTTCCAGCACCCCACGATGGGGAGTGTTCCCTGGTACACATAGGAAAGACTTGATAAGATACCTCTTGTTTTCCTTTCTGCAAAAGCGATGCACACATCAGACTCTTACCTTTACAGTATGTGCTTCCCACATAGCCACCTGAATGGAACCTGCTTCAGAATGAGGAGTGAGTTCTTGTCCCTGTCCCGTTCTCTGCAGCCTTGTCATTGGTGCAGTCTCAGCTACTAGGTTTTCACCAGAAGCAATGAATGGAGTAGGACCTTTGTTGCCTTAAATTTCTACAAACAGCTTTAGTTTTTCATGGCTGATGTTAAGAGCTGGTGGTGATGGAAAGAAAAAGGGGCATCACCACCCAGTAAGGCGTGCTGTCGGGGAGGGGTGCTCCTTTGATTTCTGCCTGCCCCTGGTTTTCTGCTTGTCACTTTGCAGTCCCACTTTCTTTCTCTCTCCTCCATTTCTCTCTGTTGCTACCTCTCTGTCTCCCTCTGTCCTGTGTCTTTTCAGTCCTCCAGCTGGGTTTTTTTTCTCAGTCTCTCTTTCTCCTTTCCATTCATTATCCCATGTTCCACGTTGTGAATCTTTCATCCCTGCGTTGTCCCTCATATACCTCTGCCCATTTCCCACTGCCAGACCCATGTGGAGCCACATCTGTGGGAAAACCACGAATATGCACATTCATCCACCAATCCCTCTGCCGTCCCATTTTCAGTTCATTCATCCCTTTGTTCATTCACTTATTCCTCTCACAAGCATATTTGATAGTCGATAATATACTAGGCACTGGACCAGGTCCCCAGGATATGCAGTGGATAACAAAACAGACAGTGGTAACCTTCACCCTGGGGCTTGCAAGGGAACGATGAGCCAGATGTTTCAGAAGGATCCCTCTAACGGATATGTACAAATACATTGGTCCTGGCAAATACTGACAAGTGCTATGAAGGACGTTTTCAGGGTGCTATGAGAAAGGAAAATAGGTCAAGTAATTTACATTGAGAATGAAGTTGTATGTGGCCAGGAAAGATCTTCAGGAAGAAATGATAAGTGAGCTGAGACCTCAGAAATAAGCATGAGGTAGACAGAAGAACAGAAGACAAGGGGTTACCACTTCAGGGTTTCCAGGAGCAGCCTAGGAGAAGTCCCTAAGGCAGTAACAAGTGTGACTTCTGCAGGGCCTGAGAGGTCAGACTAGTTCAAGTAAAGGGAGGGTAGGGATATTTGAGGATCAGAGGGTTGAGAAAATCTTAATCCAGCTCATCTCACTGTCGTCATCATTCTGTCCAGCCCCTCACATTTGCCATTCATTTATCCAATCCTTTTTGTTCCTATTTTCCACTCCCACTCCGTGCTTCTCATGAAGACAAGGATTCTAGTTTGTTTACTACGTATCACTTTTCTTTATGCAATTGAAAATTGTGTACTGTGAGACAGTTTGCTCTTGATTTACATAAGCTTGTTCTTAGATATATTGAATTTACATATCATATATCGCATATATAATTCCTCTCTCTTTTTTTTTACAGCTTTCTTGTGGTATAACTGACACCCAGTAAATTGTACGTATTTATAGTGTACAATCTGATGAGTTTCGGCATATAAACACATCTTTGAAGCAATTGCCATAGTCAAGATAATGAACATATTTGTGATACCTGTGATGGTTAGTTTTACATGCCAGTTTTGCCAGGCCTTAGTACCCAGTTATTCAATCAAACATTTTCTATGTTTTGCAGTGAAGGTATGCTGTAGTTGTGATTGACATCTATAAACACTTGACTTAGTAAAGGAGATTATCCTCAGTAATTGGAGTCAGCCTCATCCAGTGAGTTGAGAGAACAAGAACATGGGATATCTTTCCATTTCTTTAAGTCATCTTTAATTTCCTTAGTCAATGTTTTGTAGTTCTCTGCATAGAAGTCTTTCACTTCCTTGGTCAGATTTATTTCTAAGTATTATAAGCTTTATAACTTTTTTGGTTTATAGATATCTAGGTGGGAGAGCAAACTTATTCCCTGATAATTTATCATGGCTGAAAGTACAAATATTATCCTGCTTTATTTTCACTGACACTTATGCTTTTAGGATATGGCCCAGTATCTATGCACAGTTAATGCATAATGTGCATTCATGACATTTTTCTAACCTGCTTCCCCAGGGTTTTGCCTTTACAACTAGAGATGTATAAAATCAGAAAAATATAGCATCATTAAGAGGAACAAAAATAAGAATTATAGGACCCTTATTATCAGGAAAGTGGCATATCATTTTTAAAATGATGAAACAATAGATGTCAACACAGAATTTTTCACTTGATGAATATCTTTTTAAAAGTGAAGTTGAAATAAAAGTTTTTCATTTATACTGGAGCTGGAATAATTCATTATGAGTAGATAGGTATTATAAGAAATGCTACAAGATTTCCTTCAGGTACAAGAAAAATGACTATAAATGGAAATATGATCTACATAAATGAGTAGACAATATAGGAAGTGGTAGCTATGAAGATAGATATAAACTATTTTAAAACATATATCTATTGAAGTATAGTCTGTTTACAATGTTGTGTCAATTTCTGGTGTACAGCAAAATACCTAAGTCATATAAGAATATACATATATTCATATTCATATTCTTTTCATTAAGTTATTGTAAGATATTAAATATAGTTCACTGTGCTATACAGTAGAAAGTTGTTTATCTATTTTATATATATATCAGTTATTATCTGCAAATCTCAATCTCCCAATTTATCCCTTCCCACCTCCTCCCCCCACTGGTAACCATAAGTTTGTTTTCTATATCTGTGAATCCATTTCTGTTTTGTAAATAATTTCATTTGTCTTTTTTTTTTTAGGTTCCACATATGAGTGATATCGTATGGTATTTCTCTTTCTCTTTCTGGCTTACTTCACTTAGAATGACATTCTCCAGTTCCATCCATGTTACTGCAAATGGCATTATGTTATTATTTTTTATGGCTGAGTAGTATTCCATTGTATAAATATACCACTTCTTCTTTATCCCATTGATGGACATTTAGGTTGTTTCCATGTCTTGGCTGTTGTGAATAGTGCTGCTATGAACATTGGGGTGCATGTGTCTTTTTGAATTAGGGTTCTCTCTAGGTATATGCCCAGGAGTGGGATTGCTGGATCATATGTTATGTGTATTTTTAGTCTTTTGAGGAATCTCCATATTGTTTTCCATGATGGCGGCACCAAGCTACATTCCTATCAACAGTGTAGGGGGGTTCCCTTTTCTCCACAGCCTGTCAAGCATTTACTGTTTGTGGACTTTTTAATGATGTCCATTCTGACTAGTGTGAGATAATACCTCATTGTAGAGATAATTAATGATAATTAGTGATATTGAGCATTTTTTCATGTGCCTATTGGCCATTTGTGTGTCTTCATTGGACAATTGCTTGTTTAGGTCTTCTGCCCATTTTTTGATTGGGTTGTTTGTTTTTTTTTCTTATTACGTTGTATGATCTGTTTATATATTCTGGAGATTAAGCCCTTTTCAGTCTCATCTTTTGCAAATATTTTTTCCCATTCTATAGGTTGTCTTTTTGTTTTGCTCATGGTTTCCTTTGCTGTGCAAAACTTCTAATTTTAATTAGGTGTCATTTGGCCTTTTTTGCTCTTATTTCTATTGCCTGGGTAGACTGCCCAAGGAGAACATTGCTAAGATTTATGTCAGAGAATGTTTTCCCTATGTTTTCTTCTAGGAGGTTTGTAGTGTTTTGTCTTATGTTTAAATCTTTAAGCCATTTTGAGCTTATTTTTGTGTACGGTGTGTGGAAGTATTCCAATTTCACAGATTTACATGCAGCTGTCCAGTTTTCCCAACACCACTTGCTGAAGAGACTGTCTTTATTCCATTGTATGCCCTTGCTTCCTTTGTCAAAGATTAATTGATCAAAAGCTTGTGGATTTATTTCTGGGCTCTGTATTCTGTTCCACTGATCCATATGTCTGTTTTTGTACCAATACCATGCTGTTTTGATTACTGTAGCTCTGTAGTATTGTATGAACTCTGGGAGAGTTATTCCTCCAGCTTCATTCTTTTTCTTCAGTAATGCTTTGGCAATTCCGGGTCAATTTGTGATTCCATATAAATTTTAGAATTATTTGTTCTAATTCTGTGAAAAAATTTCCTGAGTAATTTGATAAGGATTACATTCAATCTGTAGATTGCTTTGGGTAGTAATGCCATTTTAACAGTATTAATTCTGCCAATGCAAGAACATGGGATATCTTTCCATTTCTTTAAGTCATCTTTAATTTCCTTAGTCAATGCTTTGTAGTTCTCCACATAGAAGTCTTTCACTTCCTTGGTCAGATTTATTCCAAAGTATTTTACTTTTTTGGATGCAATTTTAAAAGAGATTGCTTCTTTAATTTTCTGTTCTGATATTTAATTGTTAGTGTAAAGAAATGCCACTGGTTTCTGTATGTTAATCTTGCATTTTGCTACCTTGCCGAATTCTTGTATCAGCTCGAGTAGTTTTTTTTTTTTTTTTGTAGAGCTTTCAGTGTTTTCTGTATATAGTATCATGTCATCTATATATAATGACAGTTTTACCTCTTTTCTTACCATTTGGATCCCTTCTACTTCTTTTTCCTGTCTAATTGCTATGGCTAGGACTTCCAATACTATATTGAACAGAAGTGGTGAGAGTGAGCATCCTTGTCTTTTTCCAGATTTTGGGCAGACAGCTTTTAGCTTTTGACCATTGAGTATTATGCTGGATTTAGGTTTGTAATAAACAGTTTTTATTATGTTGAGATATAGTCCCTCTATGCCCACTTTGGTAAGAGTTTTTATTATAAATGGGTGCTGAATTTTATCAAATGCTTTTTATGCATCTATTGAGATAATCATGTGATTTTTGTCCTTTCTCTTGTTGATGTGTCAATATAAATGATTAATTTTTATATTTAAAAATATTTTATAGTTGATGATTTAAAACAAAATTCATAACAATGCATTGTGGAATTATAAGTTATATGGAATTAATTTCTTGGGAAATAGCAGAACAAGGACTGGGGGGAATATAAGTATCCTGTTGTAAGATTCTAAATCCACATGTGAAGTGGTATAATATTATTTGAAGGTAGATTGTGATAAGTAAAGAAGCATCAAACATAAACCTAATGTATCTATCCAAAGAACTATGCTTATTAAGCCTATATAGGAGATAAATGGAATCATGAAATGCTCCCTTAATTTAAAATGTTTTAAATGAGAAAAAATAAAACAATAGATGAGCAAATAGAAAATAGCATGACAGCTTTAAATCCAATCATATCAATAACTATATAAATACAAATTGTCTACATGCACCAATTAAAAGTTCGAGATTGACAAACTGACTTCCATTTTCTCTTAAATAGACTCCATTTTTTAGAACAGTTTTATATTCATAGCAAAACTGAGAAAAATTACTGAGCCATCCCATATATCTCCTGTTCCCACAGCCTCCTCCACTATCAACTTCCTACACCAGAGTGGTATACTTACAATCAATGAATCTACATTGATGCTTCATTATCACCCAAAGTCCACAGTTTACATTAGGGCTCACTGTTTGTGTTGTACATGCTGTGGGTTTGGATAAATATATATAACATGTACACACCATTACAGTATCATACAGAATAGTTTCACTGCCCCCCTAACCCTCTGTGCTCCAAATACTCATCTCTCCCTCTCTCCTAACTGCCAGAAACCATTGGTTTTTTAACTCTCTCCACAGTTTTGCCTTTTCCAGAATGTCATATAGTTGGAATTGTACATTATGTAGTCTTTTCATATTGGCTTCTTTCATTATGTAATTTGCACTTAAGGTTCTTATATGTCTTTTCAGGTCTTGATAGCTCATTTCTTTTTAGTGCTGAATAATATTCCATTGTCTGGATGTTTCAAACTTTATTTATCTATTCACCTACTGAAGAACACCTTGATTGCTTCCAAGTTATGGCAATTATGAATAAAAGTACTGTAAACATCCATGTGCATGTTTTTGTGTGCACAGAAATTTTAAGCTCATTTGGGTAAAAAAACAATGTACATGATTGCTATATCACATAGTCAAAGTAGGTTTAATATTGTTTGAAACTGCCAAACTATCTTCCAAAGTGTTTGAACAATTTTGCATTCCCACCAGCACTGAAGGAGTGTTCCTGTTGATGCACATCTTTGCAGGGATTTGATGTTGTTAGTGTTCTAGATTTTGGCCATTCTAATAGGTGTGTAGTGATATGTCATTTTCAAAATTTGCATTTTCCTAATAATGTACAATGTGAAGCATGACAAATTGGATTTTAAAAAGTAAGATCCACCTATGTGCTGTGTACACAAATCCCACTTTAAATATAAAAGTACATATAGGTTAAAAGTAAATGTATGGGAAAAGATATATCATACTATTCATAATCAAAACAAGGCTGTAATGGATATATTAACATCAAAGAAAGTATATTTCAGAATAAAATATATTACTGGGGTAAAGAGAGTCATTTATGAGAGGATCATTTATATTGATAATTGCCTAAAGAGGCCAATTCATCAAGAGGGCCTTAAAAATTCTAAATCTTTATATGCCTAAAAACATAATTTGGAAATAAATGAAAGAAAGGAAAATCCACAATTAGGACCAGAGGTTTTAAGTCTCTTATCTCCATAATTGGACAAGTTGACAAAAAAAATCAGTAAGTGTATAGGATGCTTGAAAACACTATTACCCAAATTAATTTAATTAATATTTTTAGAACACTCTCCCCAACAAAAAAGAACAGACATACTTTTCATATGTACATGAAAATTTACCATGATAGACAATATTCTACACCATAAATAAGTCTTACTAAATTTGAAAGGATAAATTTAAAGGATTTTCTTGGAACACAATGAAATTAAGTTAGAAGTAAATAACAGAAATGTATCTGTAAAATACCAAAAATATTTAGAAAATATAAAGCATATGTGTGAAAGAAGAAATCAAAAATAAATTTGGAAAGTAATTTGAACTGAATGAAAAATAAAACACAATTTGTTAAAATCTGTAGGATGCATCTAAAGCAGTCCTTAGAAACAAATTTATAGCACAAAATATCTATATTTAAAAATCAAAATGAAATCAATGGTGTAAAGTGCAATATTTAGAAACAAGAATACAGATACAACTAAAACCAAAATAGCAGAAAAAAGGAAATAAAGAAAAGTGCAGAAGTCACTGAAATAGACAACAACAACAAAATAATGGAAATTAAAGAGAACAAATGTAATCTTTAAGAATATCAACACAATTGATAATCTCTCTCCAGAATACTTAAGGAAATAAAAGGGAGAAACCAGGAATTACCAATCAAGAATGAGGAAATTACTGCTGCTAATTATATCACTGACATTAACTATTTATGAGTCAATATTCAATAACTTTATTCTAATCAATGGATATTTATACAAGAGAAATAATCCATAAAATGAAATTTTAAATACCATTTGCAATAGCATAAACATAAGAATTACTTAAGGATAGATCTTACAAAAGATGATCAACCCTTTATTTGAAAACATTAAATCATTGCTGAGAACAATTAAAGAAGACCTAAATACATGGAACATATGATTCTAAATTCATACGGAAACACAAAAGATTCCAAATAGCCAAAACAATCTTAAAAAACAAGAGCAGAATGAAACTATCAAGCTCCTTGTTTCAGACTATACTAAAAAGCTACTGTAATCAAAACAGCAAGGTACTGGCACAAAAACAGCCACATAGATTAATGGAACAGAATAAAGAGTCCAGAAATAAAGCCACACTTATATAAGCAATTAATCTTAGACAAAGGACACAAGAATATACAATGGGAGAAAGACAGCCTTTTCAATAAATGGTGCTGGGAAAACTGGACATCTACACACAGAAGAATCAAATTAGACCAATTTCTCAGACCATATACAAAAAATAAGCCCAAAATGGATTAAAGACTTAAATGTAAGACCTGAAACCATAAAACTTCTATAAGAAAATATAGGCAGTATGCTCTTTGACATCAGTCTTAGCAATAGTTTTAAAAATATGTATCCTCAGTCAAGGGAAGCAAAAGAAAATATGGCAAATGTTGCTACATCAAACTAAAAATCTTTTGCACAGTGAAGGAAACTATTAAAACAAAAAGGCAGCCTACTGAATGGGAGAAGATATTTGCAAACAGTATATCCAATCAGGGCTTAATATCAAAATTATATAAAGGACTCATACAACAACATCAAAAAACAAAACAATCCAATTAAAAAATAGGCAGAGGACCTGAGTAGACATTTTTCCAAGGAAGACATACACATGGCCAACAGACACATGAAAAAATGTTTAAAAATCACTAATCATCAGGGAAATGCAAATCAAATGAGATATTGCCTCACACCTGTCAAAATGGCAATCTTCAAAAGACAACAAGTGTTGGTAAGGATGTGGAGAAAACGGAACCTCCATGGACTCTGCTGGGAATGTAAATTGTTGCAACCACCATGGAAAGAAATATTAAGGTTCTTCAAAAAGTTAAAGATAGCACTACAATACGATCCAGTAATTCTACTTCTGAGTATTTATCCAAAGAAAGCAAGAACACTAATTTGAAGAGATATATGCACCTATGTTCATTGCAGCATTATTTACAACAGTGAAGATATGGAAACAACCTAAGGGTCCATCAATAAATGAATGGGTAATGAAGATGTAGTATATCTACAGTGGAATATTACTCAGCCTTTAAAAAGAATGAGATCTTGCTGTTTGCAACACCATAGATGGATCTAGAGGGCATTATGCTAAGTGTACTATTTCAGACAGAGAAAGACAAGTACTGAATGTATGATTCCACTTATATTTAGAATCTAAAAAACAAAATGAATGAGCAAAAATAACCAAACAGAAATAGTCATAAACACAGAGAACAAGCAGGTGTTTGCCAGAGAGGGGGAAGTTAGGGGGAGGAGGCACAAACTTTGAGATACAAAACAAATGAGTCACGGGAATGAAATGTACAGTATGGGGAACATGGGCAATAATTATGTAATATCTTTGTATAGTAACAGATGGTAACTAGATTTACTGTGGTGATCCTTTTGAAATATATATAAATAGCCAATCACTATTTTGTGCACCAGGAACTAATATAGTGTTGTAAGTCAATTATACTTCAAAATGAAACAAAACAAAGACACAAACACATGGGCATAAGAAATCAGATTTGTGGGTACCAGAGGCAGGCGGTAGGGGCAGGGTAAATTGGATGAAGGCAGTCAAAAGGTACAAATTTCCAGTGACAAGATAAATAAGTACTAGTGGTGACATGTATAAAACGATAAATAGAATTAACACTGTTGTGTGTTATATATGACAGTTAAGAAAGTAAGTCCTCAGAATTCTCATCACAAGGAAAATTGTTTTTCTATTTATTTACTTACAGATCTATGTGAGATGATGGATGTTCATCAGACTTACTGTGGCAGTCATTTCATGATATATCTAACACAAATCATGTTGTATACTTAAATGTACATAGTGCTGTATGTCAATAATATCTCAATAAAACTGGAAGAAAAAATACCATTTTTTTCCTTTACCAAAGTATAGTTGATTTACAACGTTGTGTTAGTTTCTGGTGTACAGCAAAGTGATACACAGTGATCGCTTCTGGTGAAAACCTAGCAGCTGGGATCGCACCAATGATAAAGCTGCAGAGAAAGGGACAGGGACAAGAACTCACTCCTCATTCTGAAGCAGGTTCCATTCAGGTGGCTATGTGGGACGCACATACTGTAAAGGTAAGAGTCTGATGTGTGCATCGCTTTTGCAGAAAGGAAAACAAGAAGTATCTTATCAAGTCTTTCCTATGTATACCAGGGAACACTCCCCATCGTGGGGTGCTGGAAAGAAACTGAGTCCCCTCAGGGACAAAACAAGAATTCCAGATGGAAGTTGCCTTGCTGCTGGTTTTGGGAATTTCTTATATCAAACCTCTAAAATGAACCAGAGAATTGACTATCACAAGCCACAAAAGGTTGTAAGTATGATCACTTGATCCCAAGGACATTTTTGCGGGTGATGTCAGATGAATGAGACTCAGTAGAAAGAAACAGCCATATTTTGGCATTGAAATGCTAATATTTCCCAAGCTCTGTGCTTTGTTATAATTCACCAGGGGCCTGAATTGTGACCTTAAGCTGATGGAGGATTACAGGTAATGTCTTGAGGACTTGCATGAACTGAAGTGGAGATGGACTAACCACACAGAAATCTCTGATATGATGACCTTAGTTTACCATCAGATCCTCCCTCCACTCCATTCCCCTGAGATAATGAGTTAAAGTTTGTAATGAACCTATTTGGGTACTTCTGTGTAATGGTGTATGCTGCATGGGTATGGCCCCTCAGTAGGATGTATTTGCGAAGACAGAGAAAAGCAAGCATGATGAGAGTTTATGAGAGCACGACACCAATTTCCCAGGGGTTAAGAGCAGCCCCAGGACAGCTAACACAGGTCTAAGCAAGAGGTTGATCAAGCAGCACACTTGTGAGGATCATTCATAGAGTGGCCATCAAGGAAAAACGATCATCAGATAATTTTGATCCTCAGATCCTTCTTTTATTTGAGGCAGAGGGCATTGAAGAGGGTGGTTATTGGCTAGATACAATAAGAGTTGTGCAAAACATTATGGATATACAATTTAATGATAGTGGAAAGGCATTTCTTAAAAGGGAAGTAGGGATATATGTTGTCTAGTTGAAGACAATTGTAAAAGATGAGGTACATAAAATAAATTATGTGCAAAGTAAGTGGATAATTCTTTTATATGTGGGTGTAGTTACTGAGTATGACCTGAAGTGGCCAATTCTAACTGAGAAACAGCAGCAGGCAGTGAGTCAACCACTGAATGTGTTTACAATTTGGACAATCTGAATGTCAAAGCCAAAGTGCTGAGAGATAACATGAGGTCTAAACAAGGACTCCATGCTTCCATGCTTGCAGTAGGATCAGTTTAAGGACAAGAGCACTGGCTTCGTGGTACCTCACATTGGTGCATGAACCCCTGATGGAAAGCAGGTGTGGGGGAACCACTGGACTTCAGGAGGGCCTAAGCTATCACTGGACATTTACGTTATCTTTTCGTGAACTGAATCCAGCAGCAAGTCCGCCAACACAAGTGCTGGCTTCTGGATGAGAGCATGGTGACACCCGAGGGCAAGTCTATTTCAGTGGGTCCATGTGCCATTTCAGTGTGGGTTATGACATTTGGGTACATGGGTTCACTATCTGCAGTAGAGTGAGAGACATGTGAAGGTGTGGAGTTACTGGTGAGGATCTGACAGTGTGGGACCAGTATTTGGTCAGAGGACACAGCAATGCCCTCCTCCTACCCTACACTGCCACTCTGCCCTCTCCCAGGGCTTTCCCTGAAGGAGACATACACATAAGAACCTGGGACATCGTTCACCGGGCCAGTTCCCAGTGCTCCTCAGTGTAGAGCTTTCTTGTAGAGGCAGAGTGAAGAACAGGCTTGGGCTCAAGAATGAAGCAAGATGTCTTTGACTTTACTTCTACGTCTCACCACCAGCTGACCCCTAGTGTGCAAGGGTGATAGAGGCTGAAATCTCCAGTGAGAAGGAAGGAAGAAAGAGTGATGGAGCAGCACCTGGCCATCATGGGTAGGCACGGAGTCAGCTTACCTACCGCTTAGTATGATAAGAGAGAAGGGCATGGACATGTCCTCCATGGATGGGTGTCACCTCACACCCACACTCATAGTGCACGGTGGTCCTGCTCACAGTGCTCCGGAATCTGGCCCTTCACAGCAGTCTTCCCTCTAAGGGAAGAGTAAGGAAAGGGCTTGTGAGAAGGGGGCTTTCCCTGGAGTGAGTAGTGGAAAGAGATGCCTGGCCACACCCCAGTGACCTAGAACCATGGAAGAAACTGATTTGAGCATAGAAAAAGTAAGTTATGTGTAAAAGTTGATTTTGCTGTTAAAAATCTCAGGTATATCAATTCTGGAAACTAAATGCGGGCCTATTGAGAAAAACAAATGTGAATTCACAGAAGAGAATTTTCATTAGGAAATAAAGAAGCAACAAATTCTAGCATATAACTGCTGTTGATTTCTCTTATGGTGTAAATTAATTACATGAATTGGTTAGTAAAATACAGCAATAAAGAGGGAGAAGTTAATGTGAATTAACAAAGGATAGACATTCATAGATTTATTATAATATTTTGACTGTTAAAAAATCAAGCACAGGGAAATATGAAGGCGGATCCAATAAAGTATATCAAATTGCAATATTCAGAAATAGCTAGCTCTAACCCTTGTTCAAAATCATTACATACAAACATCTTTCTTTTCACTTATGAAATAAATTCATAGGGTAGAAGGTGGGTAGCCAGAAAGGGAGCTAACTTTATAGAAATGATTTTATAATGATGAGCTTATACCATACATGATATTCAAGTAAAAAGTATGACATTTCATTTTGTTAGGTTATGATAAGAAAAAGGAAAGGATACAAGAAAGAGATGAATCTTTGTTTCACATTTTTTTTTTAAATTTAAGACATACAAGTTCCTGGAAGATTCCTCCGAGGTTAAAGAAAAAGAATTCTGGAAATTGTTCAAATATGGATCAACTGGCAAAAACACATGTAAATCAAAATGAGTTGTCATTATAAAATTAAAAAGTAACAAAATCTAGCATATAAATGTTGAGGATTTTGAAGCTTTTAATCATGCTGTAAATCAATCACATGGTTTGGTTGACAGCATATAGCTACATTTACAAAATATAAGAGGGTGAAGCATATATAAATTTAAAAATATAGGAGTGTTACTTTATGATTTTATTATAATATGATGATTGTTAAATAATCAGGCACTGAGAAACAAATGCAAAACAATAAATTACAACAAATTTTGACATCCAAAATTATCTAATTCTAATGCTGGATCAAAATCACTTCAAACATCTTATTAATCTATGAAATAAAACAGCAAGCTAGCAAGTAGAAAGCAAGAAAGAGAGGTGACTTGAAAGAAATGAAGAGGGAGGCCAAGATGGCGGAGTAGTAGGACGCACGTAGCTCATCCTCTCCCACATATACACCAAGACTCACATCTACGGACCCACCCAGCCAACCAGAGCACCTGCAGAAATCTGACAGAAGATTGTCCTCTTCAAAAGACAAAGACGCCAAAAATCTGTTTTATTCCTACATAGGCATTAGATAGTTAAATAAATAAACTCTTTTAAGGACCACAATAGATAACTGATACTCCATAAGCCACAGTAGCAGAGACATATGAGGAAGATGAAGAAGTAGAGAAACCACTCCCAATTAAAAGAACAAGAGAAATCCCCTGAAAGAATGATCAATGAAATAGACATTGATAGCCTACTAGATCAAGATTTCAAAAAAGGAGTGATCAAAATATTGAAGGAACTAAAAGAGATAGTGTTTAGAGATATAATATATCAAAAATGAAATCGAAGCTATAAAGAAGAACCAAATAGAATTCGTAAACTCATTGGCTGAGATGAGAACAGATCTAAAGGCTGTGTAAAGCAGAGTAGTTAATGCAGAGGAACGAATTAGTGACCTAGAATACAGGACAACTGAAAGCACCCAATCAGAACAACTGCAAGATAAACAAATAAAAACAAGTGAAAGCAACATAAGGGAGCTATGGGGTAACATAAAGCACTCCAATCTTTGCATAATAGGGGTCCCAGAAGGGGAAGAAAGATCAAAGGGGATTGAAAAGGTTTTTGAAGAAATCATGACCGAAAACTTCCCAAACTTAAAGAAGGAATCAGATATCCAAGAACAGGAAGCTGAGAGGGTCCCAAACAGGAAGAACCCAAACAGACCCACACCAAGACATATCATAATCAAGATGACCAGAGTCAAGGATAAAGAAATGATCCTAAGGGCAGCAAGAGAAAAGCAAAGAGTGAGTTACAAGGGAACCCCCATAAGGCTCTCAGCTGATTTCTCTACACAAACAATACAGGCCAGAAGGGAGCGGCAAGATATATTCAAAGTCCTGAATGAAAACAAGATGCAGCCTAGGATACTTTATCCAGCAAGGCTATCCTTTAGGAGAGAAGGAGAGAAAAAGAATTTCACAGACAAGCAAAAACTAAAAGAGTTTAGCAACACTAAACCCATGCTAAAAGAAATATTGAAAGGTCTACTCTAAATAGAAAAGAAGCAGGATGCTACAGAAATGAGAAACTCATAAGGAAAGGTGATAACTCATGAATTACAAATAAAATAAACACAAAATTGTAAAAGAAGACATTTAAATCATTAAGAGTGGGAAAGGGAAGCAAGAAAATATAGAGCATTTCTTTCTTTCTTTTTTAAAAATTTTTCATTTTTGGTAGGATGGGTTCGAGATATAGTAATGGGCTAATAGACTTACAGAAAAGGGTAACCACAAGCCAAAAACTTACAAGGGAGTCACAATAACTAAATAAAATCCATGATAATACAAAGGAAAATTACCAAACCACAAAAGGAAGAAGAAAGGAACAAAGAGGAAATACCAAATCAACTGCAAAGATAAGTTCAAAATGGCAATAAACACACATCTATCATTAATGACTGTAAATGTTAATGGAATAAATGCTCCAGTCAAAAGACATAGAGTGGCAGACTGGATAATAAAGCAAGAACCTTCAGTATGCTGCATACAAGAGACCCACTTTAGGGAGAAGGACACATATAGATTGAGATTGAAAGGATGGAAAAGGATATTCCATGCCAATGGAAAAGCCAAAAAAGCAGGTGTTGCAGTACTGATTTCAGACAAAATAGACTTTAAAACAAAGTCCATAAAGAAAGATAAAGAAGGACATTTTATAATGATTAAAGGAGTGATACAAGATGAGGATATTACACTCGTTAACATATATGCACCCAATATAGGAGCACCTAAGTACATAAAACAATTACTCACAGAGATAAAGGGGGACATTGATGGGAATACAATCATAGTTGGAGATGTCAACACTGCATTAACATCACTAGACAGACCTTCCAGACAGAAAATAAACAAGGCAACAGAGAAATTAAGTAATACAAAAGAAAAATTAGATTTGGTGTATATTTTCAGAGCATTACACCCCTCCCCAGAATAGGATATACATTCTTTTCAAGTGCACATGGAACATTTTCCAGGATTGATCATGTACTTGGGCACAAAAGAAACCTCAGCAATTTTAAGAAGATAGAAATTATCTCAAGCAACTTTACTGACCACAATGCCATGAAACTAGAAATCAACAACAGAGAAACAGGAGAACAAATGGAAAGCATGGAGATTAAACAGTATGTTATCAAAAAACCAATGGGTCAATGAGGAAATAAATTTGAAATTAAAAAATACCTTGAGACAAATGAAAATGAAAACACAATCACACAAAATTTATGGGACACAGCAAAGGCAGTGCTAAGAGGGAAGTTTATACCGATACAGGCCTTCCTCAAAAAAGAAGAACAATCTCAAATAAACAATTTAACCCACCAGCTGAATGAACTAGAAAAAGAAGAACAAAAATCCCCAGAAGGCAGCAGAAGGAAGGAAATTATAAAGATTTGGGAGGAAATAAATAAAATACAGGTTTAAAATACCATAGGAAAAATCAATCAAACCAAAAGCTATTTTTTTGAAAAAGTAAATAAAATCGACAAACCTCTGGCCAAAATCACAAAGAAGAAAAAAGAGAGAGCACAAATTAGCAAAATAAGAAAGGAAAAAGGAGAAATTACAACAAACAAAATAGAAATACAGAATATCATACGAGAATATTATGAAAAACTATATGGAACCAAACTGGATAACCTAGAGGATATGGACAAGTTTCTGGAAACATACTGTCCACCAAGACTGAAATAAGAAGAAACTGACCACTTCAACAAATCAATCACTAGAAATGAAAGCGAAATGGCAATAAAAAACCTCCCTACAAATAAAAGTCCAGGACCAGACGGCTTCACCAGGGAATTCTACCAAACATACAAAGAACTCATACCAGTCCTTCTCAAGCTCTTCCAGAAGATTGAAAAGGAGGGAATACTCCCAAACTCATTCTATGAAGCCACCATCACCATCATACCAATACCAGACAAAGACACTACCAAACAAAGAGAATTATAGGCCAATATCATTGTTGAATATAGACTCCAAAATCCTCACCAAAATATTAGCAAATAGACTCCAAGAACACATAAAAAAGATTATACATCATAACCAAGTGGGGTTCATCCCAGGTACACAAGGATGGTTCAACATATGCAAATCAATCAGTGTCATACATCACATCAACAAGAGAAAGGACAAAAACCACATGATCATCTCAATAAAAGCAGAAAAAGCATTTGATAAAATTCAACACCCACTTATGAAAAAAACTCCCGCCAAAGTGGGTATAGAGGGAACATATCTCAACATCATAAAAGCTATAGATGACAAACCTACAGCCAGCATAGTACTCAATGGTGAAAAACTCAAAAGCTTCCCACTAAAATCTGGGACAAGACAAGGATGCCCACTATCATCACTCCTATTCAACATAGTCCTGGAAGTCCTAGCCACAGCAATCAGGCAAGAGAAAGAAATAAAAGGGATTCAAATTGGAAAAGAAGAGGTAAAAGTGTCACTATATGCAGATCACATGATACTATATATAGAAAACCCTAAAAGTTCCACACAAAAACTACTAGAGCTGGTGGAAGAATTCAGCAAGGTAGCAGGTTACAAGATTAATATCCAAAAATCAGTTGCATTTGTTTCCACTAACGATAAATCAACAGAAAAAGAAAGTAAAGAAACAATCTCCTTTAAAATAGCACTCAAAGTAATAAAATACCTAGGAATAAATCTAGCCAAGGAGGTGAAAGAATTATACCCAGAAAACTATAAACCATTGATGAAGGAAATTAAAGAAGACTTTAAAAAATGGAAAGATATCCCATGTCCCTGGATGGAAGAATCAATATTGTTAAAATGGTCGTACTGCCCAAAGCAATCTACAGATTTAATGTAATCCCTATCAAATAACCCAGGACATATTTCACAAAACTAGAACAAATCATTATAAAATTTATGTGGAACCACAAAAGACCTAGAATTGCGAAAGCATACTGAAGAGAAAGAAAGAGGCTGGAGGAATAACTCTCCCAGACTTCAGACAATACTACAGAGCTACAGTCATCAAGGCAGCATGGTATTGGTACAAAAGTAGACATATAGACCAATGGAACAGAATGGAGAGCCCAGAAATGAACCCACAAACTTTTGGTCAACTCATCTTCGACAAAGGAGGCAAGAATATACAATGGAATAAAGACAGTCTCTTCAGCAAATGGTGTTGGGAAAACTGGACAGCAGCATGTAAAACAATGAAGCCAGAACACTCCCTTACACCATATACAAAAATCAACTCAAAATGGATCAAAGACTTTAACATAAGACAAGATACAAGAAACCTCCTAGAGGAAAACATAGGTAAAACATTATCTGACATACATTTCAAAAATTTTCTCCTAGAAGAAATAAAAGCAAGAATAAACAAATGGGACCTAATGAAACTTACAAGCTTCTGCACAGCAAAGGAAACCAGAAATAAAACAAGAAGAAAACCTACGGAATGGGAGAAAATGTTTGCAAGTGAAACCGACAAAGGCTTGATCTTCAAAATATATAAGCAGCTCATACGACTCAATAAGAAAAAAATAAACAACCCAATCCAAAAATGGGCAGAAGCCCTAAACAAGCAATTCTCCAAGGAAGACATACAAATGATCAAAAGGCACATGAAAAAATGCTCAATATCACTAATTATCAGAGAAATGCAAATCAAAACTACAATGAGGTATCACCTCACACCAGTCAGAATGGCCGTCATTCAAAAATCCACAAATGACAAACGCTGGAGAGGCTGTGGCGAAAGGGGAACCCTCCTACACTGCTGGTGGGAATGCAGTTTGGTGCAGCCACTATGGAAAACAGTGTGGAGGTTCCTCAAAAGACTAGGAATAGACTTACCATATGACCCAGGAATCCCACTCCTGGGCTTGTATCCAGAAGGAAATCTACTTCAGGATGACACCTGCACCCCAATGTTCATAGCAGCACTATTTACAACAGCCAAAACATGGAAACAGCCTAAATGTCCATCAACAGGTGACTGGATAAAGAAGAAGTGGTATATTTATACAATGGAATACTACTCAGCCATAAAAACCGACAACATAATGCCATTTGCAGCAACATGGATGCTCCTGGAGAATGTCATTCTAAGTGAAGTAAGCTAGAAAGAGAAAGAAAAATACCATATGTGATCGCTCATATGTGGAATCTAAAAAACAAAAACAAAAACAAAAAGAAAAACAAACAAACAAACAAACAAAAACAAAGCGTAAATACAGGACAGAAATAGACTCACAGACAGAGAATACAGACTTGTGGTTGCCAGGTGGGTGGAGGGTGGGAAGGGATAGACTGGGATTTCAAAATTGTAGAATAGATAAACAAGATTACACTGTATAGCACAGGGAAATATACACAAAATGTTATGATAACTCACAGAGAAAAAATGTGATGATGAGTGTGTATATGTCCATGAATGATTGAAAAATTGTGCTGAACACTGGAATTTGACACAACATTTTAAAATGATTATAAATCAATAAAAAATGTTAAAAAAAACACATCATTTTCCTGTTTTATCCCTGCTGTTTGGGTCTGGTAGTTATTCAACCATTTAATTGCTATATTGTATTCTATCACATGAATGTGCATAATTTATTCATTAATTTTACTTGTTATGGATATTTGGGTAGTTATAAAATCTTAGATAGTATATATTTTGTTATATGAAATATTTTAGATATTTTAGTAATAAGTGTACTTACCTATGCAGATTTGTGTAATACTTACCTAGGGATTGAAATGCTAGGCCATATGACCTATTGCCTACACTCAGCTTTATAAATATTATCAAAGAAATTTCCAAAATGGTCGTTCACTTAAAAAGTTTTTAAGTGTGGTGTAATGTATTCAACATAATAGTTACCATTTTAACCATTCATAAATGCAGAGTCCAGTGGCATTATATGCATTCACAATGTTTTGTAACCGTCATCACTATCTATACAAAAGTTTGTCATCATTCCCAGCATTAACTCTGCATCTTTTAAAAAATAATTCCCAATTTCTTCCTCCCACCAGCCCCTAGTAACTAACCTCTCTTCTACTTTTTGTCTGCATGAATTTGTCTATTTTAGTTAACTTATATAAGTGAAATACATGTATGTATCTCACATATGCAAATACAATACTCATCCTTCTGTATCTGTCTCATGTTTTCAAGGTTCATCCGTGTTGTAGCATATATCAAAATTTCATTCCTTTTTATGCCTGAATAATATTCCATTGTATGTATATACCACATTTGGTTAACCATTCATTTGTTGATGGACACATGGTTGCTTACACATTTTGGCTCTTTTTTAGATTTATATTCAGATTGATTAGGCTTATAGATTTATTAGATCTCATTTGTAGCATTTTATATTTTTAGGGATCCAATTAAACTAATTTTGTATTAACTTTGTTCTTCATTTTTATGATCTCCCTAATTGCTTTACTTTTCCTGTTTTCTTCCTTTGTACTCACTGTAATAATCACAGCTATCTTCTCCTTGAAGTTTTTTGAAATAAACTTTTCATTTTAGAATACTTTTAGGTTTACAGAAAAATTCTGAAGATAATACAGATGTATAGAGAGTTTCTTTTATTATTAACATCTTACATTAGTATAGTAAATTTATTGCAATTATTGAACCAAAATTAATGCTTTTTAATAAAGTCCTTACTTTATCTAGATTTCCTTGGTTTTACCTTATCAGTCTTTTCTGGTTATAGGATCTCATCCAGGATATCACACTTATTCATCATGCTTCCTTAGACTCCTCCTGGCTGAGATGGTTTCTTTCCTTGTTTTGATGATCTTGACAGTGTTGAGGAGTATTGGTCAGATATTTGACCCAAACTTGGATTTGCCTGATATTTCTCTCATAATTAGATTAATGTTAGGGATTTGTGGAGGAAGACTGTAGAAGTAAAGTATCATTCTCGTCACATCATATTAAGGGTACATACTACCAATATGATTTATCAATGTTAGGGTTAACTTTGATCACCAAGTAGTATTTGTCATGTTTCTTCCTTACAAAGTTACTTTTTTCTACCTTTCCATGCTTTACTCTTTGGAATGATGTCACTATAAACAACCAACCCTTAAGGCCTGGAGACTATTTTCCTCCTTGAATGTGGCGCTCCTACATAAATTTTTGGAATTTTTCTGCCTGGAAAATTTGTCTATTCATCCTCCATAAATTTTCTTCAATCACTTATTTATGTTAGTATGGGATCATGGATATATATTTTATATTTTGAATTATAACTTAATACTACATTGTTTATTATGTTGCTCAAATTTTTTCAGCTTTGGCCATTGGGATCCCTTTCAGCTGGCTCCTGTCTCTCTTTGACTTAACCCTATCATTGACTTTTTTAGTACTTCATCACTTTTGGGCAGTACAGGATGATCCATACTTATATTGTATATTTCCTGCTTCAGTGCTAAAATTGGTCAGTTTCTCCAAGGCACCCTGATTCCTTTTATTGGAGAATGATATTAGAAATCAAGATCTGGGTATGAGGTAGCTGATGTTATTCTTACTTTTTTCTTTATCTGTTGTTTTTTTCCTTCTTTCTAATCTGTTTGTTAGCCCCACAATGGTGTTTTTTTAGTTCTCTGTTCATTCACTAAACTCTGAAATCTCTCCTTTCATACATTCTGTTGTTCTAACTTCCTGTCTTTGAACTCTTGTTTAATTGAATTCATATTATGTATAAATTCTTCTATATTGTACTTACGTACTTACAGAGAATAGTTGTCTTTTTCTTGGGTAATTGTTCTTTCTTGGCTCTTCTATTCCCTACTCTTTCTTCAAGGCTAGCTAATGTATTGATTTCCAACAGCATAGTTTTGCCTGTTTTAGTAATTTGTATAAATGAACTCAAACAGGATGCATTATTTGATGTCTAACCACTTTTACTTAATATCATATTTGTGTGATTCATCTTGATCGATGTGTGTAGTTATAGATTAATTTTTATATATATTTCATAATATATAGTATATGAATGAATATAACATAACTGATTTATCCATTTTACTATTTGTGGCCATTTTCCAGAGATTTGAGAGAGAGATTAGTAATAGATCTAACATCCTTTTTCACCATTTGTTCTTGTTACACAATTCCCTTTTCTGTCTAACAGTCTGTCTAGAAGAAAACCTGTGCACATGTAGAAGTCTATGAACAAGAAACCTGAGGGTCCAAAATCATGTAGTTTTGGGGAATCTAGCATTGATTTAAGGACATGCAGGTAAAATACTTGATCTGACTATATGAAGGTGATGTCTGAATGAATGAGAGAGAGATAAAAGTATGTTTTGCATATCTCATTGTATGTGTTTCACATCTGATTAAATCTGTGAAATATATAGTGAACATATATAACATCTTAAAGTGTGAGATATCTGAATGTGTGAGTTGCATCTTAATAAATGTATTTTAATCTGAGAAGTGGTTGTGACCTCTAATCAAGGTTTTAACCATAGAATAGATATATTCCATTTTACTGAGTATTAAGAGCATTTCCAGTATGTATCATCTGAATGTGATTTTTTAAATGTGTGAGTGACATCTGAATGTATATATTAGAAGAAAATAAATGTTTGTGCCATCTGAACGAATGTATAAAACAATTGAATGAGCATGATGCCTGAATGTATTATAACTTCTCAATGGGTATTTGGCATCTGAGAGGTGGTATTGCATTTTCTTGAGTATATGTGATATCATGATGAATGTGTGACAGTTGAGAGTAACATCTGTGTGTATAACAACTGAGTATTTTTCTCATATCTCATTCTATAAATATTGAATGCATATAATATGGCATCTGAGTAAGCAAGCTGATCATCTGAACTTGAGTGTTAAACATGTGAATTAGGGTGTGTGTCACCTGAATGTGTGAGTAACATCTGAAAGAATGTAAGTAGCAAGTGTATACCTATGAACAGCTAAAGTACTAATGTATGATATGTGAAGGACTGTGCCATATCTGAAAAGGAAATGGGAAATATCTGTGTGTTTGATATCTGAATTAGTGAACAGGTTCCAAATGAGTGTAACAAAAGAATAAATGGGTGTAATACCTAAATGTATGTCATAACTGTGTGAAACAGCATTTATTTAATACTTTCAAAATATTTGTTGCATACCTATTGTATGTCAACTACTGTACAAGTGCTGGGGCTATAGCACTGAGCATGAGAGATAAGAAAAATGAGCTCATGTGATATTTGAGCATGGTATCTTAAGGAATAATTGTGACCACAGGGAAAATGTTTTTAATGTATTGAGTAAGAGTGTTTAAATTATAAACATATAACTTTGAAATGGTTTAAGATTTAAAGAAAAGTTGAAAGATAATATAGAGAGTTATCATATATCCTTCACCCAATTAACTTTAATGTTATCATCACCTTGCACATCTATAACTACATCACATTTGTCAAGACTAAGAAATTAACCTTGACACATTACTAATAATTAAATGACAGCCTTTATTCAGATTTCACCAGTTTTTTTCTACAAACATTCCTTTACTGTTCAAATGTCCAATCTGGGTACCACATTGCAATTCATCATCATATCTTTTTTGTCTTATAGAATCTGCCATTGCAACCAGAAGCTCTGGTTCCTTTTACTGGAGCATGTACTCAGAAATCAAGATCTGGGCACGGGGGTGTGCACATTGCTATATGGCATCACTGCTTCTGCGCCCTCAGTGGAAAGATCTAAGTACTATATGCATATATACTAATTCATGTATGCACACATATCTATAAATAATATACATAAAGGCATATAGATATATGTGTATATTCATATTGATGTCTCTGACTCTAATACCAGAGGCTTTATTCTAGCCTTCCACCCTTGCATATTTGTAACTTCTTTCTTTGACATTGAGAGATCTGGGTACATCTAATACAGTTTCAGAATTGCTAACATATCTCTGTGACAAATTAACAGAGTGCAGTGTTCATATACAAGCATCACATTCTTTTTTGCTTTATTTTAGCCATTCTAATGCCTGTGCAATGGTATTTGATAGTTTTAATGTTCATTTCCAGATGGAAAATGATATTGGGTATCTTTGCAAATGCCTATTTGCCATTCATGTATATTCTTTGGTGAGATGTGTATTCAAATCTTTTTCCCGTTTTTATATTGTGTTGTTTGATTTCTTCTTAATAAATTTTAAATGTTCTTTGTATTTTCCAGATATAAGTACATTGTTGGATATGGGATTTGCAAAGATTTTATACAAACCTGTGATTTGTCTTTTCATTTAGTTAAAAGTATCTTTAGAAGGCAAAAGTTTTAATTTTGATGAAGTCTGATTTATTAATATTTTTCTGCTGTTGCTATTGTATCTAAGAAATCATTGCCTAACACAAGGTCACAAAGATTTTCTTCTGTGCTTTACTCTAGATGTTTAATTTTAAAACAATTAAACATTTTGGTCTGTGATTAATTTTCAGTATATTTTTATACAGTATGGATCAATGTTGTTTTTATTAAACAAATGTTCAATTTTTTCAGCACCACTTGATGTAAAGACTATCTTTTCTCTATTGATGGTCTTTGTACATTACCAAAACTCAATTGACAATATTTGTGTGGAAGAATTTCTGGACTCTCTATTCTGTTCCAAAAAAAATGTGTATATCCTTTCACCTTGATTAATTATTGCAGCTTTAGACTAAGTTTTGAATTCAGTAGTGTTAAATTCTCCAACTTTATTTTCTTTGTAGGATTTTCCCTATATGAGGCTTTTTGTCTTTCAATATAAATGTTTCAATATAAATATAAATTAGCTTGTTAACATCTACCAAAAATGCTTTCTTGAATAATAATTGGGATTGCATTGAATCTATAAACCAAATTGGGGAGAAATGAAAATTTAACAATATGGGTATTCCAATCCATGAACACAGAGTATCTCTTTACTTGTTTAGATATACTGTATTTTCTTTCATGAGTTTTGTAGTTTTCAGTATAAAAATTCAATCCTACACATTATGTTGTTAAATTTATACCTAAGCACTTCATTCTTTTGTGAAATAAGCAATAGTTTATTTTTTCTTCCAGTTTTATTGAGATGTAATTGACATACAGCACTGTATATGTTTAAGATGTACATCATAATGATTTGACTTTCATACATAATGAAATGATTATTACCACAATAAATTTAGTGAACATCCATCATCTCATATAGGTACAAATAAAAGAAAAAGAAAAAATATTTTTTTTTGTGATGAGAGCTCTTAGATTTACTCTTAACAAGTTTAATATATAACAGAACCATGTTGATAATATTAATCATGTTGTACATTACATCCCTAGTATTTATTTATCTTATAACTGGAAGTTCGTACTATTTGTCTACTTTTGTCACCATACAAAGATATTAAATGATTATTTACTTTATCTCCACGCTGTACATTGCATCACCAGGACTCATTTTTTTTTGTAACTGAAAGTTTGCACCTTTTCATTTCCATCACTCATTTCGTTCATTCTCCTATCCCCCTCCCCTCCGGCAACCACCTATCTCTGTATCTATGACTCTTTCTACCTTGTTATGTTTATCCATTTGCTTTGTTTTTTAGATTCCTCGTATAAGTGAGATCATATGGTATTTGGCTTTCTCTGTATGGCTTATTTCATTTAGCATAATACCCTCTAGGTACATCCATGTTGTCTCAAATGACAAGATTTCATTCTTTATGATTGACTAATATTCCGTGTGTGTGTGTGTATATATCACATCTATATTTATTTATCTAATAATGGACACTTGTGTTGCTTCCATATATTGGCTATTGTGAATAATGCTGCAATGAATATAAAGGTGTATACATATTTTCAAATTAGTGTTTTTGTTTTCTTTGGAAAAATACCCAGAAAAAGAAATTGCTGGATTGTATGATCATTCTATTTTTAATTTTTTGAGGAACTTCCATACTGTTTTCTATAGTGGCTGTATCAATATATATTCTGACCAACAGTGCATGAGAGTTCTCTTTTCCCCACATCCTTGCCAACACTTGTTATTTGTTGTCTTTTTAATAATAGGCTTTCTGACTAGAGTGAGGTGCTATTTCATTGTGGTTTTGATTTGCATTACCCTGATGATCAGTGAAGTTGAGCATTTTTCATGTGACTGTTGGCCATCTTTATGTCTTCTTTGGAAAAATACCTGCCCTTTTCCCATTTTTTGATAGGGTTGTTTGGTTTTTGTTATTGTTGAGTTATATGAGTTCTTTGTGTATTTTTGATAGTAACTCCTTATTGTATATATTGTTTGCAAATACTTTCCCCTCCCTATCCATTAGGAAGGCTTTTCATTTTTTAAATAGTTTCTTTCACTGTCAAAAGCCTTTTAGTTTGATGTAGCATCACTTATTATTGCTTTCGTTTCCCTTGCCTGAGGACACATATTCAAAAAAGATTATTAAGACAAATACCAGAGAGTGTACTGCCCATGTTTTCTTCTAGGAGTTTCATAGCTTAACATCTTACATTTAAACCTTTAATCTATTTTGAGTTTATTTTTATATATGGTGTGAGAAGATAGTCCTGTTTGTTTTGCACATAGCTGTCCAGATTTCCCAACACCATTTATTGAAGAGACTGTCTTTTCCCCATTGGATATTCTTGACTCCTTTGTCACAGATCAGTTGCCCATGTAAGTGTGGCTTTATTTCTGGGCTTTCTGTTCTGTTTCATTAATCTATGTGTCTGTTTCTGTGCCAGTATCATACTGTTTTGAATATGATAGCTTTATAGTATAGTTTGAAATTAGGGAATGGGATACTTCTAGCTTTATTCTTCTTTCTCAAGAGTGTTTTAGCTATTCAACATATTTTGTGTTTCCATACAAATTTAAGAATTATATGTTCTAGTTCTGTAACAAAGCCATTGGTATTTTGATAGAGATTTCATTGAATCTGTAGATTGCCTAGGTAGTATGGTCATTTTAGGAATATTAATTCTTCCAAATCATGAGCACACTATACCTTCCCATTTGTTTCTGTCAACTTCAATTTCCATTCCCATATCTCATTACATCCTTATCCAGCACTAGGCAACAACTAATCTACTTTCTATATCCATAGTTTTGCTTACTCTGGACATTTCATATAAATTCAGTTCTACAATATGTGATCTTCATGATAGTTTATTTCACTTAGCGTAATATATTTGAGGCTAATCTATGTTTTTCATATACCATAACTTCATTCTTTTACTGTGGAATAATATTCTATTGCATGGATTTGCCATATTTTGTTTTTTCTTTCATCATTCAATAAGTATTTGGATTATTTCCACTCTGGGCTATTATGAATAGTATTGTTATGAGAATTTGTATACAAATTTTGGGGCAGACAAATGTTTTCATTTCTCTTTGGTGCATTCCTAAGAGTGGCATCAGTGTGTCATATGGGAATTCTACATGTAACATTTGAGAAAACTCTAAAACTTTTTTCCAAAAAGGCTGCATCATTTTACATTCTCACTAGCAATGTATGAGAATTTCAATTTCTCCAAATACTTGCCAACATTTATTATCGTCCGTTTTAAGTTATAGTACTCCTGGTGTGTGTGAAGAGGTATCTCATGTTTTAATTTGCATTTATGCAATGATTAACAATGTGGAGATTCTTTCCATGTGCTTGTTCACCACTTTGGAATATATATTGTCTTTGGAAAATGTCCATTTAAATCTTTTGCTCATTTAAAAAATTGAATTATTTATTTTTTAATTATTGAATTGTGTTGTTAATATATTAGAGACACAAGTCCCTTATCAAATATATGATTTGCAGATATTTTCTCCCATTATGTGGGTTGTCTTTTCACATTCCTGATGGCATTTGCAGCACACAAGTTTTTAATTTAGCTGTAGTTCACTTACCACTTTTGTTTTCATAGTATATTTTAAAAACCTATTGTCTAGCCCAATGTCATAAAAATTTATTCCAATGTTTTCTTGAAGAGTTTTTATAGCTTTAGCTCTTACATTTTGGTTGATGATCCACTTCAAATTAATTTTTGTGTACACGTACAAGTTCATCATTTTCCATGTGGATATCCAGCTAAAAAGACTATTCTTTCACTATTGAATTGTCATCCTACCCATGTAGAAACTCAACTGACAATAAATGTAAGAATTAATTTCAGGCTCAAAATTCTATTCCTTTAATCCATGTGACTCTTCTTGTGCTGGAGCAACACTGTGCTGATTATCATAGTTTTGTAGTAAGTTTTGATATTGGGAAGCATGCATCCTTCAACTTTGTTCATCTTTTTGGAAATCAATTTGGCTATTCTGAGTCCCTTTATTTTTTTACCATAAAATGTTAGGATCAGCTTGTCAACTTTTGCAAAATTATCACTCTTTGAATTCTTTAAATTTATTCATATATTATTTTTAAAATGATTGTCAATATAAATTTAATTTTTAGATTGTTTATTCTTAGTGGATAGAAATGTAATTGATACTTGTATTGATTTTTTATCCTGAAACGTTACAGAATTTATTATTTTTAATAATTTTTAAATTGAAGTATAGTCAGTTACAATGTGTCAGTTTCTGGTGTACAGCATAATGTCCCAGTCATATATATATATATATATATATATATATATATATATATATATACACACACACATATATATATACACACATATACTCATTTTCATATTCTTTTTCATTAAAGGATATTACAAGATACTGAATATAGTTCCCTGTGCTAAACAAAAGAAATTTGGTTTTTATCTATTTTTATATATAGTGGTTAACATTTGCAAATCTTAAACTCCCACATTTATCCCTTCCCATCCCCTTTCTCTTGTAAGCATAAGATTGTTTACCATGTCTGCGAGTCTGTTTTTGTAGATGAATTCATTAGTGCCCTCTTTTTTCTTTTGTTAGATTCCACATATGAGTGATGTCATAAGGTATTTTTCTTTCTCTTTCTGGCTTACTTCACTTAGAATGAGGATCTCCAGGTCCATCCATATTGCTGCAAATGGCATTATTTCATTCTTTTTTATGGCTGAGTAGTATTCCATTGTATAACTATACCACAACTTTCTTATCCAGACATCTGTTGATGGACATTTAAGTTGCTTCCATGTCTTGGCTATTGTACATAGTGCTGCTATGAACATATTTCTAATAATTTTTAGTGATTACTTGGAATTGTTTATGTACAAGATCATGTCACTGCAAATATAGATATTTTAATTAGGTTTTCTAATCTGAATGCATTTCTTTCTTTCTTTCTTGCTTTCTTGCTTTCTTGCTTGCTTTCTTTCCTTTTTTTTTTTTTTGCCTGTTAATGTCTCAAATCTCCAGTACAATGTTGAAAGGAAATGATAACAGTGGACAACATTTCTTTTTTTAATTGAAATACAGTTAATTTACAATGTTTCAGATGTACAGCAAAGTGATTTAGTTATATATGTTTATATATATTCTTTTTCAGATTCTTTTCAATTATACATTATTACAAGATATCGAGTATAGTTCCCTGTGTTATAAAATAGGTCCTTGTTGCTTGCTAATTTTATATGTAGTAGTGCATAAGTGTTAATCCCAAATTCTTAATTTATCCCTCCCCTCCCTTTCCCCATTGGTAACCATAAGTTTGTTTTCTATGCCTGTGAGCCTATTTTTGTTTTGTAAATAAATTCATTTATATCATTTTTTAGATTCTACCTTTAAGTGATATCATGTGATATTTATCTTTCTTTGTCCGACTTACTTCATTTTGTATGATAATTTCTAGGTCCCTCAATGTTGCTACAAATGATATTATTTCATTCTTTTTATGGCTGAGTAGTATTCCATTGTATATATACACCACATCTTTATCCATTCATCTGTTGATAGACATTTAGGTTGTTTCCATGTCTTGGCTATTGTAAATAGCGTTGCTGTGAACATCGGGATGCATGTATCTTTTCAAATAGAGTTTTTGTCTTTTATGGATATATGCCCAGTGGTGGCATTTCTCGATCATATGGTAACTCTATTTTTTTGTTGTTTTTTAAGGAACTTCCATACTGTTCTCCATAGTAGCTGTACCAATCTACATTCCCTCCAACAGTGTAGGAATTTTCCCTTTTCTCCACACCCTCTCCAACATTTATTGTTTGCAGACTTTTTGACGATGGCCATTCTGACTTGTGTGAGGTGATACCTCATTGTAGTTTTGATTTGCATTTTTCTAATAATTAGCAATGATAAGCATCTATTGGCCACCTGTATGTCTTCTTTGGAGAAATGTCTATTTATGTCTTCTGCCCATCTTTTGACTGGGTTGTGTTTTTTTAATATTGAGCTCTGTGAGCTATTTGTATACTTTGGAATTTAATCACTTGTTGGTTGCATAATTTACAATACTTTCTCCCATTGTGTTGGTTGTCTTTTCATTTTGTTTATGGTTTCCTTTGCTGTGCAAAATCTTTTAAGTTTAATTAGGTCCCATTGGTTTATTTTTCCTTTTGTTTCCATTACTCTAGGAGACAGATCCCCAAAATATTGGTACAATTTATGTCAAAGAGTGTCCTGCCTATGTTTTCCTATAGGAGTTTCATAGTATCTGATCTTACATTTAGGTCTTTAATCCATTCTGAGTTTATTTTTGTATATGGTGCTGGAGAATGTTCTAATTTCAGTCTTTTACAGGTAGCTTTCCAGTTTTCCCAGAACCACTTATTGAAGAAACTATCTTTTCTCCATTGTATATTCTCATTGTATATTCTTGCCTCCTTTTTTTAATAGATTAATTGACCATAAATGCATTAGTTTATTTCTGGGCTTTCTATCCTTTTCTATTGGTCTATTTGTTTTGTTTTGGGTTTTTGCCAGTACCATGCTGTTTGATTACTGTAGCTTTGTAATCTGACATCAGGAAGTATAATTCCTCTAGGTCTGTTCTTTCTCAAGTTTGCTTTGGATATTCAGGGTCTTTTGTGTTTCCATACAAATTTTAAAATTATTTTTTCTACTTCTATGAAAAATGACATTGGTAATTTCATAGGGACTGCATTGCATTTGTGGATTGCTTTGGGTAGTATGGTAATTTTAATATTGATTTTTCCAATCCAAGAACAAGTGTATCTTTCCACCTCTTTGTGTCATCTTCAGTTTCTTCCATTAGTGTCTTACAGTTTTCCAAGTACAGGTCTTTTGCCTCCTTAGGTAGATTTATTCCTAGATATTTTATTCTTTTTGATCAGATGGGAAATGGGATTGTTTCTTTACTTTCTCTTTGTGATATTTCATTGTTAGTGCATAGAAATGAAACAGATTTCTGTATATTAATTTTGTATCCTGCAACTTTACCAAGTTCATTGGTGAGCTCTAGTAGTTTCTTGTAGTGCTTTTAGAATTTTCTATGTATAGTATCATGTCATCTGCAAACAGTGACAGTTTTACTTCTTCCTTTCCAATTTAGATTCCTTTTATTTCTTTTTCTTCGCTGAATGCTGTGGCTAGGTCTTCCAAAACTATGTTGAATAATAGTGTTGAGATTGGGCATTCTTGTCTTACTCCTTATCTTAGAGGGAATGCTCTATAAATAT
This sequence comes from Vicugna pacos, assembly GCF_048564905.1. NCBI lineage: Eukaryota > Metazoa > Chordata > Mammalia > Artiodactyla > Camelidae > Vicugna > Vicugna pacos. The sequence continues at coordinate 41,970,829 of NC_133023.1, read as the reverse complement.
CAATTATCTGGCCTAATACACCATTTAAGGCCTATATTTCCTTACTGGTTTTCTGACTGGGTGATTTGTTCATTGATGTAAGTGGGATCTTAAGGTCTCCTGCCATTTATTGTGTTACTGTCAATTTCTCCTTTTATGTCTATTAATATTTGTCTTATACATTCTTGTGCTCCTATGTTGGGTGCATATGTATTTACAATTGTTTTATCTTCTTGGATTGATTCCTTGATCATTATGTAGTGTCCATCTTTGTCTCTTTAACAGTCTTTATTTTATGGTTTATGTGTCTGATATAAATATTTCTACTCTGGCTTACTTTTAATTTTTGTTTTTATGGAATATCTTTTTCCATTCCCTCACTTCCAGTCTGTATGTCTCTAGATCTGAAGTGGGTCTCTTGTAGGCAGTACATATATGGGTCTTGTATTTGTATCCATTCAGCTAGTCTGTATCTTTCTGATGGAGCATTTAGTCCATTTATATTCAAGGTAATTATATATATATAATTTTATTAATTGTTTTGGATTTGTTTTTGTAGATCTTTATTTCCCTTTCTTCTATGTTCTCTACTCTTGTGATTTGATGACTGTCTTTAGTGTTATGCTTGGATTCCTTTTACTTTTTTATGCATGTATTTATTATAGATTTTTGGTTTGTGTTTTCCTTGTGGGTTTTGTATAACAGTCTACATATATGCATGTTTGTTTTAAGTTGCTGATCTCTTTAATCTCAAATGCATTTTAAAAACCCTGCATTTGTATTCTCCTCCCTTCACAATTACTGCTTTTTATATCGTATTTACATCTAATTGTTTTGTGTATCCCTTAACTGTTTATTGTGGATACAGATGATTTTAGTCCTTTTGTCTTTTAACTTCCATACTAATCTTGAGTTTGGATGATTTCTTACCTTTGCTGTATGTTTGCCTTTACTAGTGAGCTTTTCCATTTTGTAATTTTCTTGTTTCTAATGGTGGCCTTTTCTTTTTCACCTAGAGAAGTTCCTTTAACATTTGTTGTGAAGCTGGCTTGGTAGTGCTGAATTATTTCAGCTTTTGTCTGAACCCCACTTGATCATGATGTATAATCTTTTTTATGTGCTGTTGGGGTATATTTGCTAAAAATTTGGTAAGCATTTTTGCATCTATGTTCATCAGTGATATTGGCCTGTAATTCTCTTTTTTGGTAGTGTCTTTGCCTGGTTTTGGTATCAGGATGATGGTGGCTTCATAGAATGAGTTTGGGAGTACTTCCCCCATGAAATCTGAACAAAAGCCTTGCTGGATAGGGTATTCTTGGTTGTAGGTTTTCCCCTTACATCACTTGAAATTTATCATGACACTCCCTTCTGGCCTGCCGAATTTCTGCTGATAGTCTCATGGGAGTTCCCTTGTATGTTATTTGTTGCTTTTTTCTTGGCGCTTTAGTATTCTAAGTATTCTTTCTTAATCTTTCATTTTTGTCATTTTGATTACAATATGCCTTTGTGTATTACTCTTTAGTTTAATCCTATATGGGACTCTCTGCTCTTCCTGGACTTGCTTCTTTTCCCAGATTAGGGAGGTTTTCAGCTATTATGTCTTCAAATATTTTCTCAGGCCCTTTTCTCTCTCTTCTTCTTCTTCTAGCACTCCTATAATGCAAATATTAGCGCACTTGATGTTATTCCAGAGGTTTCTTAAAATGCTCTATTTTATTTTCATTTTTTTCTTTTTTCTGTTCAACAGCAGTGATTTTCACTACTCTGTCTTCCAGCTCACTGATCTGTTGTGTATCTTTTAGTCTACTCTTTTTTTTTAACATTTTTATTGATTTATAATCATTTTACAATGTTGTGTCAAATTCCAGTGTTCAGCACAATTTTTCAGTCATTCATGGACATATACACACTCATTGTCACATTTTTTTCTCTGTGAGTTATCATAACATTTTGTGTATATTTCCCTGTGCTATACAGTGTAATCTTGTTTATCTATTCTACAATTTTGAAACCCCAGTCTATCCCTTCCCACCCTCTACCCCCCTGGCAACCACAAGTCTGTATTCTCTGTCCATGAGTCTATTTCTGTCCTGTATTTACGCTTTGTTTTTGTTTCTTTGTTTGTTTTTGTTTTTTAGATTCCACATATGAGCGATCACATATGGTATTTTTCTTTCTCTTTCTGGCTTACTTCACTTAGAATGACATTCTCTAGGAGCATCCATGTTGCTGCAAATGGCATTATGTTGTCGGTTTTTATGGCTGAGTAGTATTCCATTGTATAAATATACCACTTCTTCTTTATCCAGTCACCTGTTGATGGACATTTAGGCTGTTTCCATGTTTTGGCTGTTGTAAATAGTGCTGCTATGAACATTGGGGTGCAGGTGTCATCCTGAAGTAGATTTCCTTCTGGATACAAGCCCAGGAGTGGGATTCCTGGGTCATATGGTAAGTCTATTCCTAGTCTTTTGAGGAACCTCCACACTGTTTTCCATAGTGGCTGCACCAAACTGCATTCCCACCAGCAGTGTAGGAGGGTTCCCCTTTCGCCACAGCCTCTCCAGCGTTTGTCATTTGTGGATTTTTGAATGACGGCCATTCTGACTGGTGTGAGGTGATACCTCATTGTAGTTTTGATTTGCATTTCTCTGATAATTAGTGATATTGAGCATTTTTTCATGTGCCTTTTGATCATTTGTATGTCTTCCTTGGAGAATTGCTTGTTTAGGGCTTCTGCCCATTTTTGGATTGGGTTGTTTATTTTTTTCTTATTGAGTCGTATGAGCTGCTTATATATTTTGGAGATCAAGCCTTTGTCGGTTTCACTTGCAAACATTTTCTCCCATTCCGTAGGTTTTCTTCTTGTTTTATTTCTGGTTTCCTTTGCTGTGCAGAAGCTTGTAAGTTTCATTAGGTCCCATTTGTTTATTCTTGCTTTTATTTCTTCTAGGAGAAAATTTTTGAAATGTATGTCAGATAATGTTTTGCCTATGTTTTCCTCTAGGAGGTTTCTTGTATCTTGTCTTATGTTTAAGTCTTTAATCCATTTTGAGTTGATTTTTGTATATGGTGTAAGGGTGTGTTCTAGCTTCATTGTTTTACATGCTGATGTCCAGTTTTCCCAACACCATCTGCTGAAGAGACTGTCTTTATTCCATTGTATATTCTTGCCTCCTTTGTCGAAGATGAGTTGACCAAAATTTGTGGGTTCATTTCTGGGCTCTCCATTCTGTTCCATTGGTCCATATGTCTGTTTTGGTACCAATACCATGCTGTCTTGATGACTGTAGCTCTATAGTATTGTCTGAAGTCTGGGAGAGTTATTCCTCCAGCCTCTTTCTTTCTCTTCAGTAATGCTTTAGCAATTCTAGGTCTTTGATGGTTCCATATAAATTTTATTATGATTTGTTCTAGTTCTGTGAAATATGTCCTGGGTAATTGGATAGGGATTGCATTAAATCTGTAGATTGCCTTGGGCAGTGTGACCATTATAACAATATTGATTCTTCCAATCCAAGAGCATGGAATATCTTTCCATTTTTTAAAGTCTTCTTTAATTTCCTTCATCAGTGGTTTATAGTTTTCTGTGTATAATTCTTTTGCCTCCTTGGTTAGATGTATTCCCAGATATTTTATTACTTTGGGTGCTATTTTAAAGGGGATTGTTTCTTTACTTTCTTTTTCTGTTGACTCATCATTAGTGTAAAGAAATGCAACTGATTTTTGAACATTAATTTTGTAACCTGCTACCTTGCTGAATTCTTCCACCAGCTCTAGTAGTTTCTGTGTGGAACTTTTAGGGTTTTCTATTTATAGTAACATGTCGTCAGCATATAATGACACTTTTACCTCTTCTTTTCCAATTTGGATCCCTTTTATTTCTTTCTCTTGCCTGATTGCTGTGGCTAGGACTTCCAGGACTATGTTGAATAGGAGTGGTGATAGTGGGCATCCTTGTCTTGTCCCAGATTTTAGTGGGAAGCTTTTGAGTTTTTCACCGTTGAGAACTATGCTGGCTGTAGGTTTGTCATCTATAGCTTTTATTATGTTGGGATATGTTCCCTCTATACCCACTTTGGCGAGAGTTTTTTTCATAAGTGGGTGTTGAATTTTATCAAATGCTTTTTCTGCATCGATTGAGATGATCATGTGGTTTTTGTCCTTTCTCTTGTTGATGTGATGTATTACATTGTTTGATTTGCGTATGTTGAACCACCCTTGTGTCCCTGGGGTGAACCCCACTTGGTCATGATGTATAATCTTCTTTTAGTCTACTCTTGATTCCTTCTAGTGTATTTTTCATTTTAGTGACTGTATTATTGTATTCCTCATCTGTGGCTGTTCTTTATATTTTCTAACTCTTTGTGAGAAACTTCTAACTTCTGGTTCTGTGCATCCATTCTCCTCCTGTGTTCTTTAATCATCTTTATAATCATTATTCTGAACTCTTTCTTGGGTAGATTGCTTACCTCCACTTCACTTAGTTCTTTTCCTGGAATTTTATGCTATTCCTTAGTCTGAAACATATTCCTCCACAACCTCATTTTGTCTAAGTTGCTGTTTTTATTTTTATGTATGTGGTAGGTTAGTTATATTTCTTGACCTTGGAGAAGTAGCCGTCTATAGGAGACAGGCTATACATCCCTACAGTGTACTCCCCTCTCATCACCCAAGCTATATGCTCTAGGGTTTTCCGTTAAGAAGGCTGTGTTTGGGCCAGCTGATTATGTAGGTAGTCTGGCAGAGTTGTTTTGCCCCTAGTCAGGTTGCTTGCTAGGCTCTGCCTTGTGCAGATGGTGCTGACTGCTCTTTAGCAGGGTCTGGTCATGAGGTGGCTGGTTGAAGAAACCTAGGGGGCCCTGGGGTTAGTGCTGGCCCACAAGAGTGTGGAGTCAAGGTCCCAAAGGCTCTGGGGCTGTTGTCCACCCACTGGCTGATGGAGCCAGATCCTGGAGTTAGTGCTGAATTACTGACAGGTAGAGATGGTTCCTGGAGCCTGGCTGCTGGGCTCGGGGATCGCAGAGCTCATTTCAGATTTTTTCAGGGAGTCATTTCCTTACACTGTGGGATATGTGGCTGGGGGAGTCCTGAAGGTTGTATTGACCTGCTAGTGAGCAGGAACAGGCCCAGCTTGTCCCAGGGTAGGGTCTGGCTTACTTTGCAGGATCATAGTTTCCTTGCATCTGGTGTCTGCTCCCTGGTGGGTGAGGCTGATCTAGAGGCTTATGCAGGCTTCCTGGTGGGAGGGTTTGTTGCCTGTCCACTGGTGGGTGGAGCTGGGTCTTGACCCTCTGGTAGACTTGGCCATGTCTGATTGAGTCCAGAGGCAGCTTTGAGCTCTTTAGTCACTAAGCAGCCTGTCTGCTGATGGGTGGGGTCACAACCCCAGACAACAGTTAGTTGTCTGGCCTGAGCTGTCCCAAGACCAGCAGTTAAGTCTTGCCCAGTCTCCTATCAAATAACTGCTTTTGCCCTGGGTCCTGTTCTGTATGACACTTTGTGTATGCCCTTTAAGAGTGAAATCTCTATTTCCCCCAATCCTGTGGGGCTCCTGCAATTAAGACCACCTGGCCTTTGGAGAAAAATGCTCTGGGGGCTTGTCTTCCTAGTGCCAGACCCTTGAGCTGAGGAGCCTGATGTGGGGATCAGAACTCTGTCTTGTGGGAGAACCTCTACAATATAATTATTCTCCATTTTGTGGGTCACCCACCCAGGGGGCATAGGGCTTGATTATATCTCCAGTCCACCCCTCCTATCATTTCATATCAGTTTCATTGTGGTTCCTTCTTTATGTCTTTAGTTGTAGATCTTTTCCAGTAGGTTCTAGGCTTCTTCATTGATCATTGTTCTGCTGATATTTCTGATTTTGGTGTGTTCATGAGAGGAGGTGGGCTCAGGGTCTTTCTACTCTGTCATCTTGGCCACTTCCCAAATTTGTTCTTAACAATAGGGGAAAGTATTCAGTTTTTGACAATGAAGTATGATGCTAACAGTTGGAATTCTTTTTGTAGACAGCTTTTATCTGATTAAGGAAGTCCCTGTCTATTCTTAGCTTTTTGAGTGATTGTATATTGAATGGGTATAAAATTTTTGTAATTGGCCTTTTTTTCTGTTTCTATTGAGATGATTATGTGATGTTTGTTCATTATTCTGTTAATATTACATTATTTAATTTTGGGGTGCTAAAACCACTTTCCATTCCTGGAATAAATTTCACTTGGCAATGCTGTATAGACCTTTTGAAATGTAGCTGAGGACAGTTTGCTATTGTTCAGTTAAGGATTTTTTTACATTTATATTCATTTAGGATATTGTTCTAAAGTTTTCTGTTTTTGTGATGTCTTTGTATGACTTTGGTATAAGAATAATACTGGTTTCTCAGAATGAGTTAGAAAGTGTTCTATCCTTTTTTATTTTTCAGAAGATTTTGTGGAAAATTGGTAAATAGTCTCCATTAAATGTTTGATAGTATTCACTAGTGAAGCCATCTGTGCAAGGGATTTTCTTTGTGGAAGGCTTTTAAATTACAATTTTAAAGTCTTTATTTGCTATAGGTTTATTCAAATTTTTACTTCTTCTTGAGTCTGTTTTGGTAGTTTGTGTCTTCTAGGAATTTGTCCATTTCATCTAAGTAATCTAACTTAAAGGCATGAAACTGTTCATATATTTCCTTATAATCATTTTAACTTCTGTAAAGTTATTAGTGATGCCCCAACTTTCATTTCTGATTTTAGTAACTTGAAATTTTAAAAAAAATTTCATTCTAGCTAGAGGCTTGTCAATATTATTGATCTTTGCAAAGTAACAACCTTGGTTTCATTGATTTCTTTAACATTTTTCTAGTGCCTCTTTCATTTATTTTCTAATATGTATTATTTCCTTTTTTCTTTTCACTTTAGATTTAATGTGCTCTTCTTTATCTTGTGTCTCAAAATCAATAGTTAGGTTATTGATTTAAGGTCTTTCTTCTTTCTCATACAGGCATTTAGAGATAGACTTTTCCTACTAAGCACTGCTTTAACTTCATTCTGTAAATCTTGTAATATTGCACTTTCATTTTCTTTGAAGTATTTCTAATTTTTCCTGGAATCTCTGTTTTGAGCCAATGTTATTTGTGAGCATGTTGATTTGTTTCCACATGCCTGTGAATTTTCAGGTTTCCTTCCTATTACTGATTTTAATTTAATTCCATTTTGGTCAAGCAATATTTACATTCAATCCTCTTAAATATATTGAAGCTTACTATGGAAAACAGTATGGAGATTCCTCAAAAGACTAGGAATAGACTTACCATATGACCCAGGAATCCCACTCCTGGGCTTGTATCCAGAAGGAAATCTACTTCAGGATGACACCTGCACCCCAATGTTCATAGCAGCACTATTTACAATAGCCAAGACATGGAAACAGCCTAAATGTTCATCAACAGGTGACTGGATAAAGAAGAAGTGGTATATTTATACAATGGAATACTACTCAGCCATAAAAACTGACAACATAATGCCATTTGCAGCAACATGGATGCTCCTGGAGAATGTCATTCTAAATGAAGTAAGCCAGAAAGAGAAAGAAAAACACCATATGCAATCGCTCATATGTGGAATCTAAAAAACAAAAACAAAAACAAACAAACAAACAAAAACAAAGCATAAATATAGGACAGAAATAGACTCACAGACAGAGAATACAGACTTGCGGTTATCAGGGGGGTGGAGGGTGGGAAGGGATAGACTGGGATTTCAAAATTGTAGAATAGATAAACAAGATTACACTGTATAGCACAGGGAAATATACACAAAATGTTATGATAAATCACAGAGAAAAAAATGTGACAATGAGTGTGTATATGTCCATGAATGACTGAAAAATTGTGCTGAACACTGAAATTTGACACAACATTGTAAAATTATTATAAATCAATAAAAATGTTAAAACAATATATTGAGGCTTGTTTTCTTAATTTGATTAAGTAATTCTTTTTATGGGCTAACTTAGAGGATGTATCCCATGTGCTTGAGAAGAATGTGTATTCTTCTGATATTGAGTAGGGTTCTCTACAGATGCTGTTAGATCTAATTGGTTTATAGTCTTTTTCAAGTCTTCTATTAAATTGATAATTTTATTTCTAGTTTTGCCACTCATTATTGCAAGTGGAGTATTGTAGTTTCTAAATATTACTATTATATTGTCTCTATTTCCTTTCCATTTTATCAGTCTTGCTTTATCCAGTTTGAAGCTCTGTTGTTTGGTGAATATATGTTTACCATTGTTATTTATTTGTGACTGATTGATCTTTTAATAATTGTAAAAATTCTTTTTTTTCACTAGCAAAAATTTTTTGTCTTCAAGTTTATTTTTCTCATATTACTATAGCCACTTCAGATTTCTTTTGGTTATTCTTTGCATGGTATAATTTTTTCCATCATTTCAACTCATTTCTGTCTTTTAATCTAAAGCACATTTCTTGTACAGAGAATACAACTGGATTATTTTTATTCCTTTCTACAGATATCTGCCCTTCAATTGAAGTGTTTATTCATTAACTGTGTAATCACTGATAAGATTACTTTTACATTTATGATTTGGCTGATAGTTTCCTGTATTCTTATATCTTTATTATTCTTTTCCTCCATGTATGCCTCTTTTGACTTAAATAGATATTTTCTAGGGTATCATTTTAATTCTTTTTGTTTTAATATATTTTTGAGTTATTTTCTAGTAATTGACTTGGGGATTATGATTAGTATCTTTGCTTAAAACAATCTAATTATAATGAACACTAAATTAATTTCAGTACCATAAAGGACTTCTGCTCCAATATAGCTTCATTACCTCCCATTCTCTGTGCTATTGTCAGATAAATTATATCTTAATACATTATAAGCCCATCATAGCAGTTTTATAATTATTGCTTTATTCATTTTTCTTTTAAATGAAATTCCAAAACATGGGAATGAAAAATACATTTATGCTGTCTTTTACATTTACCTATGTATTTCCTTTAACAGTTCTCTTTATTTGTTCATGTGAATTCAAGGTGACATTTAGTGTCCTTTTAATTCAGTGTGAAGGACTTCTTTTAGTATCTCTTTCATTTTTAATTACAATTTTTTTAACATTTTATTATTGAATTATAGTAATTTTACAATGTTGTGTCAAACTCCAGTGTAGAGCACAATTTTTCAGTTATACATGAACATACATATATTCATTGTCACATTCTCTTTCCCTGTGAGTCACCACAAGATCTTGTATGTATTTCCCTGTGCTATACAGTATAATCTTGTTTATCTATTCTACATGTCGAAATCCCAGTCTGTCCCTTCCCACCCCCTGCCCCCTTGGCAACCACAAGTTTGTATTCTATGTCTACAAATTTGTTTCTGTTTTGTATTTATGTTTTTGTTTTGTTTTGTTTTTAGATTCCACATATGAGCGATCTCATAACAGTATGGAGATTCCTCAAAAGACTAGGAATAGACTTACTTTATGACACAGGAATCCCGCTCCTGGGCATATATCCAGAAGGAAGCCTACTTCAAAAAGACACCTGCACCCCAATGTTCATAGCAGCACTATTTACAATAGCCAAGACATGGAAACAGCCTAAATGTCCATCAACAGATGACTGGATAAAGAAGATGTGGTATATTTATACAACGGAATACTATTCAGCCATAAAACACAACAACAGAATGCCATTTGCGGCAACATGGATGTTCCTGGAGAATGTCATTCTAAGTGAAGTAAGCCAGAAAGAGAAAGAAAATATCTTTTAGTATTTATTATAGGACAGTGTTGCTAGTGACAGATTCTAAGTTTTCATTTATCATGAATGTCTTAATTTCTCCCTTTTGAATGAATGTTTTGCTGGAAATAGAATTTATGTTTTTCTTTCTCCACTTTCAAATGTTATCCCACTACTTTATGGCCTCCCTGCTTTCTAATGAAATATTAGATGACAATTTATTGAGCATCGCTTACATGCCATGTGTCACTTTTCTCTTGTTCCTTTCATGATTGTGTCTGTCTTTGCTTTTGACAGTTTGATTATGACAAGTCTAGGTATGTATCTACTTGACTTATCTTACGTGAAGTTAATTTGGCTCCTTGGACGTATAAATTAATATTTTTCATCAATTTTGAAAGGTTCTTGATTATCACTTCTTCAAATATTCTCTTTTCTTCAAAACCACTTTATTGTGGCATGATTGAAATAGAAAAATTTGTGCATATTTAATATATACAACTCAATACGTTTAAAGATAAGTATGCACCCACAAACCATATCCATCACCTCCAAAAGTTTTCTCTTGCTCTTATTACTTTTTTGTGGAATGAGTACTTAATATAAGTTCTGCCCTCTTGGCAAAATTGAAGTATAAAATACACTATTATTAGCTATAGGCACTATACCATATAGTAGATCTCCAGAAACTATCTTGTATTACTGTAATTTTGTACCCTTTGAGCATAACCTCCTCATTTCTCCATCCTCTTGCTCCTGACAATTACCATTCTACCCTCTGCTTCTGTGAGTTTAACTAGTTTAGATTCCATGTATGACTGAAATCATACACTGTCTTTCTATGTCTGGCTCATTCCACCTAGCATAATGTCTTCTAGGTCCCTCCATGTTGTCACAAATGGCAAGATTTCCTTCCTTTTTAAGGCTAAATAGTGTTTTATCGCATGTATATATCAATTTTTCTTTATCCATTTATCCATTGATGGATATCTAGGTTGTTTCCATATCTTGAATATTGTGAACAATGCTGCAAGGAACATAAGAGTGCAGGTATCTCTTTGAGATCATGATTTAAATTCCTTTAGATAAATATCCAGAGGTGGTATTTCTGAATCATGTGGTAGCTGTTATTTTCTTTGGGGAACCTGCATACTGTTTTTTCCATAATGGATGTACCAACTTGAATTCCCACCAACAGTTTACAAGGGTTCTCTTTTTTCCACAACCTTGTTAACATCTGTTATCTTTTGGTTTTTAAAACAATAGCCATCCTAACAGGTATGAAGTGATATTTTGTGGTTTGATTTGCATTTTCCTGATGATTTGTTGAGCACTTTTTCATGTACCTGTTGGCTATTTGTATATCTTCTTTGGAGAAACATCCAAGCCCTTTGCTCATTTTTAACTAGATTATTTTTATTTTTGCTATTGAGTTGTATTAGTTTCTTATATATTTTGGATATTAACCCCTTTGTAAAGGATTTCTCTCAATTTACAGGTTGTCTTTTCTTTCTTTTATTTCTTTTGATGTATAGAATCTTTTTAGTTTAATGTAGTCCCACTTGTTGATTTTTGCCTTTGTTGTATGTGTTTCTTGTGTCATAGCCAAGAAACCAATGACAAGACCAATAACAAGTACCTTTTGCTGTATGTTTTCTTCTCCGAGTTTCAGGTTTTACTTTTAAGTCTTGAGTTGATTTTCTGCATATGATGTAAAATATGGTCCAATTTCATTCATTTGGATGTAAGTATTTAATTTTTTGACAACATTTATTGAAGAGACTATCCTTTTTCCCATTTTGTACTCCTGGGGCACTAATCAAAAATTTGTTGGCCATATGTGTGAGTTTATTCCAGACTCTGTAATCTTATCCATTTGTCTCTGTGTCTGAGTTTATGCCAGTGTCATAATGTTTTGATTACTACGGCTCTGTAATATAAATTGAAATCAGGAAATGTGATAACCCTAACTTTGGTTTTCTTTTTATAATTGCTTTGGGTATTTGGGGCCTTTTGTAGTTTCATATGAATTTTAGGATTGTGTTTTTTATTTTTGTGAAAATATGCCCTTGGAGTTTTGATAAGGATTGCTTTGAATCTGCAGATCATTTTGGATACTATGGACATTTTAGCAACATTAATTTTTCTAATCCATGTACATGAGATATATTTCCATTTATTTGTGCATTTTTTGACTTCCTTCATTAATGTTTTATCATTTTCCAAGTACAGGTCTTTTACCACCTTAGTTAGATTTATTCCCAGGTGCTTTATTCTTTTTGATGCAATTATAAATGGAATTGTTTTCTTAATTTCACTTTCTAATAGTTCATTGTTAGTGTATAGAAATGCAATAGATTTCTGTATATTAATTTTGTATCCTGCAACTTTAAAGAATTCATTTATTAGTTCTAGTAGGGTTTGGGGGGCATCTTTTAGATTTTCTATGTGTAGTGTTGTGTCATCTGCAAATAGTGACAGTTTTAATTCTTCCTTTCCAATTTGTATGCCTTTTATTTCTTTTTCTTGCCTAATTGGTGTAGTGAGGACATCTAATAGTATGTTGAATGAAAGTTGTGAATATGGGCATCCTCATCTTGAAACTGATCTTAGAGGAGATCCTTTCAGGTTTTCACCATTCAGTATGATATTAACTGTGGGTTTATCATATATGGCCTTTATTATGTTGAGTTATGCTCCCTCTATATGCACTTGTTGAGAATTTTTATCATGAATGGATGCTGAAATTTTTCGAAAGCTTTCTCTGAACCTATTGAGATGACCTTATGAGTTTTATCCTTGTTTTGTTAATATGGTGTATCACATTGATTTTTGCATCCCTGAAATGCAAAATACACTTGATCATGGTGTGTGATCTTTTAAATGTATTATTGAATTCATTTTGCTAATATTTTGTTGAGGATTTTTGCATCTGTGTTCACCTGGTATATTGGTCTTTAATTTTCTTTTTTCTTTTTTTCTTTTTGTACTGTTTTTGTCTGGTTTCATTTTGGGGTAATGCTGACCTTGTGAACTGACTTTGGAATTGTTCCTTCCTCTTGAATTTTTTGGAATAATTTGACAAGGACAGGAGTTGCTTTTCTTTAAATATTTGGTAGAATTCACCTATAAAGCCATCTGGTCTTGAAATTTCATTTTTGAAAGTTTTTTATTTAACTGCAGATTCAATTTTATTATTAGTAATTTTGCTGTTCAGATTTTCCCTTTCTTCATGAATCATTCTTGGAAAGTTATATATTTCTAGAAATTTATCCATTTCTTCTAGGTTGTCTAATTTCTTAGCATATAATTGTTCACAGTATACTCTTAAGATCCTTTCTATTTCTGTGCTCTTGATTGTAATTTCTTTTCTTTCATTTCTGATTTTATTTATTTGAAGCCATGGGGCCCTGGACTTTTGTTTGCAGGGAGGTTTTTTATTGCTGATTTTATTTCACTTCTAGTGACTCATCTGTTCAAATGATCTATTTCTTCTTGATCCAGTTTTGGTGGACTGTATGTTTCTTGTCCATTTCTTCTAAGTTGTCCAATTTATTGCCATATAGTTTTTCATAGTATTCTCTCTCTCTCTCTCTCTTTTTGGCATTTCTGTGGTGTTGGTTGTAATTTCTCCATTTTCCTTTCTTATTTTATTTCTGTCCTCTCTCTTTTCTTCTTGGTGAGCCTGGTCAGAGGTTAGTCAATTTTGTTTACTCCTTCAAGAAACCAGCTCTTGGTTTGATTGATATTTTTCTATTTTTTATCTCTATTTTATATATTTCCTCCCTGATCTTAATTATTTCTTCCCTTTTGCTGACTTTAGGTTTTGTTCCTATTTTTCTAATTCTTTTAGGTAGTAGGTTAGGTTTTTTATTTGATATTGTTCTTGTTTTTTTGATGAAGGCCTGTATCACTATGAACTTCCCTCTTAGGACTGCTTTTGCTACATCCCATAGATTTTGTGTGGTTGTGTTTTCATTGCCATTTGTCTCAAGGTATTTTTTAATTTATTCTTTGATTTCATTGTTGACCCATTTGTTTCTTAGTAGCATGGTGTTTAGTCTCCATGTTGTCATTTTACTCTCACTTGTTTTTTTTTAAATATATTTTTATTGAAGTGTAGTCAGTTTACAGTGTTGTGTCAGTTTCTGGTTTACAGCACAATATTTCAGTCACATAGGAACATGCGTATGTTTGTTTTCATATTCTTTTTCACAAGTTACTACAAGGTATTGAATATGGTTCCCTGTGCTATACAGTATAAACTTGTTGTTTATCTAATACACACACACACACACACACACACACACACACACACACACATATATATATATATATATATATTAGTTAGCATCTGCAAATCTTGAATTCTCAATTTATCCCTTCCCCCCAGTAACCATAAGTTTGCTTTCTATGTCTATGAGGCTGTTTCTGCTTCATAAATAAGTTCATTTGCCTTTTTATTTTAGATTCCACATATAAGTGATATCGTATGGTATTTTTCTTTTTCTTTCTGGATTACATCACTTAGAATGACAGTCTCCAGTGCCATCCATGTTGCTGCAAATGGCATTATTTTATTATCTTTTTATGGCTGAGTATTCTATTGTATAAATATGCCACAATTTTTCTATCCAGTCATCTGTCAGTGGACATCTAGGTTGTTTCCATGTCTTGGCTATTGTAAATAGTACTGCTACGAACATTGGGGTGCATGTGTCTTTTAGAACTGAGGTTCACTCTGGATATAGGTCGAGGTGTGGGATTGCTGGATCATATGGTAAGTCTATTTTTAGTTTTTTGAGGAATCTCCATACTGTTTTCTGTAACATCTGCATCAAACTACATTCCACAACATTGTAGGAGGGTTCCCTTTTCTCCGCCCCTTCTCCAATGTTTATCATTTATGAACTTTTGAATGATGGCTATTCTGACTGGTGTGAGGTGATACCTCATTGTAGTTTTGATTTGCACTTATTATCCAACATAAATCTCAGCAATATTCTCCTAGGGCAATCTACCCAAGCAATAGCAATAAAAGCAAAAATAAACAAGTGGAACCTAATTAAATTTATAAACTTTTGCACAGCAAAGGAAACATAAGCAAAACAAAAGACAGCCTACAGAATGGGAGAAAAATATTTGCAAAAGATGAGACTGACAAAGGCTTAATCTCCAGAATATATAATCAGCTCATACAACTTAGTAAGAAAAAAAGACCCAATCCAAAAATGGGCAGAAAACCTAAGAAAGCAATTCTCTAATGAAGACATATGAACGGTCAATAGGCACATTAAAAATGTTCAAGATTGCTAATTATCAGAGAAATGCAAATTATTTGCTTTTCTGTGATTGATTTCTAGTTTCATTGCACCGTGGTCAGAGAAGATGCTTGAATTAATTTCTATCCTCTTAAATTTGTTGAGGCTTCTTTTCTGCCTGAGTATGTGGTCTATCCTAGAGAATGCTCCATGAGCACTTGAAAAAAAAAGGTATATAATGGTTTTGAGGGTTGTAATGTCCTAGAAATATCAACCAAGTCCAACTGTTCTATTGTGTCATTTAGTATCTCCATTGCCTTATTGATTTTCTGTCTGAGAGACCTGTTCAGTTATGTTATTAAGGTATTAAAGTCTCCTACTATGATTGTATTCCCATCAGTTTCTCCCTTTATGTCAGGTAGTATTTGTTTTATATATTTAGGGATTCCTATATTGGGTGCACATATGCTACCAAGTGTAATATCCTCATCTTGTTTTGCTCCTTTGATCATTATATGGTGTCCTCCTTTTTCTTTATGGCCTTTTTTAAAAATTCTGTTTTGTCTGAAATCAGTATTGCTACTTCTGCTTTCTTGTCATTTCCATTTGTGTGAAATATCTTTCCAACCTTTCACTTTCAGCCTATGTATGTCCTTCACCATAAAGTGGGTATCTTGTAGGAAGGTTATTGTAGACTCTTGTTTTATTATTCAATCTGCCACCCTTGTCTTTTAATTAGAGCATTTAGTCCATTGACATCTATAGTAATTATTGATGTAGGTGTGTGTTTATTGCCATTTTGAACTTTGTTTTCCAGTTGATTTGGTTTTTCTTCTTTGTTCCTTTCTTTTCCTTTTTCTTTTTACGGTTTGATAATTTTCTTTTGTAATATCTTGGTTTCTTTTTGGTTTTTGTGACTCTATTTTATGCTTTTGACTTGTGGTTACCCTGTTTTTCAAGTGTGTTAACTCATTATTATATGTTTGCTTTAGACTGATAGTCACATAGTCTCAAACACACCCTAAAAAGAAAGAAAGAAAAAAGGGAAAAGAAACAAGAGGGAGAAGAAATTATATTTTCCTGCTCCCCTCTTCCACTTTTTATGATTTTGACATCCTTCTGTTTTGTTTGTTTGTTTGTTTGTTTGTTTTTTAGGTCTTCATGTTCATTCTCTTGCATTTTGTTGTAGTTATCACATTTCCAATTATGGTTTTCTCATTTCTATACTTTCCTGCTCTTTTCTAGTTAGAGTAGATCTTTAAATATTTCTTTTAGCATAAGTTTAGTATTGCTGAATTCATTCAGTTTTTACTTGTCTGTGATATTCTTTATCTCTCTACTTTAAAGGATAGGCTTACTAGATAGAGTATCCTAGGTTGCAGCTTTTTCTCATTCAGGACTTTGATTATATCTTGTCCCTTCCTTATGGCCAGCAGTGTTTGTGTAGAGAAAGCAGCTGAAAACCTTATGGGGGTTCCCTTGTAACTAACTCTTTGTTTTTCTCTTGCTGTCTTTAGAATAATTTCTTTATACTTAACTGTGGCCATCTTAATTATAATATGTCTTGATGTAGGTCTGTTTACATTCTTCTTGTTGGGGACCCACTGTGCCTCCTCTACTCGGGTATCTGTTTCCTTCTTTAGATTTGGAAAGTTTTCAGTCATGATTTCTTCAAATATCTTTACAATCCCCTTTTCTCTTTCTTCTCCTTCTGGGACCCCTATTCTGTGTAAGTTGGCATGCTTTATATTATTCCATAAGTCCCTTATATTGCTTTCATTGGTTTTTATTTGCTTTTCTGTCTGCTGTTCTGATTGGGTGATTTCTGTTATCCTGTCTTCTAAGTCACTTATTCGTCCCTCTGCATTATTTAGTCTGCTTTTGACTACCTTTATCTCAGCTCTTATCTCAGCCATTGAGTTTTCTGGGGTTGCTTTTTTTTTTTTGAGTTTTCTGTTTTTAATTGGCTCCTCTTTATAGTTTCTATTTCCCTATTGTAGTACTCTTGTCTCTGTTCATAGGCTGTCTTATTTCCTTCAGTGCTTTTATCACCCCCTTTTTGAAGTCATGATCTAGTAGTCTGTGAAGGTTTATCTTATTGCTCCTTCTTT
Organism: Vicugna pacos; assembly: GCF_048564905.1. NCBI lineage: Eukaryota > Metazoa > Chordata > Mammalia > Artiodactyla > Camelidae > Vicugna > Vicugna pacos. Next base: position 41,953,727 of record NC_133023.1, on the reverse strand, counting down.
CAGGGGACTTCTCTTGTTCTTTTAATTGGGAGTGGTTCTTCTGCTTCTTCATTTTACTTGTATTTCTCTGACTCTATGGATTAATGAAAATCAGTTATCTACTGTGGTCTTGAAAGGCTGTTTTTTTGTTTTTATTTAACATGGGATCATTCCTGTGTAGATGTGTGTGTGTGTCTAGTATTTTTGTTACAAGGGCTGTTCTTAGTATGGATTGCCATGTATGCTTAGTATGGTTGTCATGTGTTTCTTCCTTGTGTGTTGGCCATTATCCCTTTGATTGTGGCTGTGTTTGGTGTTGTAGTGATCAGAGCCTACCCTGATTGTTGTTGTTGAGTGGGGCCTCCTTTTTTGTTATGTGGTTGTCACAGCCTTGACAGGGGTCGGGTCTGCTCCCCTGTGGCTGAAGTAGAGGCTCCCTGACCTGTTTCTGAGCTGTGGTATGTTGTAGGCAGTGTTGGAGCACTTTAGCTGGGAAGAAGTGTTGCTGATTATATCTCCACAGGAGATGTCCACCTGGAAGTACCTTCTTTGATGTTGTCTGTCACTTATTATGTGGGCTTACAAAGTGCTCTTTGTTGTCACTGCTTTTGTCCCTGCCTTCATTGCGGGAATATCAGCCACCCACTATGGTGTTCCCCAGGCTCTGGGCTCCCAGAATCATTAGCACAGATCTGCCAATGTCAGGCACTAGGATCCACAGTAGCTAGCATGGAGTCACACACCTGAATCCATGGTGTGCCACAGGATCAGTACAGACCTTAGCCCCACCTCCACATATGATATGGTATGCCAGCCTGTTGTAAATACCACTTGCCAAAACTCCATGTGCCAAAACTGCCCTCACTGCCTGTTCTTCCTAGAGGTGCAAGTTCACAAAAGCACCAGTGGAGCAAATCTACCCTCTCTGCCTGATGCTGTAAACAAATCTCAGTCTTGCCTGTGAAGTTGCAGGGCCCCTGGGTATGGATTCACCATTCAGCCCCACCTCCACACAGCAGTGATGGCTATGACCAAGCCTCACTTCTATTCTCCTGAGAACACACCATCAATAGCGCCAAGCAGAGACAGTGGCTATGGTATGGCTATGTTGTGCCCTCCCCCCCCCCACACACACTCACCAGCAGTGGTGCTTTTTTATGGGGATCTCAGGTTGTTCTGTTCTGTACATACCCCAGCCAGAGCTCACATCTTCCTCCAGTTCTCTGAGTCTGCCTCTGTGCAGTGGGCCCCAGCCCTCCCCCGGGCTCATCACCGATCTCCAGCAGCCAGTCCAGCTCGTCCCTGCCAGCTTTCATCTGGGGCTGGGGATTACAGGGACCCTTTGTGCCAGTTTCTCGTAGTTCTGTCTACCCAGCTGCTGCCACTTTCTCCTCTGAGTCTTGGAAGCTCTGCTTCTGTTCCTGCTGTTTTCCCAGCTTGTGTGTCCCGGTGTGAGTGTGCCTTTCTTCCTTTGCCACTCCCTCCTTGCAAGATGGGTCCAGTGTTGATTTCCTTTTTCTTTTTTCTTCCTTTTATTTTTCTCTTACCAGATTTTGTGAGAATCCTCCTGTATTTCAAAGTGAGGGACACTCTGACAGAGTTCACTAGGTGTTCTGTGCAATTCAATGGGTTGTAGATGTAATTCTTGGTATATTTAAGGGAGAGGACAAGCTGTGAGTCTCTCTACTCCACCATCTTGGCACCTCCCCTCCTTATGGCCATTTTGTTAATTGTTTCTGAGGAGTGGGTGCACTGTAGTTATTTTTCACTTCTTTTTTTTTTTTGGTTCCTTTCTTTGTGGTTGCATAGACCCCTTTAGTGTTATGCTTGGATTTCTTTCTCTATATTTTGCATATCAGTTGTAGGTTTTTGGTTCATGGTTATCTTGAAGTGCATACATATCATCCTGTATATTTAGCTGTTTATTTTAAGCTTATAGTCTCTTTAAATTGAAGGCATTCTGAAGACATTGTATTTTTACTCCCCATACCAACATTTTATATTTTTGCTGCCATATCTCACATCTTTTTTTGTGTGTGTGTTTACCCTTAACTACTTATTATTGTTATGGTCGATTGTACTACTTTTGTTTCTTAAATTTCATGGTAGCTTTTCAAGTGGTTGATCCACTGCTTTTCTATAAATTTGCCTCTATCAGAGAGATTTTTCTGTTCATATATTTTCTTATTTCTGATTGTGGCCTTTTCTTTATTCTTAAAGAAGGCCTTTTAACATTACTTGTAAGGCTAGTTTAGTGATGATGAACTCCTTTCATTTTTGCTTGTCTGGAGAACTCTTTATCTACCCTTGAATTCTGTATGATAACCTTGCCATATAGAGTATTCTAGGTTGTGAATTTTTTTTTCCTTTCAGCACTTTAATTATATCCTGCCACTCCATTCTGGCCTGTAAAATTTCTGCTGAAAAATCAGTTGATAATCTTATGAGGTTTCTCTGGTATGCGATTAGCTGTTTTTCTCTTGCTGCCTTTAAGATTTCTCTATATCCTTAACTTTTACCACTTTAATTGTTATGTGTCTTGGTGTGGATCTCTTTGAGGGTCAGCTTATTTGGGACTTTCTGTTCATGTATCTAGGTTGCTGCTTCCTTTTCTAGGTTATGGAAATTTTCATCCATTATTTCTTCAAATAAGTTTTCTCTTCCTTTAACTCTCTCTTATCCTTCTGACACCTTGGTACTGCAAATGTTAGTATGTTTGATATTGTCCCAGACATCTTTTAAAGTATCCTCATTTAAAAGAAAATCCCCCCCCTCCAATTTTTTTTGCTTTCCTGATTGGGTGATTTTCACTATTGTATCTTCCATATCAAATATTCATTATTCTGTATCATCTAATCTGATGTTTACTCCTAGTGTAAAACATTTAGTATTATTCTTCAGTTCTGATTGGTTCTTTCTTATATTTGCTATGTCTTTGATAAACTTCTTACTGAATTCTTTCATTCTTCTCCCAAGTTCACTCGATATACTTATGATGGTTTCTTTGAACTCTTTATCAGGTAAATTATTTATCTCCACTTCAGTGGGGCTTTTCCTGGGTATTTTTTTCTTTGGGGGGTACATATTCCCTTCTCTCCTTATTTTGACTTTTGATTTTTGTTTCTATGATTAAGCAAAATAGATACCTCTCCTAGCCTTGAAAGAACAGCCTTGTTTTAGAGTGTCCCCTGTGTAGATTGCTTGAACCAGGCAGATTTGGTAGGCCAGCTTGAGTTAGAGCTGGTACAGTCTGGGAGAAGTCCCTTGTGAGCACTCCACCCAAGGCCACCTTGGTAGGGCAGCTGGGGCAGGAGTGGGCCTGGGCTGGAGACAGTTCTTCAGGAGCACAGAGCCTGAGGCTACCTTGGCAGGGTGGTTGGGGCTTGAGTGGGCATGGGATGGTTGAAGTCCCAGTGGGATTATAACAATGGCACTTGCCATTGCTTCTGACCCTGGAAAAAGTCCAGGAGTTCCCTGCCCATTTGACAGAAGCCCTGGAGTTATTAAAAGGAATTCCTTCCCTTATTGTCTAGATGCCCTTTAAACTGCTGTTTTTTCACTGTGTCCTAGGGCAGGCAATCTGCATTTGGCCCCTAATAAATGTTCCTTCCCTACTAAGAACACTGAGTCAGCAGTTGTGTTCTCATGAATACCATGTTTTCATCTTGCCTACCCATTTCTGAGTGGTCCTTTTGTCTGCAATAACTGTTCATTCAGCTCTCAGGTCTTCAAAAAAGTTGCTCTATATGTAGGTGTATATTCAGTGTGTCCATGAGAGGAGGTGAACTCAGTGTCTTCTTACAACACGATCTTGGACCCCTCTCCTGTAATTTTATTTATTTTAGTCTTCAATCTTTTTGTTTGTTTCTTAGTCTAGCTAGGGGGGTTGTCAATTTTATTTTTCCTTCAAAACTTCAACTATTAATTTTATTCATCTTTTTTCTAGTGTCTTTTATTTATGTCCACTCTAATCTTTATTTTTCCTTGCTTCTTTTATCTTTTAGGGCTTAGTTCTTCTTTTCTTATTTTTCTAGTTCTTTGAAGTGTAAATTTAGAATGTTTACTTGAGAGCTTATTTTTTTTACTGTAGGCGTTTATTGCCATAAATGACCCTCTTAAACCTGCTTTTGCTGTTATGCTAACAATTCGATTACATACAAAAAGTCTAACACTTTTACCTCTCCCTCCTCACACACTTTATGTTATTTATTTCACAGTTTACATATTTATCTTATATATCCATTAACATGTTTTTGTATAGTTATTCTTAATACTCATGTGCATTACTTATACTACAAGTAAAAATGACTTACATACATTACAATGTAAAAAATTGTGTATTTGTATATACATTTACCTTTTCCATTGAGATGTATACTTATATATACTTTTGTGTTGCTATTTACCATCCTTCATTTCAAACTAAAGAACTCCCTTCAGCAGTTTTTTTATAAAGTAAGTCTAGCGGTAATGAACTCCGTCAGCTTTTATTTCAGCAAATTTTCATCTCACTTTCATATCTGAGGGACAATTTTTCCAGGTGTATAATTCTTGATTGGTATTTTTTTCTTTCAGCACTATCATCCCAATCCTTTCTGTCTTGAATGGTTTCTGCTGAGAAATACACTGATACTCTTATGGAGGCTTCCTTGTACATGATAGGTTGTTTTTTTCTTGATGGGTTTTTTTTTTTCTTGCTGCTTTCATAATTCACTCTCTTTGACTTTTGGTAATTTGATTATAATATGCAGACATTTTCGGTTCACCCTATTTGAGATGCTTTGAGCTCCATGTATCTGAATGTCAATTTCCCTCATTAAGTTTGGGTGTTTTCTGCCATTATTTCTTTTATTGTTTTTTAAACATTATTTATTGGTTTATAATCATTTTACAATGTTGTGTCAAATTCCAGCGTAGAGCACAATTTTTCAGTCATACATGAACATGTATGTATTCATTCTGACATTTTTTTCTCTGTCAGCTAACATAAGATCTTGTATATATTTCCCTGTGCTATACAATATAATCTTGTTTATCTATTTTACAATTTTAAAATCCCAGTTCTATCTCTTCCCACCCTGCGCCCCCTTGGCAACCACAAGTTTATATTCTATGTCTGTGAGTCTATTTCTGTTTTGTATTTATGCTTTTTTTTAGATTCCACATGTGAGTGATCTCATATGATATTTTTCTTTCTCCTTCTGGCTTACTTCACTTAGAATGACATTCTCCAGGAGCATCCATGTTGCTGCAAATGGTGGTATGTTGTCGGTTTTTATGGCTGAGTAGTATTCCATTGTATAAATATATCACTTCTTTATCCTGTCATCTGTTGATGCACATTTAGTCTATTTCCATGTCTTGGCTATTGTAAATAACACTGCTATGAACATTGGGGTGCAGGTGTCATCCTGAAGTAGGGTTCTTTCTGGATATATGTCCAGGAGCGGGATTCCTGGGTCATATGGTATGTCTATTCCTAGTCTTTTGAGGAATCTCTATACTGTTTTCCACAGTGGCTGCACCAAACTGCATTCCCTCCCACAGTGAAGGAGTGTTCCCCTTTCTCCACAGCCTCTCCAGCATTTGTCATTTTTGGATTTTTGAATGATGGCCATTCTGGCTGGTGTGAGGTGATATCTCATTGTAGTTTTGATTTGCATTTCTCTGATAATTAGTGATATTGAGCATTTTTTCATATCCCTATTGATCATTTGTACTTCTTCCTGGGAGAATCGCTTGTTTAGGTCTTCTAACCATTTTTGGATTGAGTTGTTTATTCTTTTCTTATTGAGTCATATGAGCTGCTTATATATTCTGGACATCAAGCCTTTGTCAGTTTCATTTGCAAAAACTTTTTCCCATTCCGTAGGTTGTCTTTTTGTTTTGCTTATGGTTTCCTTTGTTGCGCAGAAGCTTGTAAGTTTCATTACATCCTATTTGTTTATTCTTGCTTTTATTTCTTCTAGGAGAAAATTTTTGAGGTGTATGTCAGATAATGTTTTGCCTGTATTTTCCTCTAGGAATTTTATTGTATCTTATCTTATGCTTAAGTATTTGATCCATCGTGACTTGATTTTTGTGTATGTTGTAAGGGAGTGTTCTAGCTTCATTGTTTTACTGCTGTTGTCCAGTTCTCCCAACATCACTTGCTGACAGACTGTCTTTATTCCAATGTATATTCTTGCCTCCTTTGTCGAAGATGAGTTGACCAAAAGTTTGTGGGTTCATTTCTGGGCTCTCTATTCTGTTCCAGTGGTCTATATGTCTGTTTTTGTACCAATACCATGCTGGCTTGATGACTGTAGCTCTATAGTATTGCCTGAAGTCTGGGAGAGTTATTCCTCCAGCCTCTTTCATTCTCTTCAGTAATGCTTTGGCAATCCTAGGTCTTTCATGGCTCCATATAAATTTTAATATGATTTGTTCTAGTTCTGTGAAATATGTCCTGGGTAATTTGATAGGGGTTGCATTAAATCTGTAGATTGCCTTGGGCAGTGTGACCATTTTAACAATATTGATTCTTCCAATCCAGGGACATGGGATATCTTTCCATTTTTTAAAGTCTTCTTTAATTTCCTTCATCAGTGGTTTATAGTTTTCTGGGTATAATTCTTTCACCTCCTTGGCTAGATTTATTCCTAGGTATTTTATTACTTTGGGTGCTATTTTAAAGGAGATTGTTTCTTTATTTTCTTTTTCTGTTGACACATCACTAGTGTAAACAAATGCAACTGATTTTTGAACGTGAATCTTGTAACCTGCTACCTTTCTGAATTCTTCAATCAGCTCTAGTAGTTTTTGTGTGGACCTTTTAGGGTTTTCTATATATAGTATCATGTGATCTGCATATAGTGACACTTTTACCTCTTCTTTTCCAATTTGGATCCCTTTTTATTTCTCTCTCTTGTCTGATTGCTGTGGCTAGGACTTCCAAGTCTATGTTGAATAGGAGTGGTGATAGTGGGCATTCTTGTCTTGTCCCAGATTTTGGTGGGAAGCTTTTGAGTTTTTCACCGTTGAGTACTATGCTGGCTATAGGTTTGTCATATATAGCTTTTATAAAGTTGAGATATGTTCCCTCCATACACACTTTGGTGACAGTTTTTATCATAAATGGGTGTTGAATTTTATCAAATGCTTTTTCTGCATCTATTGAGATGATTATGTGGGTTTTGTCCTTTCTTTTGTTGATGTGATTTATTTCATTGATTGATTTGTGTATGTTGAACCACCCTTGTGTCCTTGGGATGAACCCTACTTGATCATGATGTATAATCTTTTTTATGTGTTGTTGGAGTCTGTTTGCTAATATTTTGGTGAGGATTTTGGGGTCTATATTCAACAATGATATTGGCCTGTAATTCTCTTTTTTTGGTAGTGTCTTTGCCTGGTTTTGGTATGATGGTGATGGTGGCTTCATAGAATGAGAATGAGTTTGGGAGTATTCCCTCCTTTTCAATCTTCTGGAAGAGTTTGAGAAGGACTGGTATGAGTTCTTCTTTGTATGTTTGGTAGAAATCCCGGTGAAGCCGTCTGGTCCTGGACTTTTATTTGTAGGGAGGTTTTTTATTTCTAATTCTATTTCATTTATAGTGATCGGTTTGCTCAAGTGGTCTATTTCTTCTTGATTCAGTCTTGGTGGACAGTATGTTTCCCGAAACTTGTCCATCTCCTCTAGGCTATCTAGTTTGGTTCTATATAGTTTTTCCTAATATTCTTGTATGATATTCTGTATTTCTATGTTATTTGTTGTAATTTCTCCAGTAATCTTTCTTATTTTGCTAATTTGTGCTCTCTCTTTTTTCTTCTTTGTGAGTTTGGCCAGAGGTTTGTCGATTTTCTTTACTTTTTCAAAAAAAAAAAATAGCTTTTGGTTTGATTGATTTTTCCTATGGTATTTTAAACCTGTATTTTATTTATTTCCTCCCAAATCTTTATAGTTTCCTTCCTTCTGCTGCCTCCTGGGGATTTTTGTTCTTCTTTTTCTAGTTCATTCAGCTGGTGGATTAAATTGTTTATTTGAGATTGTTCTTTTTTGAGGAAGGCCTGTATCACTATAAACTTCCCTCTTAGCACTGCCTTTGCTGTGTCCCATAAATTTTGTGTGATTGTGTTTTCATTTTCACTTGTCTCAAGGTATTTTTTAATTTCAAATTTGATTTCTTCATTGACCCATTGGTTTTTTAATACCATATTGTTTAATCTCCATGCCTTCCTTTTGTTTTCCTTTGTTTCTCTGTTGTTGATTTCTAGTTTCATGGCATTGTGGTCAGTAAAGTTGCTTGAGGTAATTTCTATCTTCTTAAAATTGCTGAGGTTTCTTTTGTGCCCAGGTACATGATCAATCCTGGAAAATGTTCCACGTGCACTTGAAAAGAATGTATATCCTATTTTGGGGGGTGTAATGCTCTGAAAATATACACCAAATCTAATTTTTCTATTGTATTATTTAATTTCTCTGTTGCCTTATTTATTTTCTGTCTGGAAGATCTGTCTAGTGATGTTAATGCAGTATTAAAATCTCCAAGTATGATTGTATTCCCATCAATATCCCCCTTTATCTCTGTGAGTAATTGTTTTATGTCCTTACGTGCTCCTATATTGGGTGCATATATGTTAACGAGTGTAATATCCTCATCTTGTATCACTCCTTTAATCATTATAAAATGTCCTTCTTTATCTTTCTTTATGGACTTTGTTTTAAAGTCTATTTTGTCTGAAATCAGTACTGCAACACCTGCTCTTTTGGCTTTTCCGTTTGCATGGAGTATCCTTTTCCATCCTTTCACTCTCAATCTATATGTGCCCTTCTCCCTAAAGTGGGTCTTTTGTAAGCAGCATACTGAAGGTTCTTGCTTTATTATCCAGTCTGCCACTCTATGTCTTTTGACTGGAGCATTTATTCCATTAACATTTACAGTCATTAATGATAGATGTGTGTTTATTGCCATTTTGAACTTATCTTTGCAGTTGATTTGGTATTTCCTCTTTGTTCCTTTCTTCTTCCTTTTATGATTCGTTAATTTTCCTTCATGTTATAAACCATTGATGAAGGAAATTAAAGAAGACTCATAGATTTTATTTATTTTTTGTGACTCCCTTGTGAGTTTTTGACTTGTGGTTACCCTTTTTTGTAAGTCTATTACACCATTACTATGGTTTTATTAAACTGATAGTCACGTGATCTCAAACCCATCGTACCGAGAACAAAAAATTTTAAAAAGAAAGAAAAAAAATTCTATATTTTACTGCCTCCCTCTCCCACTCTTAATGATTTTTATGTTTTGTTTTATAATCGTGTTTATTTCATTTTTAATTCATGAGTTATCACCCTTCAAGTTGTGAGTTTCTCATTTCTGTAGCATCTTTCTGCTTTTCTATTTAGAGTAGATCTTTCAATATTTCTTTTAGCATAGGTTTAGTGTTGCTAAACTCTTGTAGCTTTTTCTTGTCAGTGAGATTCTTTATCTGTCCTAAACAATAGCCTTGCTGGAGAAAGTATCCTAGGCTGCATCTTTTTTTCATTCAGGAGTTTGGATATATCTTGCCACTCCCTTGTGGCCTGTAGTATTTGTGTAGAGAAATCAGCTGAGAGCCTTATGGGGGTTCCCTTGTAACTCACTCTTTTCTTTTCTCTTGCTGCCTTTAGGGTCATTTCTTTATCCTTGACTCTGGTCATCTTGATTATGATATGTCTTGGTGTGGGTCTATTTGGGTTCTTCCTGTTTGGGACCCTCTCAGCTTCCTGTTCTTGGATATCTGATTCCTTCTTTAAGTTTGGGAAGTTTTCGGTCATGATTTCTTCAAAAACCTTTTCTATCCCGTTTGATCTTTCTTCCCCTTCTGAGATGTATTATGTGAAGATTGGCATGCTTTTTATTATCCCATAGGTCCCTTATGCTATTTTCATTTGTTTTTATTTGTTTATCTTGTAGCTCTTCTGATTGGGTGCTTTCTATTGTCCTGTCTTCTAGGTCACTAATTTATTCCTCTATATTATCTAGTCAGCTTTGTACAGCCTTTAGATCATTCCTCATCTCAGCCGATGAGTTTACTCATTCTACTTGGTTCTTCTTTGTAGCTTCAATTTCATTTTTGACATATTTTATATCTCTAAACACTATCTCTTTCAGTTCCTTCAGTACTTTGATCACTCCTTTTTTGAAATCTTGATCTAGTAGGCTATCAATGTCTATTTCATTGATCGTTCTTTCAGGGGATTTCTCTTGTTCTTTTAATTGGGAATGGTTTCTCTGCTTCTTCATCTTGCTCATGCCTCTCTGGCACTGTGGCTTATGGAGTATCAGTTATCTATTGTGGTCCTTAAGGAGTTTATCTATCTAATGCCTATGTAGGAATAAAACTTAGAAAAGAAAAAGAGAGGGAGAGAGAGAAGTTTGAAGGGAGAAAAAAAGGTTTGAAAACAGTTTATAATGAATAATAGCAGAGCAAGTTGAAGCAGAATTTTTAAATAAATATGTTTTTAAAAAATTTTTAAAGGGATTAAAACTGGAGGTATATATAATTGTTTAAGAAGTATAAATGAAAAGGATATTAGAAAATAGAATAGGTAAAACAGATTTTTTAAAAAAAGGGTGGGAGTCAGTGTTCTGGAGACTGTGTGCTTTTAATGTGAAGTCTTTCTGTCTTCGTCCTGTTTTGGGAGCTCAACTTGCTGTTTCCAGAGGCCCTCCATTGGCGCCCTCATCTGTGCTGCTCCCAGTGCCTGTTGGTAGGCAGCTAGGGCCTCCTCCCAACACTGGGTCAGGTGTAGCTCTCCTCTGCTGTGAGCGGACGGGTCACTGCCCCTCCCGATGCTGAAGTCAGATGTTGCAGACTGGCCAGGGAAGAGGGTGGATCGTGCCCCCTCCCAGCACCACTGTCAGGGTCTGCATTGCTGCCTGAAAGGCGGGGGGCCACCTGTCCTCTCCTGGCGCTGGTTGCTACTCTGCTTTGTGCCACTGTGCGCTCTGCCTCTGGTTGGGGCTCTGCAGGCGGGCTTGGGGAATACCGAGGAACAGCCTTGTCCCTGCTCCGGGCCAAAACCCAACTCCTTGTTTGCCTTGGCAGAGCAAGTTCTCTGAGGGACCAGGATGGGAGGACCTTAACTGCCTTGGGCTGTAGACAACTCTCCGTCTTGCCTTTGAGGCTGCTAAGTCCTTAGGCGCGGATGCAGTTTTCGCCCTCGCCCCCGCCTGGGAGCTAAGCGCAGGAAGACATTATGGCTGTGCCTGAGCCCCACCTCTCTTCACCCGAAAACTTTCCGTGAGTTTTCAGAGATGGGTATTCACCCTTCCCCCCAGGGCACATCAGCCGTGTTGTTTTATGGAGGGCCCAGATTGTTCTGCCCTGCACACCCACAGCCACGGCGCGCAGCCCCCTGCAGTCCCCCTGGGCTGCCTCAGTGCAGCCGCCCATGTCTTCCGCCTGGCTCAGGCAGCCTGGCCCGGGCAGCCTGGCCCAGCCCCCAGGTGCCAGCCCGCATCTTGGGCTGGGTGTCGCAGGGACTCTCTGTGCCCATTTAACTTAGCTCTGTGGGTCAAGGGATGCTCTGTACAGATCTGAGATTCAGAGGTTCCCCCTCCGACCTGCTGGCCTCTCGGTTGGAGAGGGGAGACCCAGCGAGCAAGCGCCAGTCCTCCTTTGCTGTTCCCTCCCCATGGGGCCCATCCCGCTCTGTTTTGCATTTTCTTCTTTCTTTTTTCCTTTTCTTCTACCAGATTTTTGGTGTCTCTATCTTTTGAAGAGGACGATGTTCTGTCGGAGTTCTGCAGGTGTTCTGGTTGGCTGAATGGGTCTGTGCATGTGAGTCTTGGTGCATTTGTGGGAGTGGGTGAGCTATGAGTGTCCTTCTACTCTGCCATCTTGGCCTCCATCATCCATTACTTCTTTAAGTAAGCTTTCTAGCCTCTTCCCTTTTTATTCACTGCCTGGGACTTTGACTGTGTGTAAATAAATTTCTCAATGGTATCCCATAATTCCCTGAGGATTTCTTCACTCATCTTCATTATCATTATTTTTTTGTCCCTCTGACTGGATAATGCCTAATGATTTGTCTTTGAGCTGATGAATTCTTTCTCATGGTTGATCAAACTTAATGTTGAACCCCTCTAGTGAATATTTCAGTTTAGTTATTGTTTTCTTCAACTCCAGAATTTGTTTGATTGTTTTTTAAATTATTTCTCTTTGTTATTCTCATTTTGTACATGTATTATTTTCCTGATTTTGTTTAGTTTTCTAGCAGTGTTGTCTTTACACACTGATCTTCTTTGGTTGGTTACTAGATATTTATTTATTTCCTTTGGTCATGTCATGTTTCTGTGATTCTTAGTGTCATGTATTTTTGTACTGGTGTCTGCATTTGAGGAAACAGTTACCTCTCCCATGCTTTACAAACTTGTTTTGACAAGGAAAGACCATCATCAATCAACCTGTCTAGAGATTCTGAGAGCCACTGAAACAGCAATTGTCCACAGTTTTTTTCTTTATTCTTAGCTGCCCCCACCAAATTATTCCAATTTTAGCAGCATTCCAGGTGAGATGCAACAGAAACTGATACTTGAGTTAGTTAACTGAAGGGCCAGGACTTTGGAGAAGCATTTCACTTCTCTCTCTCCCTCCAAGGAGAAAAGACTCAGGTTCTGCACCTTCTCCCAAGTTTTCAAAGCCATGCCAGGCTGCTATAATCCATCCAATTCATTTTCCTTTGTTCTTAGTCACCCAAGATGTCCAAACCATGGCAGTTCTTCAATACTCTGGGAAAGGTAAGACAGACTACAGATACTTGAGAGCACACTGAAAAGCAAGGATGTTGGATGTTTGCTCCATTCCTTTATTTCCCTCTTGGAGGAGAAGCCTCAAGTTCTGTGCCTTATCTGATTGTCACAGATCCATTGTGGGCCACAGAAGGCTTCCCACCTCTATTCTTTTGTTTTTAGCTTCCCCGGGAGTCCAAACTATGATCATGCCATCAATGCTCCCTTGAGGTAAGACAGTAATTCACCCTTTGGGCAGTGCACCAATAGGCCAGGGATGTTGGTGGATGCTCTATTCAATGCCTACCCCAGGGAAAAGTCATAGGCCAATGTGATCTCTCTTGGTGCTGAGCTGTTCTGCTTTGAGGGAAAGGCTGATGTGGGTAAAATGACACTGTTCTTTTTACCCATTTCAATGTGGCTATTCTCAGCTTTGTACTTGTCTGGGGTACTAAAGCTTCTTAATTGCATTTTGGACCTCTCTTAAAGGTAGTTTGCTCTATATATCATTGTTAACGTAGTGTTTCTGTGGGAGCATGAGAATTAGGACTTCTTGTTATGCTACCTTGCTGACATCACTCCACATCAAAGAATTTTTATTATGCATGAATGCTGAATTTTTTCAAAAGATATTTCTGCTCCTATTGGTATGATTATTTTAAAAATTTAACCATTAGTATAGTGAATTACATTGATTGGCTTTTCAATATTCAACCAATTTGCATCACTGGGGTGAACCCCACTTAGTGATGATGTATTATCCTTTGTATATATTGCTGAATTCTCTTTGGTAATATTTCACTAAGAATTTTGGTGTCTGTATTCAAGAAAGATCTTAATTTGTAGTTTTCTTAATTTGTAATGTCGTTGTCTGATTTTAATATAAGGTAAATCTGACCTGCTAAATTGAGAGGTATTCCCTTCTCTTCTGTTTTCTAGGAAGAAATGTAGAGAATTAATGTTTTTTTTTCTTTCATGATTTGGTAAAAATTGATTAGTGAAACCATCTGGATCTGAAATTTTCTTTTTTGCAAAAGTTTTACTACATATTCAATTTTTAAAATAAATCCAGTGTTATTCAGATTTATCTTTCATTGTGAGTTTTGGTACTTAATTGTTTTTTTCATGAAATGGATCCAATTCATCGAAGTTGGCAAATTTACTGGCACCAATTTCTTCATAGTTTTCCATTATTATCTACTTAATATTTATGTGATCTGTAGTGATGCCCTCTTTTGTATTCCTGATAATATTATTATGTATAAGTCTTTCTCTTTTTTCATTTTGGCTAGAACTTTATCTCTTTATTAATCTTTTCAAAGAACCAATTTTGCTCTCATTGATTCTCTTTATTATTTTTCTATTTATAATTTCATTGATTTCTGCTCTAATTTTTATTGTTTTTCCTTCTGACTGCCTTAAACTTAATTTTCTCTCTCTATCTCTTTTTACTTTCATAGGATAGAATCTTAGTTTTTTATTTTAGATATATATTTTTTCTTTTCTAACATACACATTTAGTGCTATAAATTTCCCTCTAAGCACTTTAGCTTCATTTCACAAAATCTGAAATATTATATTATTATTTTCATTTAGATCAAATTAGTGTTTATTTTCTTTGTTACTCTGCCTTTGATCCATGTGTTGCAAGTTTATTTTTTAATTTCAATATACAGGCTTTTTAAAGATATATTTCTGTTACTGAATTTTTGTTTAATTTCATACTGTATAAGAATGCACATTTAAATTATTTCTCCTTTTAAAATTCTTTGTTGCATAGTCTAGAATATGTTATAACTTGGTAAATGCTCTATGTTTACTTGATAAGAACATGTGTCCTCTGCTTTTATTTTGTTGTTGATGTTGTTTTCTGTTTTAAAATTTTCTGTTGACTTATAGTTATTTTACAATCTTGTGTCAATTTCAAGTATACAGAAAAAATTTTCAGTTATACATGAACATACATATATTAATTGTCATATTTTTTCACTGTGAGATACCACAAGATCTTGTATATATTTCCCTGTGCTATACAGTATAATCTTGTTTATCTATTCTACATATGCCTTTCACTATCTACAAGTTTCGAACTCCCAGTCTGTCTCTTCACACCCCCTACCCCATAGCAACCACAAGTTTGTATTCTATGTCTATGAGTCTGTTTCTCTATTGTACTTATGTGCTTTTTCTTTTTCTTTTTAGATACCACATATGAGCGATCTCATATGGTATTTCTCTTTCCCTTTCTGGCTTACTTCACTTAGAATGACATTTTCCAGGGACAACCATGTTGCTGCACATGGCGCTATGTTGTCGTGTTTTATGGCTGAATACCATTCCATTGTATAAATATACCACCACTTCTTTATCCAGTCATCTGTTGATGGACATTTAGGCTGTTTCCATGTCCTGGCTATTGCAAATAGTGCTTCTATGAACATTGGGGTGCAGGTGTCATCCTGAAGTAGGGTTCCTTCTGAATATATGCCCAGGAGCTGGATTCCTGGGTCATATGGTAAGTCTATTCCTAGTCTTTTGAGGAATCTCCATACTGTTTTCCACAGTGGCTGCACCAAACTGCATTCCCTCCCACAGTGTACGAGGGTTCCCTTTTCTCCACAACCTCTCCAGCATTTGTCATTTGTGGACTTTTGAATGATGGCCATTCTGACTGGTGTGAGGTGATACCTCATTGTACTTTTGATTTGCATTTCTCTGATAATTAGTGATATTGAGCATTTTTTCATGTGCATGTTGGTTTTTCATATATCTTCCTTGGAGAATTGCTTGTTTAGGTCTTCTGCCCATTTTTGGATTGGGTTTGTTTTTTCCTTGTTGAGTCGTATAAGCTGCTTATATATTCTGGACATCAAGCCTTTGTCAGTTTCATCTTTTGCAAAAGTTTTCTCCCATTCCGTAGGTTGTCATTTTGTTTTACTTATGGTTTCCTTTGCTGTACAGAAGCTTGTAAGTTTCATTGTGTCCCATTTGTTTATTCTTGCCTTTATTTCTATTGTTTGGGTAGACTGCCCTAGGAGAACATTTTTGAGATGTACATGAGATGATATTTTGCCTATATTTTCTTCTAGGAGGTTTGTTGTATCTTGTCTTATGTTTAAGTCTTTGATCCATTTTGAGTTGATTTTTGTGTATGGTGTAAGGGAGTGTTCCAGTTTCATTGATTTACATGCTGATGTCCAGTTTTCTCAACACCGTCTCCTGAAGAGACTGTCTTTATTCCAATGTATATTCTTGCCTCCTTTGTTGAAGCTGAGTTGACCAAAAGTTTGTGGGTTCATTTCTGGGCTCTCTTTTCTGTTCCATTAGTCTATATGTCTGTTTTTGTACCAATACCATGTTGTCTTGGTGTCCCATGCTGGGAGACTTATTCCTCCAGCCTCTTTCATTTTCTTCAGTAATAATTTGGCAATTCTAGGTCTTTTGTGGTACCACATAAATTTTAAAGTCTTCTTTAATTTCCTTCATCAATGGTTTATAGTTCTCTGTGTATAATTCTTTCACCACCTTGGCTAGATTTATTCCTAGGTATTTTATTACTTTGGGTGCTATTTTAAAGGGGATTGTTTCTTTACTTTCTTTTTCTGTTGACTCATCACTAGTGTAAACAAATGCAACTGATTTTTGGATATTAATCTTGTAACCTGCTACCTTGCTGAATTCTTCCATCAGCTCTAGTAGTTTTTGTGTGGAACTTTTAGGGTTTTCTATATATAGTATCATGTGATCTGCATATAGTGACACTTTTACCTCTTCTTTTCCAATTTGGATCTCTTTTTATTTCTCTCTCTTGCCTGATTGCTGTGGCTAGGACTTCCAAGACTATGTTGAATAGGAGTGGTGATAGTGGGCATCCTTGTCTTGTCCCAGATTTTAGTGGGAAGCTTTTGAGTTTTTCACCATTGAGTACTATGCTGGCTGTAGGTTTGTCAAATGTAGCTTTTATGATGTTGAGATATGTTCCCTCTATACGCACTTTGGTGAGAGTTTTTGTCATAAGTAGGTGTTGAATTTTATCAAATGCTTTTTCTGCATCTATTGAGATGATTATGTGGGTTTTGTCCTTTCCCTTGTAGATGTGATGTGTTACATTGATTGATTTGTGTATGTTGAACCACCCTTGTGTCCCTGGGATGAACCCTACTTGGTCATGATGTATAATCTTTTTTATGTTTTGTTGGAGTCTGTTTGCTAATATTTTGGTGAGGATTTTGGAGTGTATGTTCATCAGTGATACTGACCTGTAATTCTGTTTTTTGGTAATATCTTTGCCTGTATTTGTTTCAGGGTGATGGTGGATTTATAGAATGAGTTTGGGAGTATTCCCTCCTTTTCAATCTTCTGGAAGAGTTTGAGAAGGACTGGTATGAACTCTTTGTATGTTTGGTAGAACTCCCCGGTGAAGCCGTTCAGTCGTGGACTTTTATTTGTAGAGAGTTTTTTTTTTTTATTGCTAATTTGATTTCATTTCTAGTGATCCGTTCGCCAAGTTCTCAGTTTTTTCTTGATTTAGTCTTGGTAGACTATGTTTCCAGAAGCTTGTCCATCTCCTCTAGGTTATCCAGTTTGTTTCTATATAGGTTTTCATAATATTCTCGCATGTTATTCTGTATTTCTATGTTATTTGTTGTAATTTCTCCTTTTTCCTTTCTTATTTTGCTAATTTGTGCTGTCTCTTTTTTCTTCTTTGTGAATTTGGCTAGATGTTTGTTGATTTTATTTACTTTTTCAAAAAAATAGCTTTTGGTTTGACTTTTTTGTACAGTTTTTTAAATCTCTATTTAATTTTTTTCCTCCCTGATCTTTATAATTTCCTTCCTTCTGCTGCCTTTTGGGGTTTTTTGTTCTTCTTTTTCTAGTTCATTCAGCTGGTGGGTTAAATTGTTTATTTGAGATTGTTCTTCTTTTTTGAGGAAGGCCTGTATCACTATAAACTTCCCTCTTAACACTGCCTTTGCTGGGTCCCATAAATTTTGTGTGTTTGTGTTTTCATTTTCATTTGTCCCAAGATATTTTTTAATTTCAAATTTGATTTCCTCATTGACCCATTGGTTTTCTAATAGCATGTTCTTAAATCTCAATGCTTTCCTTTTTTTCTCCTTGTTTCTGTGTAGTTGATTTCTAGTTCATGACCTTGTCATCAGTAAAGATGCTTGAGATAATTTCTATCTTCTTAGTATTGTTGAGGATTCTTTTGTACCCAAGCAAATGATCAATCCTAGAAAATGTTCCATATGCACTTGAAAAGAATGTATATCCTATTTTTGGTGGTGTAATGCTCTGAAAATATACACCAAGTCTAATTTTTCTATTGTATCATTTAATTTCTCTGTTGCCTTATTTATTTTCTGTCTGAAGAATCTGTCCAGTGATGTTAATGTGGTGTTAAAATCTCCGACTAGGATTATATTCCCATCAATGTCCCCCTTTATGTCTGTTAGTAATTGTTTTATGTACTTAGGTGCTCCCATATTGGGTGCATATATATTAACGAGTGTAATATCCTCATCTTGTATCACTCCTTTAATCATTATAAAATGTACTTCTTTATCTTTCTTTATGGACTTTGTTTTAAAGTCTATTTTGACTGAAATCAGTTCTGCAACACCTGCTCTTTTGGCTTTTCCATTTGCATGGAATACCCTTTTCCATCCTTTCACTCTCAATCTATATGTGTCCTTCTCCCTAAAGTGGGTCTCTTGTATGCAGCATATTGAAGGTTCTTGCTTTATTATCCAGTCTGCCACTCTATGTCTTTTGATTGGAGCATTTAGTCCATCAACATTTACAGTCATTAATGATAGATGTGTGTTTATTGCCATTTTGAACTTATCTTTGCAGTTGATTTGGTATTTCCTTTTTGTTCCTTTCTTCTTCTTTTTATGTTTTGTTAATTTTCCTTTGCATTTTGTGGTTTTTATTCAGTTTTTGTGACTCACTTATAAGCTTTTGGCTTGTGGTTACCCTTTTTTGTAAGTCTGTTAACACATTACTATAACTGTTTGTATTAAACAGATATTAATACAAGCTCAAACCCATCCTACCAAGAACAAAAAAGTTTAAAAATGAAAAAAATACTGTATTTTTTCTTGCTTCCCTCTCTCACTCTTAATTATTTAAATGTCTTCTTTTACAATTTCATGTTTATTCTATTTGTAATTCATAGTAGTTATTACCTTTCCAGTGATAAGTTTCTCATTTCTGTAGCATCCTTCTGCTTTTCTATTTAGAGTAAACCTATCAATATTTCTTGTAACGTAGGTTTAGTGTTGCTAAACTCTTAAAGTTTTCTCTTGTCAGTGAAATTCTTTATCTCTCCTTCTAGTCTAAAGGATAACCTTGCTGGATAAAGTATCTTAGGCTGCATCTTCTTTCAAAACAATTTTTATTGATTTATATTCACTTTACAGTGTTGTATAAATTCCAGTGTAGAACACAATTTCTCAGGTATACATGAACATATATATATATATATATATATATGCATATACATTGTCACATTTTTTCCTCTGTCAGCTAACATAAGATCTTGTATATATTTCCCTGTGCTATCCAGTATAATCTTGTTTATCTATTCTACAATTTTGAAATCTCAGTCTATCCCTTCCCACCCTCCACCCCCTTGGCAACCACAAGTTTGTATTCTATGTCTATGAGTGTATTTCTGTTTTGTATTTATGCTTTTCTTGTGTGTGTGTGTGTGTGTGTGTGTGTGTGTGTGTGTTTACATTTCCACATATGAGCGATCTCATATGGTATTTTTCTTTCTCTTTCTGGCTTACTTCACTTAGAATGACATTCTCCAGGAGCATCCATGTTCCTCAAATGGCATTATGTTGTCGGTTTTTATGGCTGAGTAGTATTCCATTGTATAAATATACCACCACTTCTTTATCCAGTCACCTGTTGATGGACATTTAGGTTGTTTCCTTGTTTTGGCTATTGTAAATAGTGCTGCTATGAACATTGGGGTGCAGGTGTCATCCTGAAGTAGGGTTCCTTCTGGATATATGCCCAGGAGTGGGATTCCTGGGTCACACGGTAAGTCTACTCCTAGTCTTTTGAGGAATCTCCACACTGTTTTCCACAGTGGCTGCAGCAAACTGCATTCCCACCATCAGTGTAGGAGGGTTCCCCTTTCTCCACAGCCTCTCCAGCATTTGTCATTTGTGGATTTTTGAATGAGGTTCATTCTGACTAGTGTGAGGTGATACCTCGTTTTAGTTTTGGTTTGCATTTCTCTGATAATTTGTGATATTGAGCATTTTTTCACGTGCATATTGATCATTTGTATGTCTTCCTTTGAGAATTGCTTGTTTAGGGCACCACTGATGAAGGAAATTAAAGAAGACTTTAAAAAATAGAAAGATATCCCATGCTCTTGGATTGGAAGAATCAATATTGTTAAAATGGTCACACTGCCGAAAGCAATCTACAGATTTAATGCAATCCCTATCCAATTACCTAGGACTTTTTTCACAGAACTAGAACAAATCATAATAAAATTTATATAGAACCACAAAAGGCCTAGAATTGCCAAAGCATTACTGAAGAAAATGAAAGAGGCTAGAGGAATAACTCTCCCAGACTTCAGACAATACTATAGAGCTACAGTCATCAAGACAGCATGGTATTGGTACAAAAACAGACATATAGACCAATGGAACAGAATAAAGAGCCCAGAAATGAACCCACAAACTTTTGGTCAACTCATCTTCGACAAAGGAGGCCAGAATATACAATGGAATAAAGACAGTCTCTTCAGGAGATGGTGTTGAGAAAACTGGACATCAGCATGTAAATCAGTGAAACTGGAACACTCCCTTACACCATACACAAAA
This sequence comes from Vicugna pacos, assembly GCF_048564905.1. Taxonomy (NCBI): domain Eukaryota; kingdom Metazoa; phylum Chordata; class Mammalia; order Artiodactyla; family Camelidae; genus Vicugna; species Vicugna pacos. Next base: position 41,933,131 of record NC_133023.1, on the reverse strand, counting down.
ATCAACTCAAAATGGATCAAAGACTTAAACATAAGACAAGATACAATAAACCTCCTAGAGGAAACTATTGGCAAAACATTATCTGACATGCATCTCAAAAATGTTCTCCTAGAACATTCTACTCAAGCAATAGAAATAAAAGCAAGAATATACAAGTGGGGCCTAATGAAACTTACAAGCTTCTGTACAGCAAAGGAAACCATAAGTAAAACAAAATGACAACCTACGGAATGGGAGAAAATTTCTGCAAATGAAACTGACAAAGGCTTGATCTCCAGAATATATAAGCAGCTCATATGACTTAATAAGAAACAACCAAACAACCCAATCCAAAAATGCATCTTTTTCTCATTCAGGACTTTGAGTATATCTTGCCACTCCCTTCTGGCCGTAGTGGTTGTGTAGAGAAATCAGCTGAGAGCCTATGGGGTTTCCCTTGTATCACACTCCTTGTTTTTCTGTTGCTGCCTTTAGGATCATTTGTTTACTCTTGACTCTGGTCATCTTGATTATCATATGTCTTGGTGTGGGTCTGTTTGGGTTCTTTCTGTTTGGGATGCTCTGAGCCTCCTGTATTTGGATATCTGATTCCTTCTTTAGGTTTGGGAAGTTTTCAGCCATGATTTCTCCAAATACCTTTTCAATCCCCTTTGGTCTTTCTTCCCCTTCTGGAATGCCTAATATGCATAGATTGGCATGCTTTATATTATCCCTTAGGCCCCTTATAGTGTTTTCATTGGTTTTTATTTCCTTATCTCTCAGCTGTTATGTTTGAGTGCTTTGTATTTTCCTGTCTTCTAGGTCACTTATTCGTCCTCTGCATTATCTAGCCTGCTTTTTACAGCGTTTAGATCAGCTCTCATCTCAGCGAATGAGTTTACCAATTCTACTTGGCTCTTCTTTATAGCTTCAATCTCATTTTTGACATATTTTATATCTCTAAACACTATTTCTTTAGGTTATTTCAGTACTTTGATCACACCTTTTTTGAAATCTTGCTCTAATAAGCTACCAATGTCTATTTCATTGATCATTCTTTCAAGGGATTTCTCTTGCTCTTTTAATTGGGAGTGTTTACTCTGCTTCTTTGTCTTGCTCATATCTCTCTGGCACTGTGATTTATGGAGTATCAGTTATCTATTGTGGCCCTTAAAGAGTTTATTTATTTATCTATCTTAAGGCTATGCAGGAATAAATCATATTCTTGGCATTTTGGTCTTTTGAAGAGGGCGATATTTTGTCAGAGTTCAGCAGGTGCTCTGGCTGGCTGGGTGGGTCCGTGGATGTGAGTTTGGGTGTATTTGTGGGAGAGGATGAGCTACGACCATCCTTCCACTCTGCCATCTTGGCCCTGTGCCCTGTCCTGCTGGTTTTGGATGGAGTATTTCATCAATGTCAGTTATCAAGTTGGTTGTGAATGCTGTTCAGGTCATTCTTCCTTTTGGATTTTCTTCCTACTTATTTTTCAATTATTTGAAGTGTCATGTTGAAGTATCCAGCTATAATTGTGCATTTGTCTATTTCTCTTTTCAGACTTATGAGCTTTTATCTCATGTATTTTGAAGTCCTTTGGTTAGATACATACACATGTTTAGGATTATTATGTCTTTTTGTAGCATGGGCCACTTTTTCATTATGAATTGTTCCTCTTTATCACTGGTAGGCTTTCATGTTCTGAGGTGTACTTGGTTCACATTTAATATAGCTACTCCAGATTTCTTTTGGTTAGTTTTTACATGGTAAACTACTTCTGATATATTTATAAGTTTCAGTCTACATGTTTACATCAATGTGTGTTTCATTTAGACAGCCTGATGTTGGATCTTATTTTTGTATCTTGGACTCTTTTGTGTTCAGTCCATTCACATTAATGTGATTATTGATACAGTTTGATTTAAATATGCCATCTTTCTAGCTTTTTCTTATTCATTGTATTTGTTGTTTATTTGTTTTTTCCTCTTATTCTGCCTTCTTTGATTTTACTCATGCCTTTTGTACTATTCTATTTCATGTCTTAAATTGAGTTATTATTTATCCCTCTTTTAAAAACTGATTTTATGGTTACTCTAAGGTTTATGACATATGTTGTTAAATAGTCTAAGTTCATGCTTAAATAATTTACCAATTTGCAAATAGTTAAAGGATCTTGTAAAAATTATTCCTTCCTATTCCTTGGAACTTTGCTGTCATATAGTTTACTTTTACCTATGTTACAAACACCCAGTACATTGCTGTTTTTGATTTACACAATTATATTAAACAGCAGTCTAAACAAAGATAGTATTATTCATTACATTCATTTCTGATGCTCTTCATTTCTTTGTGTAGACCCAGTTTATAGACTTGCATTATATTTCTCCTCCCTAAAGATCTTCCTTAGCATTTCTTGTGGGGTAAATCTGTAGGCAGTGGATTTAATCCATTTTTATTTGCCTGAAAATGTTATTTCTTTTCAATTTTGAATGTTACTTTTGTGAGATATAGAATTCTTGGTTGAAATTTTTTCTTTCGATGCTTATATGTTACTCCAATGTCTCCTTTCTTGCATGGTATATTAGCTTCTTAGGACTGTTGTGAAAAATACCATAAACTGAATGGCTTTAAAAAACAGAAATTATTCTCTCAGTTCTGGAAGCTAAACGTCCAAAATCAAGGTGTCTGGGATACCATACTTACTCTGAGACTCTGGATAGAATCCTCCCTTGCTTCTTTCTAGCTTCTGGTGGTGGCAAGAAATCTTTGGTGCTCCTTGGTTTGTAGCTGCATCACTGCAATCTTGCAAAATGATGTTCTCCCTGTGAGACCCTGTTTTCTCTTCTTATAAAGATACCAGTCATACTGGATCAGAGTACACCCTAATTGAGTATGACCTCATGTTGATTTGATTACATCTGCGAAGGCTACTTCTGAATGAACTCACATTCGTTCCCAGGTACTAGGGTTTAAAGTCCATCATATATTTTTTGTGGTGGGGGAACAATTCAATATACAACACAGTTTGTGATGAGAATTTATCTAAATCTTATTTTAATTCCTCTGTAGGTAAATTGTTTGCTTTCTCTAGTTACCCTCAAGGTTTTATCTTTTTCTTTGTTTTTCAGGAGGCTCAGTATTATATGCGTATGTGTGGCATTTATCATGTTTGTCATTCTCTGAGCTTCTTGGATCTGTGGTTTGGTTTCTGTCACTAATTTTGGGGAAATATCATCTATTATTTCTTTAAATATTTCTTCTTCCGAATTCTGCCTTCTTATTCTGTGATTCCAGATGCATACCTGTTACACCATTTGATATTGTTCCACATCTCTCAGATTCCTTATTCTCTTTTAATTTTTTCTCTCTTTTGCATAACAATTTAGGAAATTTCTACAGCTCTTTTCTCAAGTTCATTGAATTATTCATTGGCTGTATAAACCTACCAGCAAGTCTCTCAAAGACATTCTTCATATTTGTTACCATATTTTTATTTCTACCATTTCCTTGCATTTTTATAGTTTCCATATCTCTTCTGAAATCATCTATCTGCTGTTGCATGCTGTCAACTTTTTCTCTTATAGTCTTTAATATATTAATCATAGTTATTTTAAATCCCCCATCTGATGGTTCTGACATCCAGGTCATATCTGAATCTGGTTCTAATTATTGGTTTGTTTCTTCATATTGCAATTTTTCTGTTTTGTTTTTATTTTTCACCTTATGACACCCTTCACCCACTGTTTTATTTTAACTTTTTGAATCATTTGTAAATTCTTGTTTAAAGCCAGACATGTTATTTAGGGCAGTGGATATAAAGAAAATAAGCTTCTGATTTGGGGATTTGTGTTAAGCTAATCATAAATTGTACTATATTTGATGTTTTTTCTTGGTATGGCTACGAGTGTTGAAATTTACTTTTGCTGTATGTAGCAGAGGCTTGAAATTTCCTCTAGTGGTTTTTTTTTTTTTTTTGTCTCTCATGTTGGTGTTTGGTATTCTTTTTATCCTTCTCCAAGGAGAGAATCTGTCCCTTGCAGATCTCCCAGCTGTAATTCACTGTTATTACTGAATACTTTTTATTGTGGTGATAGGATGTGGGAAACTGGGGGGTATTATGTAATGTTCTTATTATGCCTTAGTGTTTGGAGAAGACAGTGGGCCTTCACAGGCTTTTCTATCACTCCTGGAAGCCTTTAGTTGTTACCATTTTCATTTCTTTCCCCTAGCTAAAGCAGATATCCACCTATATTCTCTGTCTACAGCTTGAGGACCTTCTTCCTACAGATTAAGGTTTTTATTTTATTTTGTTTTTACTGAGATGAGATTGTGGACTTGGAACTAGGCAGAGTTCCATTCCTACAGCTGCACTGGTATTTCACTAGTGCCCCCAGGTGTTACTCTGCACCCTTCTAATTAAGAATTTTGTTCTCTAAGTTAAAGGTGTCTGGGTAGATTTCCCAGTGACTTGTACTTCCCTTGCCCCAGTCAGCTTTATGAAGATGGGACGTGATTTCTCTAGATTCTTCTTGATCTTAATTTTCAGAGCTTGGTGGAGCTCCTCCAAAAGCTTCAAAAAAAGAGGGAAAACTTCCTTTATTAGGTCATTGTACCTCCCTGAAGGTATCTATCTCTCTCTAAATTTGACATGGCTGTTAGTTCTATGAATTCAGCTCTATGTTGGAATTACATAAAGTTATTAATATACTGTTTATCCAGCTGTTTTTCTGTGTCTTACCATTTTTGAGCTGAAAATGGAAGTCCACCCTCCATTTTTAAAGGGTACTGGTGCTGGGCATCGAATATTGGTTTGACAAATTTGGGGTTTTTCCTTTCAATACGTTGAAAGTGTCACTCAATTGTCTTCTTGTTAGAGAATTCTGTAATTTATCCTTTTTCTTTTGTAGGCAGTGTGTCTTTTTTCTATGGCTGCCTTCAAGATTTTCTCTTTGCCTTTGGTTTTCAACAGTTTAAATATCATATGCTTAAACTTGTGTGTGTGTGTGTGTGTGTGTGTGTGTGTGTGTGTGTGTGTTGGCATTTACCTTTCTTGATGTTCTCTAAACTTCTTGGTTCTGTAGCTTGGTGTTTTGTCACTGATTTGGTTAATTCATGACCATTATTTCTTCAAATATTAATTCTAGTCTACTCTTTCTTTTCATTATGGAGTTCCAATTATGCATATATTATTACACTATTTGATATTGTCCCCACAGCTCTTGAATGTTCTCTTGTGTTTTTCCACTCTTTTTTTCTCTTTGTATTTGAAATTGAATAATTTCTATTGATCTGTCTTCAGGTTCACTGATTCTTTCATAGCTGTTTTGAGAATATTGATAAACATGTTGAAGGTATTCTTCATTTTATTTCTAGCATTTTATTTGATTCTTTTTTATAGTTTTTAATCTCTCTACTTAAATTACCTATCTGATATTGCATGTTGTCTACCTTTTCTATTAGATAGTTTAGTATATTAATCATAATTATTTAGAATTTTCTCTATAGCATTGTCTGCCTAATATTTCTAACACTTGTCTCATATCTGAATCTAGTTTTAATAATTACTTTGTCTCTTCAGACTGTTTTTCTTGCATCTCTTTTATGCCTTGCAATTTTTTTGTTGCAAGCTGGACATGTTATATGGAATAATAGATACAGAGGTAAATATTTCTATGCTTGGATACGAGCCAGCTTTTCTCTCTTCTAGGTCTTTACTGTGGAGATATGTTCTTATGTAGTCAGGAGTTGCACTGCAGTTGAAATTTGTCATTGCTATGGTTACCAGAGTTGAAGATTATTGTCACTTTTGTTACCAGAGTTAAAGGGCTATTTTTCTGTTGCTATGGGTACCAAGCCTTAGTATTCTTCTAGTATTTTTTTTCTCTCATGATGTGTACTTCTTCAAGAAGTGAGTCTGTCTCTTATAGCTCTGCCAGTTGTTTCCCACTGTTACTGTTACTGTATACTCATTAGCTTAGTGTTGGAGAATGAGTGAGCAAGATGAATACATTTGATTTTTTGATTTAGTCTCAGTGTTAGGAAGGGACTGTATATTTGGACCTCAAGGATGTGGAATTCACACATGTTCTTGCCACTCCTTCAGATGTAATGATGGGTTTAACAAGTATTCCTTTCCCTCCCCCAGATGTGAGCCTTGTTTTTCTCCCTGTTCTCTTAACCCTCTCTGCTGTGGGTTTCCACCAGTGTCCACAAATTGTTGTTGTGATGCCCCCTCTCTCTTACAGATTAAGGTTTTAGTTTTGTTGGAGATACAGGGGAGACGGGTCAGGGCAGAGTTTCAGTGATGACCTATGTGCCCTGCCCCAGCTGCAATGGGATTCTATCAGTGTCCTCAAGATCAGATTTTGACAACTTTTCCCCTATGGATTTAGTAATGATTGTTTTTCCATTCCCCTAGACAGCAACAAGAAGGGAGTTTTCCCCGGCTATTCACTAAGCCTCCTTGTGAAAGCTTGGTAGGGTTCCTTGAGGAAAAACCTGCCAAGAGTGAGGGATTCTCTCATGCCTTTAGCACCCAGAAATTTCACATTCTCAGGCTTGTCCACACTAGGCCATTAGCAATACATTAAACTTGTTCTAATTTAAACTTCCTAGTACCTTTTATGGTATCTACTGGCATATTTCCCTAGTAAGTAGATATGGAGGTATTGTTTTCCCTGAAGGTTCCTGTCTGCCTAATTTTGGGTTGACTTTTTGCTTTGTTTTCTGATAACTATTTTTCCTGTTTTCTGAGGAGTTTAAGATAATTTGTTCATTTGCAGTCTGTTCTTTTTTTTTCCTGCCATAATAATGTTAACAGTATCCTGTTTAGATCTACATATCTTTGAACTTAAAGCAGAAGTCAATGGATAAGTCAGCTTTACATCGGAATTTGCGTGTAACTGGTAAATTTTTATTTTGACATCTGAGTGAACATGTGACATTTGTGTTTGGCTGATGTCCAAACGAGGTTTTGAGACAACTGAGTGAGATGTGATAATAAATATTTGTTATAGTTTCTTTCAGATGATGCACCCACCCATTCTGGTGCATTGCCCATCCGCTATCATTCATTGAGTTAGACATCACTGGTGACTATTCTTATGGAGCACACATGCACACACATTCATTCAGACATAAGTACCCCCCCCAAATGCTCCCTTTTCCATAAACTCAGGATCCAACATAAACCCTTTACTACTTCTTTTTAACAATTTTTATTGATTTATAATCATTTCACAATGTAGTGTCAAATTCCAGTGTTCAGCACAATTTTTCAGTTATACATGAACATATATATATTCATTGTCACATTTATTTCTCTGTGAGCTACCATAAGATCTTGTATATTTCCCTGTGCTATACAGTATAATCTTGTTTATCTATTCTACATTTTGAAATCCCAGTCTATCCCTTCCCAACCCCCGCCCCCTTGGCAACCACAAGTTTGTATTCTATGTCTATGAATCTGTTTCTCTTTTATATTTATGTTTTGTTTGTTTGTTTGTTTAGATTCCACATATAAGCGATCTCGTGTGGTATTTTCCTTTCTCTTTCTGGCTTACTTCACTTAGCATGACATTTTCCTGAGGCATCCATGTTGCTGCAAATGGTGTTATGTTGTCAGTTTTTATGGATGAGTAGTATTCCATTGTATAAATATATCAATTCTTCTTTATCCAGTCATCTGTTGATGGACATTTAGGCTGCTTCCATGTCTTGGCTATTGTAAATAGTGCTGCTATGAACATTGGGGTGCAGGTGTCATTTTGGAGTAGGGTTTCTTCTGTATATATGCCCAGGAGCAGGATTCCTGGGTCATATGTTAAGTCCATTTCTAGTCTTTTGAGGAATCTGCATACTGTTCTCCACAGTGACTGCACCAGACTGCATTCCCACCAGTAGTGTAGGAGGGTTCCCTTTTCTCCACAGCCTCTCCAGCATTTGTAATTTGTGGATTTTTGAATGATGGCCATTCTGACTGGTGTGAGGTGATACCTCATTGTAGTTTTGACTTGCATTTCTCTGATAATTAGTGATATTGAGCATTTTTTCATGTGCTTTTTGATCATTTGTATTTCTTCCTTGGAGAATTGCTTGTTTAAGTCTTCTGCCCATTTTTGGATTGGGTTGTTTGTTTTTTTCTTATTAAGTCGTATGATCCGCTTATATATTCTGGAGATCAAGCCTTTGTCGGTTTCATTTGCAAACATTTTCTCCCATTCTGTAGGCTGTCTTTTTGTTTTACTTATGGCTTCCTTTGCTGTGCAGAAGCTTGTAAGTTTCATTGGGTCTCATTTGTTTATTCTTGCTTTTATTTCTATTCTAGAACATTTTTGAGATGTACAACATAAACCCTTAACTTCTTGCTCTCAAAACTGATGCTCTTCAATTTTCCATTTTAGTGAAGGGCACCAGCACCTCCCAGTCACTCAAACCACAAGCCAATCTGGAATCATCCTTGGACTTCCTACACTATTCCTCACCAAGACCTTTTCAGCCAACCTCTACTATGTGTCTGTATTCTATTCCCTCCTTAGTTACCCAATCACCACTGTCTTATTTCAGTATCCCTTGTACCCCTACACCAGCATTCTCACTGACATCCTTCCAATCCATCATCCATCCTACAACCAAATGGTCTTTATGATGCAAAAATCTGACCACATCACTACTCTGACTAAATACTAGTTATTAATGGCTTTCCACTGTCTCTTAAGATAAAGTCTACATTTTTTAGCATGACCTTTAAAAGCCCTTCTTGACCTGGACTCTGCATATCATATTCTCTGTGTGTCTAGGTATCTTACCTCTTATGGAAAAGATAGGGCTAGTAGTCAGTGATTCTGTTTTAGTTTCCTTTGTTTCTCCAATAACTAGCAACAGGCTTGGGATACAGAAGGTCTTCAATAAAGACAACTTGACTTTATACACTCACTAACACATATGCATAACATAGTTCAGATACTGCTATAATCATTTAATCATAATACATCCATTAGCACTTTCCAAAACAGACCCCAAGCATGACAGAAACGTGATCAGATGTTATAATTTTATCTCTATCTCTTTTTCTCTCTGAAATGAGTGTGTCCCTCAGATGTCATAAACAGTGATTCCATGTCTTTTACTCACCCAGATTTTATACACATCACATATATCCATTTAGATCATTCCTATAGAATGGAATGTTACACTTGAAAGTCACATACGTGTTCACTGTCCTACTACAAAGACACTCAGATGATAGAAACATACATTGAGATGTCACAACCGCTCAAAAATCATACACACTTAATCAGAGGTAACATATGTTCATGCACATGCTACACACTTTAACTCAGATGAAACACTCATCCTGATATTGTCCAGGTATTGTAGTACTGAACATATGCACATTTTACACAAAATTTTCGCACATTCCTTCATATATTATGCACACTTTTTAGAAGGTATAAATACCAATGGTACACTAAAACTCTAATAGCAATATTAGCAAGCACTTTGACTACATATTTTGAGAAATTTACTTCATTGGAAGACATGAAAATACAACAGAAAAATTTTAGGAGGTTAAATAAGAATCTAATCTTGCTTTTATTTCTTCTAGGAGAACATTTTTGAAATGTATGTCAGATAATGTTTTGCCTATGTTTTCCTCTAGGAGGTTTATTGTATCTTGTCTTATGTTTAAGTCTTTGATCCAATGTTCTCCTAGAAGAAATGAAAGCAAGAATAAACAAATGGGACCTAATGAAACTTACAAGCTTCTGCACAGCAAAGGAAACCAGAAGTAAAACAAGAAGACAACGTACGGAATGGGAGAAAATGTTTGCAAGTGAAACCGACAAAGGCTTGATCTTCAGAATATATAAGCAGCTCATACGACTTAATAAGAAAAAAACAAACAACCCACTCCAAAAATGGGCAGAAGTCCTAAACAAGTAGTTCTCCAAGGAAGATATAGGAATAACCAACATGCACATGAAAAAATGCTCAATATCACTAATTATCAGAGAAATGCAGATCAAAACTACAATGAGGTATCACCTCACACCAGCCAGAATGGCCATCTTTCAAAAGTCCACAAACAAAAATGCTTGACAGGCTGTGGAGAAAAGGGAACCCTCTGACACTGTTGGTGGGAATGTAGTTTGGTTCAGCCATTATGGAAAACACTATGGAGATTACTCAAAAGACTAAAAACTGACATGCCATATGACCCAGCAACCTCACTCCTGGGCATATATCCAGGGGGAACCTTAATTCAAAAATACACCTGCACCCCAATGTTCATAGCAGCAATGTTTACAATAGCCAAGACATGGAAACAATCTAAATGTCCTTTGACAAGTGACTGGATAAAGAAATTTTAAACTAGTAATACAATGGAATACTACTCAGCTATAAGAAAGATTAAACAGTGCCATTTGCAGCAACATGACTGGCCCTTGAGAATGTCATTCTAAGTGAAATAAGCCAGAAAGAGAAAGAAAAATACCGTATGATATCACTCATATGTGGAATCTTAAAAAAAAAGACAAATGAACTTGTATATAAAACAGAAACAGACTCACAGACATAGAATACAGACTTGTGGTTACCATGGGGGATGGGGGTAGGAAGGAATAAACTGGGAGTTCAAGATTTGCAGATACAGACTGGTATATATAAAATAAATAAAGAGTTTATACTGTATAGCATGGGGAAACATATTCAATATCCTGTAGTATCTCATGATGAAAAAGAGTATGATAGCATATATATATGTGTGCTCATGTGTGATTGAGAAATTGTGTTGTACACCAGAAATTGACACAACATTGTAAATTGATTATACTTCAATAAAAAAAAGAAAGGCACTCAGGATTCTATTTTCTGTGGTAAAGAGCACTGGTAGTCCATGGACTTATGTGGTAATAGAGGTTTGCAAAATATTGCCACTGTATACTCCTCATCAAATAATTATGAAAGGCAAGGTTCTGGATTACTATATATTTGATAACTTAAAACCTTTCAATAAAAGTAAGGAGTATAGGAGATCAGCAAGATGGCAGAGTAGAAGGATGCTGGCAGCTCACCCTATCCCAAAAATACACCAAAACTCACATCTACAGACCCACTCAGCCAACCAGAGCACCTGCCGAACTCTGACAGAACATCACCCTCTTCAAAAGACAAAGACGCCAAAAATCTTGTAGGAAAAAAGGAAAAAAGAAAGAAGAAAAAGCAAAACAGTATGGGACTGATCCCACGGGGAAGGAGCAGCAAAGGAAGACTAGCGCTCATTCTCTGGGTCCCCCCTCTCCAAAGGAGAGGCCAGTGGGATAGAGGGGGAACCTCCAAGGCTCAGATCAGCCCCGAGCACCCCTTGACCAACAGAACTGAGTTAATCAGGCACAAAGTGTCCCCGTGACACCCAGCACATGACACAAGTTGGCAGCTGGGGCTGGGGCAGGTGGCCCAAGCTGGGCAGAGGACTGGGGCAGCTGCACTGAGGCAGCCCCAGGGGACTGCAGGGTGCTGCGTGCCATGGCTGGGAGGGGATACAGAGCAGAACAACCTCAGTCCCCCATAAATTGTGAAAAAAGCAAAGCAACATGACTGGTGTGCCCTGGAGGGAGGGACGCCATAGCCTTTCTCTCCTCAGACCTGCACCACCATTACTGGTGCTTCTCACGAGAAGAGAGATGGGGCTCAGACACAGCCGCCATATTCTCCTGTGTGCAGCCCCTGGGCAGGGGTGGGGCCGAGACCTGAATCTGCCCCTGGGGGCTCTGCAACCTCCTAGGCAGGACTGAGGCTTGTTTATAGCTGGAGAAAGATAGGATCTTTCTGCCCTGGCACCTCAGAGAACTCGCGCTGCCAAGACAAACAAGGAGCTGAGATTTGGCAGAGGCGGGGCCATTCCGTGGTCTTCCCCAAGCCCGCCTTCAGAACGCTGACTGGAGGCGGAGTGGGCAGATGTACAGAGTAGTGGAGCGACCTGCGCCTGGAAAGGGCAGGTGGCCATACCCTTCTGGGCAGGAATGTAGCACCTGACCACGGTGCTGGGAGGGGGCAGGATCCGCCCACCTGCCTCCCCCGAGTGCAACATCTGACTGCGGCATCGGGAGTGGGAGTGACCCACCTGCCCACCGGATAAGAGCTCAGCACCTGACCCAGTGTTAGGAGGGGGCACAATCTGCTAGCCAACAGCCACTGAGAGCAGCACAGACAAGGGTGCCAACAGAGGGCCTCTGGAAACAGCAAGCAGAGTTCACGAAAAAGGGTGAAGACACAACGACCTCTCGATAAAAATCATTAAGAGCACATCGTCTCCAGGAGAACTAGATAACTGATACTCCTTAAGCCACAATGCCAGAGAGATATGAGCAATATGAAGAAGCAGAGGAACCATTCCTAATTAAAATTCAGGAGAAATCTCCTGAAAGCACGATCAAGGAAATAGACATTAATGGCCTACTAGATCAAGATTTCAAAAGGGGAGTGATCAAAGTACTGAAAGAACTAAAAGAAATAGTGTTTAAAGATATAAAATATGTCAAAAATGAAATTGAAGCTATAAACAAGAACCAAGTAGAATTAGTAAACCCATTTGTTGAGATGAGATCTGACCTAAAGGCTGTACAAAGCACACTAGCTAATGTAGAGGAATGAATAAGTGACCTAGAAGACAGGACAACATAAAGCACCGAATCAGAACTGATGAAAGAAAAACAAATAAAAACCAATGGAAACAATATAAGGGACCTATGGGATAATACAAAGCATGCCAATCTATGCATAATAGGGGTTCCAGAAGGGGAAGAAAGAACAAATGGGATTGAAAAGGTATTTGAAGAAATCATGACTGAAAACTTCCCAAACCTAAAGGAAGAATCAGATATCCAAGTACAGGAGGTTCAGAGCATCCCAAACCTGAAGAACCCAAACAGACCCACCCAAGACATATTATAATCAAGATGGCCAGAGTCAAGGATAAAGAAATGATCCAAAGGCAGCAAGAGAAAAGCAAAGAATGTGTTACAAGGGAACCCCTATAAGGCTCTCAGCTGATTTCTCTACACAAACACTACAGGCCAGAAGGGAGTGGCAAGATATATTCAAACTCCTGAATGAAAAAAAAAGATGCAGCCTAGGATACTCTATCCAGCAAAGCTATCCTTTAGAATAGAAGAAGAGATAAAGAACATCACAGACAAGCAAAAACTAAAAGAGTTTAGCAGCACTAAACCCATGCTGAAAGAAATATTCACAGGTCTACTCTAAATAGAAAAGAAGCAGGATGCTACAAAAATGAGAAACTCAACTGGAAAGAAATAACAGCCATGAATTACAAAAAGAATAAACACAAAATTGTAAAAGAAGACATCTAAATCATTAAGAGTGGGAGAGGGAAACAGATACACTTTAGAGAAGAGGCAAGATGGCGGAGTAGAAGGAAGCTCGTAAGTCACCCTCTCCCACAAATACACCAAGATCCACATCTACAGACTCACTCAGCCAACCAGAGTACCTGCGGAACTCCGACAGAACATCGCCTATTCAAAAGATAAAGACGCCAAAAATCTGGTAGGAGAAAAGGAAAAAAGAAACAACAAAACGCAAAGCAGCGCAGGACGGGTCCCACGGGGAGGGAGCGGCAAAGGAGGACTGGCGCTCGCTCGCTGGGTCTCCCCTCTCCAACTGAGAGGCCACCGGGACGGAGGGGGAGCCTCCGAGGCTCGGATCTGTACAGAGCAGCTCTTGTCTGACAGAACTAAGTTAAATGGGCACAGAGCGTCCCCCCGACGCCCAGCCTGAGACGCGGGCCGGCAGCGGCGGGCAGGGCCAGGCTGCACAAGCCGGGCAGAGGACGGGGGCTGCTGCACGGAGGCAGCTCCAGGGGACTGCAAGGGGCTGGGCGCCGTGGCTGTGGGTGTACAGGACAGAACAACCTGGGCCCTCCATAAAACTGCAAGCTTGATGTGCTCTCGGGGGAAGGGTGCATACCCCCATCTCTGAAAACCCGCGGAAACTTTTCAGGGGAAGAGAGGTGGGGCCCAGGCACAGCCGCCATATTCTCCGGCGCTTAGCACCCAGGCAGGGGCGGGGGCGAAACCTGCATCCGCACCGAAGGGCTCAGCAGCCTCAAGGACCAGACTGAGACGGGCCTACAGCCCCGGGCAGGTGGGATCCTTCCATCCTGGTCCCTCAGAGAACTTGCTCCACAAAGACAAACAAGGAGCTGGGTCTTCTCGGAGCAGGGATAAGGCTGCCCCTCGGTTTTCCCCGAGCCCACCCGCGGATCGCGGCCAGGGCGGAGCACGGCCAGGGCAGAAGGCGCAGCCGCACAGAGCAGCGGAGCTACCAGCAGCGCAGGCAGAGGGAGAGCGGCCCCCCGCCTGTCGGGCAGAAACACAGCCCCTGACCGAGGTGCTGGGAGGGGGCACGACCCGCCCTCCTGCCTGGCCAGTCTTCAACATCTGACTGCGGCATCCGGAGGGGCAGTGACCCGCCCGCCCGCAGCACAGGAGAGCTGCATCTGACCCCGTGTTAGGAGGAGGCGCGATCTGCTTGCCTACAGGTGCTGGGAGCAGCACAGAAGAGGGCGCCAACGGAGGGCCTATGAAAACAAGCTGAGCTTCCAAAACAGGACAAAGACAGAAGGACTTCACATTAAAAGCACACAGACTCCAGGAGAACACCGACAACCCCTTTTTGTTTTGTTTTGTTTTGTTTTTTGTTTTTGTTTTTGTTTTTTTGTTTGTTTTTTCTTTTGTTCTTAAATCTGTTCTTACCTGTTCCATTTTCAATTACTCTCTTAATTTTTACTTCTTAATTCATTTCTATTTCTCTTGGGTTTTCATGTCCTGTTATTGATTAGACACAGGCTTCAAATACATCTATTTATCTCCCCACCCCTTTTTTTTCTTTTTTTTTAAAGGTTGTAAAAGGACGTCTCAACCCGATTAATACTCTGCTTCAACTCGCTCTTCTATTATTCATTATACACTGTTTTCAAACCCTCTTCCTCCCTTCTTTAAAAAATATTTCTCTCTCTCTCTTATTATTTCTTTCTCTTTTTTTCCTAAGTTCTATTCATAAATAGGTATTAGATAGATAAAATCCTTAAGATCCAAAATAGACAACTGATACTCCATAAACCACAGTGCCAGAGAGGTATGAGCAAGATGAAGAAGCAGAGAAACATTTCCCAATTAAAAGAACAAGAGGAATCCCCTGAAAGAAAGATCAATGAAATAGACATCAATAGCCTACTTGATCAAGATTTCAAAAAAGGATTGATCAAATTGCTGAAGGAATTAAAAGAGCTAGTGCTTAGAGAGATAAAATATGTCAAAAATGAAGTTGAAGCTATAAAAAAGAGCCAAGCAGAATGGGTAAACTCATTGACAGAGATGAGGAATGATCTAATACCTGTGCAAAGCCGACTAGTTAATGCAGAGGAACGAATTACTGATCTAGAAGACAGGGCAATAGAAAGCATCCATTCAGAAGAACTACAAGATAAGCAAATAAAAAATAATGATAATAGCATAAGGGACCTATGGGATAATATAAAGCGTCCCAATCTTAGCATAATAGGGGTCCCAGAAGGGGAAGAAGGATCAAAGGGAATTGAAAAGGTTTTTGAAGAAATCATGACTGAAAACTTCCCAAACTTAAAGAAGGAATCAGATATTCAAGTACAGGGAGCTCAGAGGGTCCCAAACAGGAAGAACCCAAATAGACCCACAGCAAGACATATCATAATCAAGATGGCCAGAGTCAAGGATAAAGAAATGATTCTAAAGGCAGCAAGAGAAAAGCAAAGAGTGAACTACAAGGGAACCCCCATAAGGCTCTCAGCTGATTTCTCTACACAAACACTACAGGCCAGAAGGGAGTGGCAAGATATATTCAAAGCCCTGAATGAAAAAAAGATGCAGCCTAGGATACTTTATCCAGCAATGCTATCCTTTAGGATAGAAGGAGAAATAAAGAGTTTCACAGACAAAAAAAGCTTCAGGAGTTTAGCAACACTAAACCCATGCTAAAAGAAATATTGAAAGGGCTATTCTAAATAGAAAAGCAGCAGGATGCTACAGAAATGAGAAACGTACAACTGGAAAGGTGATAACTCATGAATTACAAATAAAGAAAACACGAAATTATAAAAGAAGACATACAAATCACTGAGAGTGGGAGAGGGAGGCAGGGAAATATAGAATTTTTTTTTCTTTCTTTTTTAAATTTTTTTAACATAGGATGGGTTTGAGATCATGTTATTATCAGTTTATTAAAAACGGGTATAGGTTAATAGATTTACAAAAAAGGGTAACCACAAGTCAAAAATTTACAAGGGAGTCACAATAATTAAATAAAATCCATGATAATACGAAGGAAAATTACCAAACCACAAAAGGAAGAAGAAAGGAACAAAGAGGATATACTAATTCAAATGCAACATAAGTTCAAAATGGCAATAAACACACATGTATCATTAATGACTGTAAATGTTAATGGAATAAATGCTCCAGTCAAAAGACATAGGGTGGCAGACTGGATAATAAAGCAAGAATCTTCAATATGCTGCATACAAGAGACCCACTTTAGGGAGAAGGACACATATAGATTGAGAGTGAAAGGATGGAAAAGGATATTCCATGCAAATGGAAAAGCCAAAAAAGCAGGTGTTGCAGTACTGACTTCAGACAAAATAGACTTTAAAACAAAGGCCATAAAGAAAGATAAAGAGGGACATTTAATAATGATTAAAGGAGTGATACAAGATGAAGACATTACACTCGTTAATATATATGCACCCAATATAGGAGCACCTAAGTACATACAAGAATTACTAACAGAGATAAAGGGGGATATTGATGGGAGTACAATCATAGTTGGAGATTTTAAAACTGCATTAACATCACTAGACAGATCTTCCAGACAGAAAATAAACAAGGCAACAGAGAAATTAAATACTACAATAGAAAAACTAGATTTGGTGGATATTTTCAGAGCTTTACACCCCCAAAAAATAGAATATACATTCTTTTCAAGTGCACATGGAACATTTTCCAGGATCGATCATGTACTTGGATACAAAAGAAACCTCAACAAATTTAAGAAGATAGAAATTATCTCAAGCATCTTTACTGACCACAATGCCATGAAACTGGAAATCAACAACAGAGAAACAAAGGAGAAAAAAAGAAAAGCATGGAGATTAAACACTATGTTATTGAAAAAACAATGGATCAATGAGGAAATCAAAGCTGAAATTAAAAAATACCTTGAGACAAATGATAATGAAAGCACAACCACTCAAAACCTATGGGACACAGCAAAGGCAGTGCTAAGAGGGAAGTTTATAGCGAAACAGGCCTTTCTCAAAAAAGAAGAACAATCTCAAATAAACAAGTTAACCCACTCCATGAATCAATTAGAAAAAAAACAACAAAAAGCCCCAAAAATCAGCAGAAGGATCAGAGAGGAATTAAATACAATAGAGATTAACAAGACCATAGAAAAAATCAACCAAACTAAAAGCTGGTTTTTTGAAAAAGTAAATAAAATCGACAAACCTCTGGCCAAACTCACAAAGAAGAAAAAAGAGAGAGCACAAATTATCAAAATAAGAAAGGAAAATGGAGAAATTACAACAAACAAAATAGAAATACAGAATATCATACAAGAATATTATGAAAAACTATATGGAATCAAACTGGAAAATCTAGAGGAGATGGACAAGTTTCTGGAAACATACTGTCCACCAAAACTGAATCAAGAAGTAACTGAACACTTGAAAAATCCAATCACTAGAAAGGAAATAGAAATAGCAATTACAAACCTTCCTACAAATAAAAGTCCAGGACCGGACGGCTTCACAGGGGAATTCTACCAAACATACAAAGAAGAACTCATACCAGTCCTTCTCAAATTCTTCCAGACTATTTGAAAGGAGGGAATACTCCCAAACTCATTCTATGAAGCCACCATCACCCTGATACCAAAACCAGGCAAAGACACTACAAAAAAAGAGAATTATAGGCCAATATCACTGATGAACATAGACGCCAAAATCCTCACCAAAATTTTAGCAAATAGAATCCAACAACACAAAAAGAAGATTATACATCATGACCAAGTGGGGTTCATCCCAGGGACACAAGGCTGGTTCAACATACGCAAATCAATCAATGTAATACATCACATCAACAAGAGAAAGGACAAAAACCACATGATCATCTCAATAGATGCAGAAAAAGTATTTGATAAAATTCAACACCCATTTATAATAAAAACTCTCGCCAAAGTGGGTATAGAGGGAACCTATCTCAACATAATAAAAGCTATATATGACAAACCTACAGCCAGCATAGTTCTCAATGGTGAAAAACTCAAAATTTCCCACTAAAATCTGGGACAAAACAAGGATGCCCACTATCACCACTCCTATTCAACATAGTCCTGGAAGTCCAAGCCACAGCAATCAGGCAAGAAAAAGAAATAAAAGGGATCCAAATTGGAAAAGGAGAGGTAAAAGTGTCATTATATGCTGATGACATGTTACTATATATAGAAAACCCTAAAAGGTCCACACAAAAGCTTCTAGAGTGATCGAAGAATTCAGCAAGGTAGCAGGTTACAAAATTAATGTTCAAAAATCAGTTGCCTTTCTTTACACTAACGATAAATCAACAGAAAAAGAAGGTAAAGAAACAATCCCCTTTAAAATAGCACCCAAAGTAATAAAATATCTGGGAATATATCTAACCAAGGAGGTGAAAGAATTATACACAGAAAACTATAAACCATTGATGAAGGAAATTAAAGAAGACTTTAAAAAATGGAAAGCTATTCCATGCTCTTGGATTGGAAGAATCAATATTGTTAAAATGGTCACACTGCCCAAGGCAATCTACAGATTTAATGCAATCCTTATCCAATTACCCAGGACATATTTCACAGAACTAGAACAAATCATAATAAAATTTATATGGAACAATCAAAGACCTAGAATTGCTATAGCATTACTGAAGAGAAAGAAAGAGCTGGAGGAATAACTCTCCCAGACTTCAGACAATACTACAGAGCTACAGTCATCAAGACAGCATGGTATTGGTACCAAAACAGACATATGGACCAATGGAACAGAATAGAGAGCCCAGAAATGAACCCACAAACTTTTGGTCAACTCATCTTCGAGAAAGGAAGCAAGAATATACAATGGAATAAAGACAGTCTCTTCAGCAAATGGTGTTGGGAAAACTGGACAGCAGCATGTAAAACAGTGAAGCTAGAACACACCCTTACACCATATACAAAAATCAACTCAAAATGGATTAAAGACTTAAACATAAGACAAGATACAATCAACCTCCTAGAGGAAAACATAGGCAAAACGTTATCTGACATACATTTTAAAAATTTTCTCCTAGAAGAAATAAAAGCACTAATAAACAAATGGGACCTAATGAAACTTACAAGCTTCTGCACAGCAAAGGAAACCAGAAGTAAAATAAGAAGAAAACCTTCAGAATGGGAGAAAATTTTTGCAAGTGAAACCGACAAAGGCTTGATCTCCAAAATATATAAGCAGCTCATACGACTCAATAAGAAAAAAATAAACAACCCAATCCAAAAATGGGCAGAAGACCTAAACAAGCAATTCTCCAAGGAAGACATACAAATGATCAAAAAGCACATGAAAAAATGCTCAATATCACTAATTATCAGAGAAATGCAAATCAAAACTACATTGAGGTATCACCTCACACCAGTCAGAATGGCCGTCATTCAAAAATCCAAAAATGACAAATGCTGGAGAGGCTGTGGAGAAAGGGGAACCCTCCTACACTGCTGGTGGGAATGCAGTTTGGTGCAGCCACTATGGAAAACAGTGTGGAGATTCCTCAAAATACTGGGAATAGACTTGACATATGACCCAGGAATCCCACTCCTGGGCTTGTATCCAGAAGGAAATCTACTTCAGGATGACACCTGCACTCCAATGTTCATAGCAGCACTATTTACAATAGCCAAAACATGGAAACAGCCTAAATGTCCATCAACAGGTGACTGGATAAAGAAGAAGTGGTATATTTATGCAATGGAATACTACTCAGCCATAAAAATCGACAACATAACGCCATTTGCAGGAACATGGGTGCTCCTGGAGAATGTCATTCTAAGTGAAGTAAGCCAGAAATAGAAAGAAAAATACCATATGAGATTGCTCATATGTGGAATCTAAAGACTCATGGACAGAGAATACAGACTTGTGGTTACCAGGGGGGTAGAGGGTGGGAAGGGATAGACTGGGATTTCAAAATTGTAGAATAGATAAACAAGATTACACTGTATGGCACCGGGAAATATACACAAAATGTTATCATAAATCACAGAGAAAAAAATGTGACAGTGTGTATATATCCATGAATGACTGAAAAATTGTGCTGAACACTGGAATTTCACACAACAGTGTGAAATGATTATAAATCAATAAAAAATGTTAAAAAAAAGAGTGGGAGAGGGAAACAAGGAAAGCCATTGTGGAACACAGAATAAACTTACCATATGACCCAGGAATCCCACTCCTGGGCATATATCCTGAAGGAACACTATTTGAAAAAAACACCTGCACCCCAATGTTCATAGCAGCACTATTTACAATAGCCAAGACATGGAAACAGCTTAAATGTCCATTAACAGATGACTGAGTAAAGAAAATGTGGTATATTTATACGATGGAATACTGTTCAGCCATATAAACTGACAACATATGCCAACTGCAGCAACATGGATGTTCCTGGTGAATGTCATTCAAAGTGAAGTAAGCCAGAAAGAAAGAAAAATACCATATGCGATCGCTCATATGTGTAATCAAAAAACAAAACAAAACAAAACAGAAATACAAAACAGAAACAGACTCATAGACATAGAATACAAACTTGTGGTTTCCAAGGGGGCAGGTCGTGGGAAGGGACAGACTGGGATTTTAAAATGAAGAATAGATAAACATGATTATACTGTATAGCACAGGGAAATATAAACAAGATCTTGTGTTAGCTCATAGCGAAAACAAGTGACAATGAATATATATATGTTCATATATAACTGAAAAATTGTGCTGTACACTAGAATTTGACACAACACTGTAAAATGACTATCACTCAATAAAAAAATGTTAAAAAAAAGTAAGGAGTATAATAATGTTGGCTGGTTGCTCCTCAATGTACTAGAGAAGGTAAGAAAAGAAAATGATGAGCTCAGGGCTTCAAATTTCCATGTCAGTTTCTGCATGAATGACCCCACACTGTCAATGTTTGCCCTGAGAGTATCCTTATCTCCAGTTCCTGCAGGCCTCAGTTTTCTTTTTTTTTTTCTTTTCTCTGTGACTTATCATAACATTTTGTGTATATTTCCCTGTGCTATACAGTGTAATCTTGTTTATCTGTTCTACAATTTTGAAATCCCAGTCTATCTCTTCCCACCCTCTACCCCCCTGGTAACCACAAGTCTGTATTCTCTGTCCATGAGTCTATTTCTGTCCTGTATTTATGCTTTGTTTTTGTTTGTTTGTTTGTTTTTGTTTTTTAGATTCCACATATGAGCGATCACATATGGTATTTTTCTTTCTCTTTCTGGCTTACTTCACTTAGAATGACATTCTCTAGGAGCATCCATGTTGCTGAAAATGGCATTATGTTGTCGGTTTTTATGGCTGAGTAGTATTCCATTGTATAAATATACCACTTCTTCTTTATCCAGTCACCTGTTGATGGACATTTAGGCTGTTTCCATGTTTTGGCTATTGTAAATAGTGCTGCTATGAACATTGGGGTGCAGGTGTCATCCTGAAGAAGATTTCCTTCTGGGTACAAGCCCAGGAGTGGGATTCCTGGGTCATATGGTAAGTCTATTCCTAGTCTTTTGAGGAATCGCCACACTGTTTTCCATAGTGGCTGCACCAAACTGCATTCCCACCAGCAGTGTAGAGGGTTCCCCTTTCTCTACAGCCTCTCCAGCATTTGTCATTTGTGGATTTTTGAATGACGGCCATTCTGACTGGTGTGAGGTGATACCTCATTGTAGTTTTGATTTGCATTTCTCTAATAATTAGTGATATTGAGCATTTTTTCATGTGCTTTTTGATCATTTGTATGTCTTCCTTGGAGAATTGCTTGTTTAGGTCTTCTGCCCATTTTTGGATTGGGTTGTTTATTTTTTTTCTTATTGAGTCATATGAGCTGCTTATATATTTTGGAGATCAAGCCTTTGTCGGTTTCACTTGCAAACATTTTCTCCCATTCTGTAGGTTTTCTTCTTGTTTTATTTCTGGTTTCCTTAGCTCTGCAGAAGCTTGTAAGTTTCATTAGGTACCATTTGATTATTCTTGCTTTTATTTCTTCTAGGAGAAAATTTTTGAAATATATGTCAGATAATGTTTTGCCTATGTTTTCCTCTAGGAGGTTTATTGTATCTTGTCTTATGTTTAAGTCTTTAATCCATTTTGAGTTGATTTTTGTATATGGTGTAAGGGTGTGTTCTAGCTTCACTGTTTTACATGCTGCTGTCCAGTTTTCCCAACACCATTTGCTGAAGAGACTGTCTTTATTCCATTGTGTATTCTTGCCTCCTTTGTCGCAGATGAGTTGACCAAAAGTTTGTGGGTTCATTTCTGGGCTCTCTATTCTGTTCCATTGGTCTATATGTCTGTTTTGGTACCAATACCATGCTTTCTTGATGACTGTAGCTCTATAGTATTGTCTGAAGTCTGGGAGAGTTATTCCTCCAGCCTCTTTCTTTCTCTTCAGTAATGCTTTGGCAATTCTAGGTCTTTGATGGTTCCATGTAAATTTTATTATGATTTGTTCTAGTTCTGTGAAATATGTCCTGGGTAATTGGATAGGGATTGCATTAAATCTGTAGATTGCCTTGGGCAGTGTGACCATTTTAACAATATTGATTCTTCCAATCCAAGAGCATGGAATAGCTTTCCATTTTTTAAAGTCTTCTTTAATTTCCTTCATCAATGGTTTATAGTTTTCTGTGTATAATTCTTTCACCTCCTTGGTTAGATATATTCCCAGATATTTTATTACTTTGGGTGCTATTTTAAAGGGGATTGTTTCTTTACTTTCTTTCTATGTTGATTCATCATTAGTGTAAAGAAATGCAACTGATTTTTGAATGTAAATATTATAATCTGCTACCTTGCTGAATTCTTCAATCAGCTCTAGTAGCTTTTGTGTGGAACTTTTAGGGTTTTCTATATATAGTAACATGTCAGCATATAATGACACTTTTACCTCTCCTTTTCCAATTTGGATCCCTTTTATTTCTTTCTCTTGCCTGACTGCTGTGGCTAGGACTTCCAGGACTATATTGAATAGGAGTGGTGATAGTGGGCATCCTTGTCTTGTCCCAGATTTTAGTGGGAAGCTTTTGAGTTTTTCACTGTTCAGTACTATGCTGGCTGTAGGTTTGTCATATATAGCTTTTATTATGTTGAGATAGGTTCCCTCTATACCCACTTTGGCGAGAGTTTTTATCATAAATGGGTGTTGAATTTTATCAAATGCTTTTTCTGCAGCGATTGAGATGATCATGTGGTTTTTGTCCTTTCTCTTGTTGATGTGATGTATTACATTGATTGATTTGCGTATGTTGAACCAGCCTTGTGTCCCTGGGATGAACCCCACTTGGTCATGATGTATAATCTTTTTTTTGTGTTGTTGGATTCTATTTGCTAAAATTGTGGTGAGGATTTTGGCGTCTATGTTCATCAGTGATATTGGCCTATAATTCTCTTTTTTTGTAGTGTCTTTGCCTGGTTTTGGTATCAGGGTGATGGTGGCTTCATAGAATGAGTTTGGGAGTATTCCCTCCTTTTCAATCGTCTGGAAGAGTTTGAGAAGGACTGGTATGAGTTCTTCTTTGTATGTTTGGTAGAATTGCCCGGTGAAGCCGTCCGGTCCTGGACTTTTATTGTAGGGAGGTTTTTAATTGCTATTTCTATTTCCTTTCTAGTGATTGGATTGTTCAAGTGTTCAGTTTCTTGTTGATTCAGTTTTGGTGGACAGTATGTTTCCAGAAACTTGTCCATCTCCTCTAGGTTATCCAGTTTGGTTCCATATAGTTTTTCATAATATTCTCATATGATAGTCTGTATTTCTATTTTGTTTGTTGTAATTTCTCCATTTTACTTTCTTATTTTGATAATTTGTGCTCTCTCTTTTTTCTTCTTTGTGAGTTTGGCCAGAGGTTTGTCGATTTTATTTACTTTTTCAAAAAACCAACTTTCGGTTTGGTTGATTTTTTCTATGGTCTTGTTAATCTCTATTGTATTTAATTCCTCTCTGATCTATATTATTTCCTTCCTTCTGCTGCTTTTTGGGGCCTTTTGTTCTTCTTTTTCTAATTGATTTAGGTGGTGGGTTAACTTGTTTATTTGAGATTGTTCTTCTTTTTTGAGAAAGGCCTGTATCGCTATAAACTTCCCTCTTAGCACTGCCTTTACTATGTCCCATATGTTTTGAGTGGATGTGCTTTCATTATCATTTGTCTCAAGGTATTTTTTAATTTCAGCTTTGATTTCCTCATTGATCCATTATTTTTTCAATAACATAGTGTTTAATCTCCATGCTTTTCTTTTTTTCTCCTTTGTTTCTCTGTTGTTGATTTCCAGTTTCATGGCATTGTGGTCAGTAAAGATGCTTGAGATAATTTCTATCTTCTTAAATTTGTTGAGGTTTCTTTTGTATCCAAGTACATGATCGATCCTGGAAAATGTTCCATGTGCACTTGAAAAGAATGTATATTCTATTTTTTGGGGGTGTAAAGCTCTGAAAATATCCACCAAATCTAGTTTTTCTATTGTAGTATTTAATTTCTCTGTTGCCTTGTTTATTTTCTGTCTGGAAGATCTGTCTAGTGATGTTAATGCAGTGTTAAAATCTCCAACTATGATTGTACTCCCATCAATATCCCCCTTTATCTCTGTTAGTAATTCTTGTATGTACTTAGGTGCTCCTATATTGGGTGCATATATATTAACGAGTGTAATGTCTTCATCTTGTATCACTCCTTTAATCATTATAAAATGTCCTTCTTTATCTTTCTTTATGGCCTTTGTTTTGAAGTCTATTTTGTCTGAAGTCAGTACTGCAACACCTGCTTTTTTGGCTTTTCCATTTGCATCGAATATCCTTTTCCATCCTTTCACTCTCAATCTATATGTGTCCTTCTCCCTAAAGTGGGTCTCTTGTATGCAGCATATTGAAGGTTCTTGCTTTATTATCCAGTCTGCCACCCTATGTCTTTTGACTGGAGCATTTATTCCATTAACATTTACAGTCATTAATGATACATGTGTGTTTATTGCCATTTTGAACTTATGTTTGCTGTTGAATTGGTATATCCTCTTTGTTCCTTTCTTCTTCCTTTTGTGGTTTGGTAATTTTCCTTCGTATTATCATGGATTTTATTTAATTATTGTGACTCCCTTGTAAATTTTTGACTTGTGGTTACCCTTTTTTGTAAATCTATTAACCTATACCCGTTTTTAATAAACTGATAATAACATGATGTCAAACCCATCCTACTGTTAAAAAAATTTAAAAAGAAAGAAAAAAAATTCTATATTTCCCTGCCTCCCTCTCTCACTCTCAGTGATCTTTATGTCTTCTTTTATAATTTCGTGTTTTCTTTATTTGTAATTCATGAGTTATCACATTTCCAGTTGTGAGTTTCTAATTTCTATAGCATTCTGCTGCTTTTCTATTTAGAATAGCCCTTTCAATATTTCTTTTAGCATGGGTTTAGTGTTGCCAAACTCCTGCAGCTTTTTTTTTTTTTGTCTGTGAAACTCTTTATTTCTCCTTCTATCCTAAAGGATAGCATTGCTGGATAAAGTATCCTAGGCTGCATCTTTTTTTCATTCAGGGCTTTGAATATATCTTGCCACTCCCTTCTGGCCTGTAGTGTTTGTGTAGAGAAATCAGCTGAGAGCCTTATGGGGGTTCCCTTGTAGTTCACTCTTTGCTTTTCTCTTGCTGCCTTTAGAATCATTTCTTTATCCTTGACTCTGGCCATCTTGATTATGATATGTCTTGGTGTGGGTCTATTTGGATTCTTCCTGTTTGGGACCCTCTGAGCTTCCTGTACTTGGATATCTGATTACTTCTTTAAGTTTGGGAAGTTTTCAGTCATGATTTCTTCAAAAACCTTTTCAATTCCCTTTGATCCTTCTTCCCCTTCTGGGACCCCTATTATGCGAAGATTGGGATGCTTTATATTATCCCATACGTCCCTTATGCTATTATCATTATTTTTTATTTGCTTATCTTGTAGTTCTTCTGAATGGGTGCTTTCTGTTGCCCTGTCTTCTAGATCACTAATTCGTTCCTCTGCATTAACTAGTCGGCTTTGCACAGCTGTTAGATCATTCCTCATCTCTGTCATTGAGTTTTCCCATTTTGCTTGGCTCTTCTTTATAGCTTCAATTTCATTTTTGACATATTTTATTTCTCTAAGCATTATCTCTTTTAATTCCTTCAGCAATTTGATCACTCCTTTTTTGAAATCTTGATCTAGTAGTCTATCGATGTCTATTTCACTGAGCTTTCTTTCAGGGGATTCCTTTTGTTCTTTTAATTGGGGAAGGTTTCTCTGCTTCTTCATCTTGCTCATACCTCTCTGGCACTGTGGTTTATGGAGTATCAGTTGTCTATTTTGGATCTTAAGGATTTTATCTATCTAATGCCTATTTAGGAATAGAACTTAGGAAAAAAAAGAAAAAAGAAAAAAGAAAAAAAGAGAAAAGAATAAGAGAGAGAGATAAAGATTTTTAAAAGAAGGGAGAAAGAGGGTTTGAAAACAATGTATAATGAATAATAGAAGAGCGGGTTGAAGCAGAGTATTAATCGGGTGGAGACGTCCTTTTAAAACCTTTAAAAAAAAAAGGGGGGTGGGGAGATGAATATATGTGTTTGAAGCCTGTGTCTAATCAATAACAGGACATGAAAACCCAAGAGAAATAGAAATGAATTAAGAAGTAAAAATTAAAAGAGTAATTGAAAATAGAACAGGTAAAAACAGATTAAAACAAAACAAAACAAAAACAAAAACAGAAAACAAAAAAACAAAACAAAGCAAAACAAAAACCAAAAAACAAAAAAAAGGGGGGTTGTCGGTGTTCTCCTGGAGTGTGTGTGCTTTTATTGTGATGTCCTTCTGTCTTTGTCCTGTTTTGGAAGCTCAGCTTGTTTTCATAGGCCCTCCGTTGGCGCCCTCTTCTGTGCTGCTCCCAGCACCTGTAGGCAAGCAGATCGCGCCTCCTCCTAACACGGGGTCAGATGCAGCTCTCCTGTGCTGCGGGCGGGCGGGTCACTGCCCCTCCGGATGCCGCAGTCAGATGTTGAAGACTGGCCAGGCAGGAGGGCGGGTCGTGCCCCCTCCCAGCACCTCGGTCAGGGGCTGTGTTTCTGCCCGACAGGCGGGGGGGCCGCTCTCCCTCTGCCTGCGCTGCTGGTAGCTCCGCTGCTCTGTGCGGCTGCGCCTTCTGCCCTGGCCGTGCTCCGCCCTGGCCGCGATCCGCGGGTGGGCTCGGGGAAAACCGAGGGGCAGCCTCATCCCTGCTCCGAGAAGACCCAGCTCCTTGTTTGTCTTTGTGGAGCAAGTTCTCTGAGGGACCAGGATGGAAGGATCCCACCTGCCCGGGGCTGTAGGCCCGTCTCAGTCTGGCCCTTGAGGCTGCTAATCCCTTCGGTGCGGACGCAGGTTTCGCCTCTGCCCCCGCCTGGGTGCTCAGCGCCGGAGAATATGGCGGCTCTGCCTGGGCCCCGCCTCCCTTCCCCTGAAAAGTTTCCGCGGGTTTTCAGAGATGGGGGTATGCACCCTTCCCCCGAGAGCACATCAACCTTGCTGTTTTATGGAGGGCCCAGGTTGTTCCGTCCTGTACACCCACAGCCCCGGCGCCCAGCCCCTTGCAGTCCCCTGGAGCTGCCTCCGTGCAGCCGCCCCCGTCCTCCGCCCGGCTTGTGCAGCCTGGCCCTGCCCGCCGCTGCCGGCCCGCGTCTCAGGCTGGGTGTCGCGGGGACGCTCTGTGCCCGTTTAACTTACTTCTGTCAGACAAGGGCTGCTCTGTACAAATCCGATCCTTGGAGGCTCCCCCTCCGTCCCGCTGGCCTCTCAATTGGAGAGGGGAGACCCAGCGAGCGAGCGCCAGTCCTCCTTTGCCGCTTCCTCCCCGCGGGACCTGTCCCGAGCTGCTTTGCCTTTTGTTCTTTCTTTTTTCCTTTTCTCCTACCAGATTTTTGGCGTCTTTATCTTTTGAAGAGGGCGATGATCTGTTGGAGTTCCGCAGGTGCTCTGGTTGGCTGAGTGGGTCTGTAGATGTGGGTCTTGGTGTATTTGTGGGAGAGGGTGACTTACAAGCGTCCTTCTACTCCGCCATCTTGCCCGGAAGTCAAGCCTCAGTTTTCTGAAAAACAAACACAGAGTCTCATCCTGCCAATGGATGAATTATAATGGGAATTAATTTCCCAAAGCATTAATAAAAATAATTTGATTCCCACAGATCTGTGATACTGGCTACTTGATCATGTTGTCCCCAGAAAAGAAATAGATGGGCAGTCTACTAAGAAGAGTTCTACGTCAAGTGAACAGAGGTCTAAATTGAAATACCAAATCAGTCATGGCCCTTCAATCAAGTCCCAGATTTCAGACAATTTATAGACACAGAATCCCTTGAATCAAGGGAAGGCTGGGTCCTGTTGAGGAAGGACACTACTACAGTGCTAAAACTTATACTGCTAATCTTACAATCTTTCCTGAAGAGTCTACTGTGGACCGAAATACATCTTCCCTTACCCCAAAATCATATTTTGAAGCCTTAATTTCCAGTGTGATGGTATTTGCTGATGGGGCCTCTGGGAGGTAATTAGTGTTAGATGAAATCATGAGAGTGGGGCCCTCATGATGCTCCTATGAGAAGAGACTCAGGAGAGCTTGTTGTTCACTCTATCTCTCTGTCTCTCTGCTGATAAAGAAGAGATCGTGTGAGCACAGATCACACTTAAAGGCCAAGAGAAGAGGCCTCAGAATGAAATCAACTTGTCCAGTACCTTAATTTTGGACTTGCCAGCCTCCAGAACTATAACAAATTTCTATTGTTTAAGCCACCCATTTTGTTATGGCAGCCGAAGAAGACTAAGACAGATATCCAAGGCCAATAACCAAGGTGACTGCATTGGAGAAAGGGAAATAATAAGACTTTGCTGGATTATTGGACATTGGCTCTAAACTGACCCTAATTCCAGGAGACCCCAAACATCACTGTGATCCACTAGTCAGAGTAGGAACTCATGGAAGTAAGGTGACCAATGCAGTTTTAGCTCAAGTCCATCTCACAATGGGTCTCCAGATCCATCCTGAGGTTATTTCCCCCATTTCGGAATAAATGAGATATACATACTAAGCAACAGACAGAAGCCCTATATTGTTTCCCTGACTTGTGGAAGGAGAACTATTATGGTGGCAAAGGAGAAGTGGAAGCCACTAGAATTGCCTCTATTTAGAAAAATAGTAAGCCAAAAGCAATACCACATTCTTGGAGGTACAGTAAAAATTATCTGCCACCATCAAGGACTTGAAGTATGCAGGGATGCTGATTCCCACCACATCCTCATTCACCTTACCCATTTGGTCTTGGTAGAAGGCAGACGGAACCGGGGGAATGACAGTGGATTATTGCAAGCTTAACCAAATGGTGACCTCAATTACAGCTACTGTATCAGATGTAGTCTCATTGTTGGAGAAAATTAACACATCCCCTGGTACTTGATAGGCAACCATTGATCAGGTGATGCTATGTTGATTGTATCTAATGAGCAACTAGACTCAACTCCAGACATTTTGACTAGACAATTCTGTGTCAGAGGGTGGAGAATAAATCTGAGAAAAATTCCGAGGCCTTCCACTACAGTGAAATTTCTAGGGGTACAGTGTTGTGAGGTATGTTGAAAATCCCTTCTAAGGTGAAGGATAAGTTGTTGAATCTGGTTCTCCTCCAACCAAAAAAGAGACATAATGCCTAATGGGCCTTGAATTTTGGAGGCAACATATTTCTCATTTGGATGTGAGCAATACTCTGACCCATTTACTGAGTGACCTACAAAGCTGCTAGTTTTGAGTGGGGCCCAGAATAAGAGAATGCCCTGCAACGGCTCCCGACTGCCACACAAGCTTTTCTGCTATTTGAGCCATATGATACAATAGATTCAATGAGCTTAATGTGTCAGTGGCAGATAGAGATGCTGTTTGGAGCCTTCAGTAGATATCTTATAGGTGAATCCCTTAGGATTTTGTAGCAAATCCTTGAAATCCTCTGCAGATAGTTACTGTCTTTTTGGCTTACTACTGCAGATAATCACTCAGCTTTTGGCTTCTTACTGGGCCTTTGTAGACATTGAATGCTTAACCATGGGCCACCAGGTTACCATGTGGCCTGAGCTGCCTTTCATGAAATGGGTGTTATCTTACTCACTGAGCCATAAAGTTGGGCATGCTTACCAGTATTCCATCATCAAATGGAAGTGGTAGATACCAAGTCAGGCTTGAGCAGGGCCTGAAAGTTCTAATATGTTACATCAGGTAGTGGACCAAATTCTCATGGTCCATACTCTTGTAACTTTACCTTCTTTCATCTCTGCCTTCACCTATGATCTCACTGAGAGTTCCCTAGCATCAGTTGACTGAGGAAAACTACTGATTTACTGATGGTTCTGCATGATTTTCAGGCACCACATGAAAGTAAACACCAGCAGCAAGCAATTTAAACCCTTTATGAGATATCCCTAAAAGACAGTGGTGAAGGGCAAACTTCCTAGAAGGCAGATCTGAGAGCAATGACCCTGCATGCTTATTTTGCTTGGAAGGAGAAATGGCTAGAGTTAAGAGTCAATACTGACTCATGATCTATGGCCAATGATTTGGCTGGATATTTAGAGACTTGGATGGAACATGGTTTGAAAATTAGTGACAAGAGTTGAGGAAGAGACACATGGATAAACTTCTATGAATGGGCAGATAATATGAAGATATTTGTGTCCTATCACCAGAGTGATTTTGGCAGATGAGAATTTTAATAATCAAATGAATAGCTGCTCTGCCTATTCTAGTAATTCTTTATTTAGACCTCCTGCTATTTTCCAATATGCTTATGAACAAAGTGGCCATGGTGTCAGGGATGAGGTTATGCAGGGGATCAGCAACACAAACTTCCACTCGTCAAGCCTGAACTGGCTTCAGCCACTGCTGAATGCCAAATCTGACAGTAGCAGAGGCCAGCACTGGGTCCTAATATGGCACCACCTACTAAAATGATCAGTAAGCTACCTGGTGGCAGATTGATTACTTTGAACCACTTCCACCATGGAAAGGGCAACACATTGTCCTTACTGGAATAGATACCTACTCTGGATATGAATTTGCCTTCCTTGAACACAATGCTTTTGCCAAAAATACCATCTATAGATTTACAGAATGCCTCATCGACCTTCACAGTATTCCACACAACATTGCTTCTGATCAAGGAACTCACTTCATAGCAAACTGGCCCATGCTCATGGAATTCACTGGTTTTTCCAAGTTACCCATCATCCTGAAAGCACTTAATAGGATGGTGGAATGATCTTTTGAAGACTTAGTTATAGTGCCAGCTAGGCAGCTAATACCTTGCAGAGTTGGGTCAATATCCTCCAAGAGGCAGTATATGCTCTAAATCAGCATCCATTATATAGTGTTGTCTATCTCATAACTGGGATTCACAAGTTCAAGAATCAAGGGACAGAAATGGGAGTACCTACACTCATTAATAATACCCTTAGTGCTCTACTAGAAAACATTTGCTTCCTGTCCCTGGGGCCTTATGTAACACTTGTTACAAGAGGTAAGTGGCAGAAAGTGGAGAGCAAGTGGAGAAAATGGAACCCTTGTTCAATGTTGGTAGGAATATAAATTGGTACAGCCACTATGGGAAATAGTATGGAGGTTCCTCACAAAATTAAAAATAGAGCTATAATATGATCAAGCAATCCTACTTCTGTATATAGCCAATGTAAATAAAAAGAGGATACTGAAGGGACGTCCACACTCCCATATTCATTGCTGCATTAATGCCAGTAGCCAAGATATGGAAACAACCTAAGTGTCTATCAATGGATGAAGAGGTTAATTTTATATATATATATATATATATATATATATATATATATATATATATATATATATATATATATATATAGTATATATCATGCACGCAATAGAATATTATTCAGCTGCAAGAAGGATACACTGCCATTTGTGACAACATGGATGGACTTGAAGACATTATGCTAAATGAAATAAGTCAGAGAAAGACAAATATTGTATGGTTTCACTCATGTGTGGAATGTAAATAAAACATTACAGTAATTGAAACAGTAAAACGGTGGTTTTCAGGGGCTGGGCTGTGAGGGAAACAGGGAGACGTTGGTAAAGGGGTACAGATTTTCAGCTATAAGATGAGTAAGGTCTGAGGATCTAATGTATAACATAGTGACTAGAGTTTACAACACTATTGTATAATTGAAATTTGTTAAGAGACTAGAACTTAAATGTTCTCATACACACAAAAAGACAAATATGTGAGGTGATGGATGTGTTAATTAACTAGATGAGAGAAATCCTTTCACAATGTAGACATATGACAAATTATCATGACCTATACTTCAAATATCTTACAATTTAATTTGTCAATTATACCTCAATAAAGAACAAGAAAAAAAAAAACCAAAGTGAGTCTCTTGTAGGCAGCATGTACTTAGATCCTGTTATGCTTTTTTAATCCATTCTGCTAAATTATACCTTTAGAATTGGGGGGGGGTTAATACATTTACATTTAAAGTAACTACTGATAGGGAAGGATTGACTTTTGTCATTTTGTTATTTGTGTTCTTTTCTTTTTTAATTTTTTTTATTGAGTTATAGTCATTTTACAATGTTGTGTCAAATAGATAAACAAGATTATACTGTATATCACAGGGAAGTATATACAAGAACTTGTGGTAGCTCACAACCAAAAAAAAAAACTGTGACAATAAATATATGAATGTTCATGTATATCTGAAAAATTGTGCTCTATGCTGGAATTTCACACAACATTGTTATTTGTTTTCAGTATATCTTATAAATTTTTGGTCAAGTATTCACTCCATTACTAACTTTCTTTGTGTTTATCTGATTTTTGTAGTGACACACATTGATTCCCTTCTATTTTTTTTTACATTTTTATTGATTTATAATCATTTTACAATGTTGTGTCAAATTCCAGTGTTCAGCACAATTTTTCATTCATGGACATATACACACTCATTGTCACATTTTTTTCTCTGTGAGATATCATAACATTTTGTGTATATTTCCCTGTGCTATACAGTGTAATCTTGTTTATCTATTCTATAATTTTGAAATCCCAGTCTATCCCTTCCCACCCTCAACCCCCCTGGTAAACACAAGTCTGTATTCTCTGTCTGTGAGTCTATTTCTGTTTTGTATTTATGCTTTGTTTTTGTTTGTTTGTTTGTTTTTGTTTTTTAGATTCCACATATGAGCAATCTCATATGGTATTTTTCTTTCTCTTTCTCCTTACTTCACTTAGAATGACATTCTCTAGGAGCATCCATGTTGCTGCAAATGGCATTATGTTGTCAGTTTTTATGGCTGAGTAGTATTCCATTGTATAAATATACCACTTCTTCTTTATCCAGTCACCTGTTGATGGACATTTAGGCTGTTTCCATGTCTTGGCTATTGTAAATAGTGCTGCTATGAACATTGGGGTGCAGGTGTCATCCTGAAGAAGATTTCCTTCTGGATACAAGCCCAGGAGTGGGATTCCTGGGTCATAAGGTAAGTCTATTCCTGGTCTTTTGAGGAATCTCCACACTGTTTTCCATAGTGGCTGCACCAAACTACATTCCCACCAGCAGTGTAGGAGGGTTCGCCTTTCTCCACAGCGTCTCCAGCATTTGTCATTTTTGGATTTTTGAATGACTGCCATTCTGGCTGGTGTGAGGTGATACCTCATTGTAGTTTTGATCTGCATTTCTCTGATAATTAGTGATATTGAGCATTTTTTCATGTGCATGTTGGTTATTCCTATATCTTCCTTGGAGAACTACTTGTTTAGGACTTCTGCCCATTTTTGGAGTGGGTTGTTTGTTTTTTTCTTATTAAGTCGTATGAGCTGCTTATATATTCTGAAGATCAAGCCTTTGTCGGTTTCACTTGCAAACATTTTCTCCCATTCCGTACGTTGTCTTCTTGTTTTACTTCTGGTTTCCTTTGCTGTGCAGAAGCTTGTAAGTTTCATTAGGTCCCATTTGTTTATTCTTGCTTTCATTTCTTCTAGGAGAACATTGGATCAAAGACTTAAACATAAGACAAGATACAATAAACCTCCTAGAGGAAAACATAGGCAAAACATTATCTGACATACATTTCAAAAATGTTCTCCTAGAAGAAATAAAAGCAAGATTAGATTCTTATTTAACCTCCTAAAATTTTTCTGTTGTATTTTCATGTCTTCCAATGAAGTAAATTTCTCAAAATATGTAGTCAAAGTGCTTGCTAATATTGCTATTAGAGTTTTAGTGTACCATTGGTATTTATACCTTCTAAAAAGTGTGCATAATATATGAAGGAATGTGCGAAAATTTTGTGTAAAATGTGCATATGTTCAGTACTACAATACCTGGACAATATCAGGATGAGTGTTTCATCTGAGTTAAAGTGTGTAGCATGTGCATGAACATATGTTACCTCTGATTAAGTGTGTATGATTTTTGAGCGGTTGTGACATCTCAATGTATGTTTCTATCATCTGAGTGTCTTTGTAGTAGGACAGTGAACACGTATGTGACTTTCAAGTGTAACATTCCATTCTATAGGAATGATCTAAATGGATATATGTGATGTGTATAAAATCTGGGTGAGTAAAAGACATGGAATCACTGTTTATGACATCTGAGGGACACACTCATTTCAGAGAGAAAAAGAGATAGAGATAAAATTATAACATCTGATCACGTTTCTGTCATGCTTGGGGTCTGTTTTGGAAAGTGCTAATGGATGTATTATGATTAAATGATTATAGCAGTATCTGAACTATGTTATGCATATGTGTTAGTGAGTGTATAAAGTCAAGTTGTCTTTATTGAAGACCTTCTGTATCCCAAGCCTGTTGCTAGTTATTGGAGAAACAAAGGAAACTAAAACAGAATCACTGACTACTAGCCCTATCTTTTCCATAAGAGGTAAGATACCTAGACACACAGAGAATATGATATGCAGAGTCCAGGTCAAGAAGGGCTTTTAAAGGTCATGCTAAAAAATGTAGACTTTATCTTAAGAGACAGTGGAAAGCCATTAATAACTAGTATTTAGTCAGAGTAGTGATGTGGTCAGATTTTTGCATCATAAAGACCATTTGGTTGTAGGATGGATGATGGATTGGAAGGATGTCAGTGAGAATGCTGGTGTAGGGGTACAAGGGATACTGAAATAAGACAGTGGTGATTGGGTAACTAAGGAGGGAATAGAATACAGACACATAGTAGAGGTTGGCTGAAAAGGTCTTGGTGAGGAATAGTGTAGGAAGTCCAAGGATGATTCCAGATTGGCTTGTGGTTTGAGTGACTGGGAGGTGCTGGTGCCCTTCACTAAAATGGAAAATTGAAGAGCATCAGTTTTGAGAGCAAGAAGTTAAGGGTTTATGTTGTACATCTCAAAAATGTTCTAGAATAGAAATAAAAGCAAGAATAAACAAATGAGACCCAATGAAACTTACAAGCTTCTGCACAGCAAAGGAAGCCATAAGTAAAACAAAAAGACAGCCTACAGAATGGGAGAAAATGTTTGCAAATGAAACCGACAAAGGCTTGATCTCCAGAATATATAAGCGGATCATACGACTTAATAAGAAAAAAACAAACAACCCAATCCAAAAATGGGCAGAAGACTTAAACAAGCAATTCTCCAAGGAAGAAATACAAATGATCAAAAAGCACATGAAAAAATGCTCAATATCACTAATTATCAGAGAAATGCAAGTCAAAACTACAATGAGGTATCACCTCACACCAGTCAGAATGGCCATCATTCAAAAATCCACAAATTACAAATGCTGGAGAGGCTGTGGAGAAAAGGGAACCCTCCTACACTACTGGTGGGAATGCAGTCTGGTGCAGTCACTGTGGAGAACAGTATGCAGATTCCTCAAAAGACTAGAAATGGACTTAACATATGACCCAGGAATCCTGCTCCTGGGCATATATACAGAAGAAACCCTACTCCAAAATGACACCTGCACCCCAATGTTCATAGCAGCACTATTTACAATAGCCAAGACATGGAAGCAGCCTAAATGTCCATCAACAGATGACTGGATAAAGAAGAATTGATATATTTATACAATGGAATACTACTCATCCATAAAAACTGACAACATAACACCATTTGCAGCAACATGGATGCCTCAGGAAAATGTCATGCTAAGTGAAGTAAGCCAGAAAGAGAAAGGAAAATACCACACGAGATCGCTTATATGTGGAATCTAAACAAACAAACAAACAAAACATAAATATAAAAGAGAAACAGATTCATAGACATAGAATACAAACTTGTGGTTGCCAAGGGGGCGGGGGTTGGGAAGGGATAGACTGGGATTTCAAAATGTAGAATAGATAAACAAGATTATACTGTATAGCACAGGGAAATATACAAGATCTTATGGTAGCTCACAGAGAAATAAATGTGACAATGAATATATATATGTTCATGTATAACTGAAAAATTGTGCTGAACACTGGAATTTGACACTACATTGTGAAATGATTATAAATCAATAAAAATTGTTAAAAAGAAGTAGTAAAGGGTTTATGTTGGATCCTGAGTTTATGGAAAAGGGAGCATTTGGGGGGGGTACTTATGTCTGAATGAATGTGTGTGCATGTGTGCTCCATAAGAATAGTCACCAGTGATGTCTAACTCAATGAATGATAGCGGATGGGCAATGCACCAGAATGGGTGGGTGCATCATCTGAAAGAAACTATAACAAATATTTATTATCACATCTCACTCAGTTGTCTCAAAACCTCGTTTGGACATCAGCCAAACACAAATGTCACATGTTCACTCAGATGTCAAAATAAAAATTTACCAGTTACACGCAAATTCCGATGTAAAGCTGACTTATCCATTGACTTCTGCTTTAAGTTCAAAGATATGTAGATCTAAACAGGATACTGTTAACATTATTATGGCAGGAAAAAAAAAGAACAGACTGCAAATGAACAAATTATCTTAAACTCCTCAGAAAACAGGAAAAATAGTTATCAGAAAACAAAGCAAAAAGTCAACCCAAAATTAGGCAGACAGGAACCTTCAGGGAAAACAATACCTCCATATCTACTTACTAGGGAAATATGCCAGTAGATACCATAAAAGGTACTAGGAAGTTTAAATTAGAACAAGTTTAATGTATTGCTAATGGCCTAGTGTGGACAAGCCTGAGAATGTGAAATTTCTGGGTGCTAAAGGCATGAGAGAATCCCTCACTCTTGGCAGGTTTTTCCTCAAGGAACCCTACCAAGCTTTCACAAGGAGGCTTAGTGAATAGCCGGGGAAAACTCCCTTCTTGTTGCTGTCTAGGGGAATGGAAAAACAATCATTACTAAATCCATAGGGGAAAAGTTGTCAAAATCTGATCTTGAGGACACTGATAGAATCCCATTGCAGCTGGGGCAGGGCACATAGGTCATCACTGAAACTCTGCCCTGACCCGTCTCCCCTGTATCTCCAACAAAACTAAAACCTTAATCTGTAAGAGAGAGGGGGCATCACAACAACAATTTGTGGACACTGGTGGAAACCCACAGCAGAGAGGGTTAAGAGAACAGGGAGAAAAACAAGGCTCACATCTGGGGGAGGGAAAGGAATACTTGTTAAACCCATCATTACATCTGAAGGAGTGGCAAGAACATGTGTGAATTCCACATCCTTGAGGTCCAAATATACAGTCCCTTCCTAACACTGAGACTAAATCAAAAAATCAAATGTATTCATCTTGCTCACTCATTCTCCAACACTAAGCTAATGAGTATACAGTAACAGTAACAGTGGGAAACAACTGGCAGAGCTATAAGAGACAGACTCACTTCTTGAAGAAGTACACATCATGAGAGAAAAAAAATACTAGAAGAATACTAAGGCTTGGTACCCATAGCAACAGAAAAATAGCCCTTTAACTCTGGTAACAAAAGTGACAATAATCTTCAACTCTGGTAACCATAGCAATGACAAATTTCAACTGCAGTGCAACTCCTGACTACATAAGAACATATCTCCACAGTAAAGACCTAGAAGAGAGAAAAGCTGGCTCGTATCCAAGCATAGAAATATTTACCTCTGTATCTATTATTCCATATAACATGTCCAGCTTGCAACAAAAAAATTGCAAGGCATAAAAGAGATGCAAGAAAAACAGTCTGAAGAGACAAAGTAATTATTAAAACTAGATTCAGATATGAGACAAGTGTTAGAAATATTAGGCAGACAATGCTATAGAGAAAATTCTAAATAATTATGATTAATATACTAAACTATCTAATAGAAAAGGTAGACAACATGCAATATCAGATAGGTAATTTAAGTAGAGAGATTAAAAACTATAAAAAAGAATCAAATAAAATGCTAGAAATAAAATGAAGAATACCTTCAACATGTTTATCAATATTCTCAAAACAGCTATGAAAGAATCAGTGAACCTGAAGACAGATCAATAGAAATTATTCAATTTCAAATACAAAGAGAAAAAAAGAGTGGAAAAACACAAGAGAACATTCAAGAGCTGTGGGGACAATATCAAATAGTGTAATAATATATGCATAATTGGAACTCCATAATGAAAAGAAAGAGTAGACTAGAATTAATATTTGAAGAAATAATGGTCATGAATTAACCAAATCAGTGACAAAACACCAAGCTACAGAACCAAGAAGTTTAGAGAACATCAAGAAAGGTAAATGCCAACACACACACACACACACACACACACACACACACACACACACAAGTTTAAGCATATGATATTTAAACTGTTGAAAACCAAAGGCAAAGAGAAAATCTTGAAGGCAGCCATAGAAAAAAGACACACTGCCTACAAAAGAAAAAGGATAAATTACAGAATTCTCTAACAAGAAGACAATTGAGTGACACTTTCAACGTATTGAAAGGAAAAACCCCAAATTTGTCAAACCAATATTCGATGCCCAGCACCAGTACCCTTTAAAAATGGAGGGTGGACTTCCATTTTCAGCTCAAAAATGGTAAGACACAGAAAAACAGCTGGATAAACAGTATATTAATAACTTTATGTAATTCCAACATAGAGCTGAATTCATAGAACTAACAGCCATGTCAAATTTAGAGAGAGATAGATACCTTCAGGGAGGTACAATGACCTAATAAAGGAAGTTTTCCCTCTTTTTTTGAAGCTTTTGGAGGAGCTCCACCAAGCTCTGAAAATTAAGATCAAGAAGAATCTAGAGAAATCACGTCCCATCTTCATAAAGCTGACTGGGGCAAGGGAAGTACAAGTCACTGGGAAATCTACCCAGACACCTTTAACTTAGAGAACAAAATTCTTAATTAGAAGGGTGCAGAGTAACACCTGGGGGCACTAGTGAAATACCAGTGCAGCTGTAGGAATGGAACTCTGCCTAGTTCCAAGTCCACAATCTCATCTCAGTAAAAACAAAATAAAATAAAAACCTTAATCTGTAGGAAGAAGGTCCTCAAGCTGTAGACAGAGAATATAGGTGGATATCTGCTTTAGCTAGGGGAAAGAAATGAAAATGGTAACAACTAAAGGCTTCCAGGAGTGATAGAAAAGCCTGTGAAGGCCCACTGTCTTCTCCAAACACTAAGGCATAATAAGAACATTACATAATACCCCCCAGTTTCCCACATCCTATCACCACAATAAAAAGTATTCAGTAATAACAGTGAATTACAGCTGGGAGATCTGCAAGGGACAGATTCTCTCCTTGGAGAAGGATAAAAAGAATACCAAACACCAACATGAGAGACAAAAAAAAAAAACCACTAGAGGAAATTTCAAGCCTCTGCTACATACAGCAAAAGTAAATTTCAACACTCGTAGCCATACCAAGAAAAAACATCAAATATAGTACAATTTATGATTAGCTTAACACAAATCCCCAAATCAGAAGCTTATTTTCTTTATATCCACTGCCCTAAATAACATGTCTGGCTTTAAACAAGAATTTACAAATGATTCAAAAAGTTAAAATAAAACAGTGGGTGAAGGGTGTCATAAGGTGAAAAATAAAAACAAAACAGAAAAATTGCAATATGAAGAAACAAACCAATAATTAGAACCAGATTCAGATATGACCTGGATGTCAGAACCATCAGATGGGGGATTTAAAATAACTATGATTAATATATTAAAGACTATAAGAGAAAAAGTTGACAGCATGCAACAGCAGATAGATGATTTCAGAAGAGATATGGAAACTATAAAAATGCAAGGAAATGGTAGAAATAAAAATATGGTAACAAATATGAAGAATGTCTTTGAGAGACTTGCTGGTAGGTTTATACAGCCAATGAATAATTCAATGAACTTGAGAAAAGAGCTGTAGAAATTTCCTAAATTGTTATGCAAAAGAGAGAAAAAATTAAAAGAGAATAAGGAATCTGAGAGATGTGGAACAATATCAAATGGTGTAACAGGTATGCATCTGGAATCACAGAATAAGAAGGCAGAATTCGGAAGAAGAAATATTTAAAGAAATAATAGATGATATTTCCCCAAAATTAGTGACAGAAACCAAACCACAGATCCAAGAAGCTCAGAGAATGACAAACATGATAAATGCCACACATACGCATATAATACTGAGCCTCCTGAAAAACAAAGAAAAAGATAAAACCTTGAGGGTAACTAGAGAAAGCAAACAATTTACCTACAGAGGAATTAAAATAAGATTTAGATAAATTCTCATCACAAACTGTGTTGTATATTGAATTGTTCCCCCACCACAAAAAATATATGATGGAC
The DNA here is from genome assembly GCF_048564905.1 of Vicugna pacos. Lineage (NCBI taxonomy): Eukaryota > Metazoa > Chordata > Mammalia > Artiodactyla > Camelidae > Vicugna > Vicugna pacos. The sequence goes on along the minus strand of NC_133023.1, from coordinate 41,891,975 downwards.
TTTAAACCCTAGTACCTGGGAACGAATGTGAGTTCATTCAGAAGTAGCCTTCGCAGATGTAATCAAATCAACATGAGGTCATACTCAATTAGGGTGTACTCTGATCCAGTATGACTGGTATCTTTATAAGAAGAGAAAACAGGGTCTCACAGGGAGAACATCATTTTGCAAGATTGCAGTGATGCAGCTACAAACCAAGGAGCACCAAAGATTTCTTGCCACCACCAGAAGCTAGAAAGAAGCAAGGGAGGATTCTATCCAGAGTCTCAGAGTAAGTATGGTATCCCAGACACCTTGATTTTGGACGTTTAGCTTCCAGAACTGAGAGAATAATTTCTGTTTTTTAAAGCCATTCAGTTTATGGTATTTTTCACAACAGTCCTAAGAAGCTAATATACCATGCAAGAAAGGAGACATTGGAGTAACATATAAGCATCGAAAGAAAAAATTTCAACCAAGAATTCTATATCTCACAAAAGTAACATTCAAAATTGAAAAGAAATAACATTTTCAGGCAAATAAAAATGGATTAAATCCACTGCCTACAGATTTACCCCACAAGAAATGCTAAGGAAGATCTTTAGGGAGGAGAAATATAATGCAAGTCTATAAACTGGGTCTACACAAAGAAATGAAGAGCATCAGAAATGAATGTAATGAATAATACTATCTTTGTTTAGACTGCTGTTTAATATAATTGTGTAAATCAAAAACAGCAATGTACTGGGTGTTTGTAACATAGGTAAAAGTAAACTATATGACAGCAAAGTTCCAAGGAATAGGAAGGAATAATTTTTACAAGATCCTTTAACTATTTGCAAATTGGTAAATTATTTAAGCATGAACTTAGACTATTTAACAACATATGTCATAAACCTTAGAGTAACCATAAAATCAGTTTTTAAAAGAGGGATAAATAATAACTCAATTTAAGACATGAAATAGAATAGTACAAAAGGCATGAGTAAAATCAAAGAAGGCAGAATAAGAGGAAAAAACAAATAAACAACAAATACAATGAATAAGAAAAAGCTAGAAAGATGGCATATTTAAATCAAACTGTATCAATAATCACATTAATGTGAATGGACTGAACACAAAAGAGTCCAAGATACAAAAATAAGATCCAACATCAGGCTGTCTAAATGAAACACACATTGATGTAAACATGTAGACTGAAACTTATAAATATATCAGAAGTAGTTTACCATGTAAAAACTAACCAAAAGAAATCTGGAGTAGCTATATTAAATGTGAACCAAGTACACCTCAGAACATGGAAGCCTACCAGTGATAAAGAGGAACAATTCATAATGAAAAAGTGGCCCATGCTACAAAAAGACATAATAATCCTAAACATGTGTATGTATCTAACCAAAGGACTTCAAAATACATGAGATAAAAGCTCATAAGTCTGAAAAGAGAAATAGACAAATGCACAATTATAGCTGGATACTTCAACATGACACTTCAAATAATTGAAAAATAAGTAGGAAGAAAATCCAAAAGGAAGAATGACCTGAACAGCATTCACAACCAACTTGATAACTGACATTGATGAAATACTCCATCCAAAACCAGCAGGACAGGGCACAGGGCCAAGATGGCAGAGTGGAAGGATGGTTGTAGCTCATCCTCTCCCACAAATACACCCAAACTCACATCCACGGACCCACCCAGCCAGCCAGAGCACCTGCTGAACTCTGACAAAATATCGCCCTCTTCAAAAGACCAAAATGCCAAGAATATGATTTATTCCTGCATAGCCTTAAGATAGATAAATAAATAAACTCTTTAAGGGCCACAATAGATAACTGATACTCCATAAATCACAGTGCCAGAGAGATATGAGCAAGACAAAGAAGCAGAGTAAACACTCCCAATTAAAAGAGCAAGAGAAATCCCTTGAAAGAATGATCAATGAAATAGACATTGGTAGCTTATTAGAGCAAGATTTCAAAAAAGGTGTGATCAAAGTACTGAAATAACCTAAAGAAATAGTGTTTAGAGATATAAAATATGTCAAAAATGAGATTGAAGCTATAAAGAAGAGCCAAGTAGAATTGGTAAACTCATTCGCTGAGATGAGAGCTGATCTAAACGCTGTAAAAAGCAGGCTAGATAATGCAGAGGACGAATAAGTGACCTAGAAGACAGGAAAATACAAAGCACTCAAACATAACAGCTGAGAGATAAGGAAATAAAAACCAATGAAAACACTATAAGGGGCCTAAGGGATAATATAAAGCATGCCAATCTATGCATATTAGGCATTCCAGAAGGGGAAGAAAGACCAAAGGGGATTGAAAAGGTATTTGGAGAAATCATGGCTGAAAACTTCCCAAACCTAAAGAAGGAATCAGATATCCAAATACAGGAGGCTCAGAGCATCCCAAACAGAAAGAACCCAAACAGACCCACACCAAGACATATGATAATCAAGATGACCAGAGTCAAGAGTAAACAAATGATCCTAAAGGCAGCAACAGAAAAACAAGGAGTGTGATACAAGGGAAACCCCATAGGCTCTCAGCTGATTTCTCTACACAACCACTACGGCCAGAAGGGAGTGGCAAGATATACTCAAAGTCCTGAATGAGAAAAAGATGCATTTTTGGATTGGGTTGTTTGGTTGTTTCTTATTAAGTCATATGAGCTGCTTATATATTCTGGAGATCAAGCCTTTGTCAGTTTCATTTGCAGAAATTTTCTCCCATTCCGTAGGTTGTCATTTTGTTTTACTTATGGTTTCCTTTGCTGTACAGAAGCTTGTAAGTTTCATTAGGCCCCACTTGTATATTCTTGCTTTTATTTCTATTGCTTGAGTAGAATGTTCTAGGAGAACATTTTTGAGATGCATGTCAGATAATGTTTTGCCAATAGTTTCCTCTAGGAGGTTTATTGTATCTTGTCTTATGTTTAAGTCTTTGATCCATTTTGAGTTGATTTTTGTGTATGGTGTAAGGGAGTGTTCCAGTTTCACTGATTTACATGCTGATGTCCAGTTTTCTCAACACCATCTCCTGAAGAGACTGTCTTTATTCCATTGTATATTCTGGCCTCCTTTGTCGAAGATGAGTTGACCAAAAGTTTGTGGGTTCATTTCTGGGCTCTTTATTCTGTTCCATTGGTCTATATGTCTGTTTTTGTACCAATACCATGCTGTCTTGATGACTGTAGCTCTATAGTATTGTCTGAAGTCTGGGAGAGTTATTCCTCTAGCCTCTTTCATTTTCTTCAGTAATGCTTTGGCAATTCTAGGCCTTTTGTGGTTCTATATAAATTTTATTATGATTTGTTCTAGTTCTGTGAAAAAAGTCCTAGGTAATTGGATAGGGATTGCATTAAATCTGTAGATTGCTTTCGGCAGTGTGACCATTTTAACAATATTGATTCTTCCAATCCAAGAGCATGGGATATCTTTCTATTTTTTAAAGTCTTCTTTAATTTCCTTCATCAGTGGTGCCCTAAACAAGCAATTCTCAAAGGAAGACATACAAATGATCAATATGCACGTGAAAAAATGCTCAATATCACAAATTATCAGAGAAATGCAAACCAAAACTAAAACGAGGTATCACCTCACACTAGTCAGAATGAACCTCATTCAAAAATCCACAAATGACAAATGCTGGAGAGGCTGTGGAGAAAGGGGAACCCTCCTACACTGATGGTGGGAATGCAGTTTGCTGCAGCCACTGTGGAAAACAGTGTGGAGATTCCTCAAAAGACTAGGAGTAGACTTACCGTGTGACCCAGGAATCCCACTCCTGGGCATATATCCAGAAGGAACCCTACTTCAGGATGACACCTGCACCCCAATGTTCATAGCAGCACTATTTACAATAGCCAAAACAAGGAAACAACCTAAATGTCCATCAACAGGTGACTGGATAAAGAAGTGGTGGTATATTTATACAATGGAATACTACTCAGCCATAAAAACCGACAACATAATGCCATTTGAGGAACATGGATGCTCCTGGAGAATGTCATTCTAAGTGAAGTAAGCCAGAAAGAGAAAGAAAAATACCATATGAGATCGCTCATATGTGGAAATGTAAACACACACACACACACACACACACACACACACACACACAAGAAAAGCATAAATACAAAACAGAAATACACTCATAGACATAGAATACAAACTTGTGGTTGCCAAGGGGGTGGAGGGTGGGAAGGGATAGACTGAGATTTCAAAATTGTAGAATAGATAAACAAGATTATACTGGATAGCACAGGGAAATATATACAAGATCTTATGTTAGCTGACAGAGGAAAAAATGTGACAATGTATATGCATATATATATATATATATATATATGTTCATGTATACCTGAGAAATTGTGTTCTACACTGGAATTTATACAACACTGTAAAGTGAATATAAATCAATAAAAATTGTTTTGAAAGAAGATGCAGCCTAAGATACTTTATCCAGCAAGGTTATCCTTTAGACTAGAAGGAGAGATAAAGAATTTCACTGACAAGAGAAAACTTTAAGAGTTTAGCAACACTAAACCTACGTTACAAGAAATATTGATAGGTTTACTCTAAATAGAAAAGCAGAAGGATGCTACAGAAATGAGAAACTTATCACTGGAAAGGTAATAACTACTATGAATTACAAATAGAATAAACATGAAATTGTAAAAGAAGACATTTAAATAATTAAGAGTGAGAGAGGGAAGCAAGAAAAAATACAGTATTTTTTTCATTTTTAAACTTTTTTGTTCTTGGTAGGATGGGTTTGAGCTTGTATTAATATCTGTTTAATACAAACAGTTATAGTAATGTGTTAACAGACTTACAAAAAAGGGTAACCACAAGCCAAAAGCTTATAAGTGAGTCACAAAAACTGAATAAAAACCACAAAATGCAAAGGAAAATTAACAAAACATAAAAAGAAGAAGAAAGGAACAAAAAGGAAATACCAAATCAACTGCAAAGATAAGTTCAAAATGGCAATAAACACACATCTATCATTAATGACTGTAAATGTTGATGGACTAAATGCTCCAATCAAAAGACATAGAGTGGCAGACTGGATAATAAAGCAAGAACCTTCAATATGCTGCATACAAGAGACCCACTTTAGGGAGAAGGACACATATAGATTGAGAGTGAAAGGATGGAAAAGGGTATTCCATGCAAATGGAAAAGCCAAAAGAGCAGGTGTTGCAGAACTGATTTCAGTCAAAATAGACTTTAAAACAAAGTCCATAAAGAAAGATAAAGAAGTACATTTTATAATGATTAAAGGAGTGATACAAGATGAGGATATTACACTCGTTAATATATATGCACCCAATATGGGAGCACCTAAGTACATAAAACAATTACTAACAGACATAAAGGGGGACATTGATGGGAATATAATCCTAGTCGGAGATTTTAACACCACATTAACATCACTGGACAGATTCTTCAGACAGAAAATAAATAAGGCAACAGAGAAATTAAATGATACAATAGAAAAATTAGACTTGGTGTATATTTTCAGAGCATTACACCACCAAAAATAGGATATACATTCTTTTCAAGTGCATATGGAACATTTTCTAGGATTGATCATTTGCTTGGGTACAAAAGAATCCTCAACAATACTAAGAAGATAGAAATTATCTCAAGCATCTTTACTGATGACAAGGTCATGAACTAGAAATCAACTACACAGAAACAAGGAGAAAAAAAGGAAAGCATTGAGATTTAAGAACATGCTATTAGAAAACCAATGGGTCAATGAGGAAATCAAATTTGAAATTAAAAAATATCTTGGGACAAATGAAAATGAAAACACAAACACACAAAATTTATGGGACCCAGCAAAGGCAGTGTTAAGAGGGAAGTTTATAGTGATACAGGCCTTCCTCAAAAAAGAAGAACAATCTCAAATAAACAATTTAACCCACCAGCTGAATGAACTAGAAAAAGAAGAACAAAAAACCCCAAAAGGCAGCAGAAGGAAGGAAATTATAAAGATCAGGGAGGAAAAAAATTAAATAGAGATTTAAAAAACTGTACAAAAAAGTCAAACCAAAAGCTATTTTTTTGAAAAAGTAAATAAAATCAACAAACATCTAGCCAAATTCACAAAGAAGAAAAAAGAGACAGCACAAATTAGCAAAATAAGAAAGGAAAAAGGAGAAATTACAACAAATAACATAGAAATACAGAATAACATGCGAGAATATTATGAAAACCTATATAGAAACAAACTGGATAACCTAGAGGAGATGGACAAGCTTCTGGAAACATAGTCTACCAAGACTAAATCAAGAAAAAACTGAGAACTTGGCGAACGGATCACTAGAAATGAAATCGAATTAGCAATAAAAAAAAAAAAACTCTCTACAAATAAAAGTCCACGACTGAACGGCTTCACCGGGGAGTTCTACCAAACATACAAAGAGTTCATACCAGTCCTTCTCAAACTCTTCCAGAAGATTGAAAAGGAGGGAATACTCCCAAACTCATTCTATAAATCCACCATCACCCTGAAACAAATACAGGCAAAGATATTACCAAAAAACAGAATTACAGGTCAGTATCACTGATGAACATACACTCCAAAATCCTCACCAAAATATTAGCAAACAGACTCCAACAAAACATAAAAAAGATTATACATCATGACCAAGTAGGGTTCATCCCAGGGACACAAGGGTGGTTCAACATACACAAATCAATCAATGTAACACATCACATCTACAAGGGAAAGGACAAAACCCACATAATCATCTCAATAGATGCAGAAAAAGCATTTGATAAAATTCAACACCTACTTATGACAAAAACTCTCACCAAAGTGCGTATAGAGGGAACATATCTCAACATCATAAAAGCTACATTTGACAAACCTACAGCCAGCATAGTACTCAATGGTGAAAAACTCAAAAGCTTCCCACTAAAATCTGGGACAAGACAAGGATGCCCACTATCACCACTCCTATTCAACATAGTCTTGGAAGTCCTAGCCACAGCAATCAGGCAAGAGAGAGAAATAAAAAGAGATCCAAATTGGAAAAGAAGAGGTAAAAGTGTCACTATATGCAGATCACATGATACTATATATAGAAAACCCTAAAAGTTCCACACAAAAACTACTAGAGCTGATGGAAGAATTCAGCAAGGTAGCAGGTTACAAGATTAATATCCAAAAATCAGTTGCATTTGTTTACACTAGTGATGAGTCAACAGAAAAAGAAAGTAAAGAAACAATCCCCTTTAAAATAGCACCCAAAGTAATAAAATACCTAGGAATAAATCTAGCCAAGGTGGTGAAAGAATTATACACAGAGAACTATAAACCATTGATGAAGGAAATTAAAGAAGACTTTAAAATTTATGTGGTACCACAAAAGACCTAGAATTGCCAAATTATTACTGAAGAAAATGAAAGAGGCTGGAGGAATAAGTCTCCCAGCATGGGACACCAAGACAACATGGTATTGGTACAAAAACAGACATATAGACTAATGGAACAGAAAAGAGAGCCCAGAAATGAACCCACAAACTTTTGGTCAACTCAGCTTCAACAAAGGAGGCAAGAATATACATTGGAATAAAGACAGTCTCTTCAGGAGACGGTGTTGAGAAAACTGGACATCAGCATGTAAATCAATGAAACTGGAACACTCCCTTACACCATACACAAAAATCAACTCAAAATGGATCAAAGACTTAAACATAAGACAAGATACAACAAACCTCCTAGAAGAAAATATAGGCAAAATATCATCTCATGTACATCTCAAAAATGTTCTCCTAGGGCAGTCTACCCAAACAATAGAAATAAAGGCAAGAATAAACAAATGGGACACAATGAAACTTACAAGCTTCTGTACAGCAAAGGAAACCATAAGTAAAACAAAATGACAACCTACGGAATGGGAGAAAACTTTTGCAAAAGATGAAACTGACAAAGGCTTGATGTCCAGAATATATAAGCAGCTTATACGACTCAACAAGGAAAAAACAAACCCAATCCAAAAATGGGCAGAAGACCTAAACAAGCAATTCTCCAAGGAAGATATATGAAAAACCAACATGCACATGAAAAAATGCTCAATATCACTAATTATCAGAGAAATGCAAATCAAAAGTACAATGAGGTATCACCTCACACCAGTCAGAATGGCCATCATTCAAAAGTCCACAAATGACAAATGCTGGAGAGGTTGTGGAGAAAAGGGAACCCTCGTACACTGTGGGAGGGAATGCAGTTTGGTGCAGCCACTGTGGAAAACAGTATGGAGATTCCTCAAAAGACTAGGAATAGACTTACCATATGACCCAGGAATCCAGCTCCTGGGCATATATTCAGAAGGAACCCTACTTCAGGATGACACCTGCACCCCAATGTTCATAGAAGCACTATTTGCAATAGCCAGGACATGGAAACAGCCTAAATGTCCATCAACAGATGACTGGATAAAGAAGTGGTGGTATATTTATACAATGGAATGGTATTCAGCCATAAAACACGACAACATAGCGCCATGTGCAGCAACATGGTTGTCCCTGGAAAATGTCATTCTAAGTGAAGTAAGCCAGAAAGGGAAAGAGAAATACCATATGAGATCGCTCATATGTGGTATCTAAAAAGAAAAAGAAAAAGCACATAAGTACAATAGAGAAACAGACTCATAGACATAGAATACAAACTTGTGGTTGCTATGGGGTAGGGGGTGTGAAGAGACAGACTGGGAGTTCGAAACTTGTAGATAGTGAAAGGCATATGTAGAATAGATAAACAAGATTATACTGTATAGCACAGGGAAATATATACAAGATCTTGTGGTATCTCACAGTGAAAAAATATGACAATTAATATATGTATGTTCATGTATAACTGAAAATTTTTTCTGTATACTTGAAATTGACACAAGATTGTAAAATAACTATAAGTCAACAGAAAATTTTAAAACAGAAAACAACATCAACAACAAAATAAAAGCAGAGGACACATGTTCTTATCAAGTAAACATAGAGCATTTACCAAGTTATAACATATTCTAGACTATGCAACAAAGAATTTTAAAAGGAGAAATAATTTAAATGTGCATTCTTATACAGTATGAAATTAAACAAAAATTCAGTAACAGAAATATATCTTTAAAAAGCCTGTATATTGAAATTAAAAAATAAACTTGCAACACATGGATCAAAGGCAGAGTAACAAAGAAAATAAACACTAATTTGATCTAAATGAAAATAATAATATAATATTTCAGATTTTGTGAAATGAAGCTAAAGTGCTTAGAGGGAAATTTATAGCACTAAATGTGTATGTTAGAAAAGAAAAAATATATATCTAAAATAAAAAACTAAGATTCTATCCTATGAAAGTAAAAAGAGATAGAGAGAGAAAATTAAGTTTAAGGCAGTCAGAAGGAAAAACAATAAAAATTAGAGCAGAAATCAATGAAATTATAAATAGAAAAATAATAAAGAGAATCAATGAGAGCAAAATTGGTTCTTTGAAAAGATTAATAAAGAGATAAAGTTCTAGCCAAAATGAAAAAAGAGAAAGACTTATACATAATAATATTATCAGGAATACAAAAGAGGGCATCACTACAGATCACATAAATATTAAGTAGATAATAATGGAAAACTATGAAGAAATTGGTGCCAGTAAATTTGCCAACTTCGATGAATTGGATCCATTTCATGAAAAAAACAATTAAGTACCAAAACTCACAATGAAAGATAAATCTGAATAACACTGGATTTATTTTAAAAATTGAATATGTAGTAAAACTTTTGCAAAAAAGAAAATTTCAGATCCAGATGGTTTCACTAATCAATTTTTACCAAATCATGAAAGAAAAAAAAACATTAATTCTCTACATTTCTTCCTAGAAAACAGAAGAGAAGGGAATACCTCTCAATTTAGCAGGTCAGATTTACCTTATATTAAAATCAGACAACGACATTACAAATTAAGAAAACTACAAATTAAGATCTTTCTTGAATACAGACACCAAAATTCTTAGTGAAATATTACCAAAGAGAATTCAGCAATATATACAAAGGATAATACATCATCACTAAGTGGGGTTCACCCCAGTGATGCAAATTGGTTGAATATTGAAAAGCCAATCAATGTAATTCACTATACTAATGGTTAAATTTTTAAAATAATCGTACCAATAGGAGCAGAAATATCTTTTGAAAAAATTCAGCATTCATGCATAATAAAAATTCTTTGATGTGGAGTGATGTCAGCAAGGTAGCATAACAAGAAGTCCTAATTCTCATGCTCCCACAGAAACACTACGTTAACAATGATATATAGAGCAAACTACCTTTAAGAGAGGTCCAAAATGCAATTAAGAAGCTTTAGTACCCCAGACAAGTACAAAGCTGAGAATAGCCACATTGAAATGGGTAAAAAGAACAGTGTCATTTTACCCACATCAGCCTTTCCCTCAAAGCAGAACAGCTCAGCACCAAGAGAGATCACATTGGCCTATGACTTTTCCCTGGGGTAGGCATTGAATAGAGCATCCACCAACATCCCTGGCCTATTGGTGCACTGCCCAAAGGGTGAATTACTGTCTTACCTCAAGGGAGCATTGATGGCATGATCATAGTTTGGACTCCCGGGGAAGCTAAAAACAAAAGAATAGAGGTGGGAAGCCTTCTGTGGCCCACAATGGATCTGTGACAATCAGATAAGGCACAGAACTTGAGGCTTCTCCTCCAAGAGGGAAATAAAGGAATGGAGCAAACATCCAACATCCTTGCTTTTCAGTGTGCTCTCAAGTATCTGTAGTCTGTCTTACCTTTCCCAGAGTATTGAAGAACTGCCATGGTTTGGACATCTTGGGTGACTAAGAACAAAGGAAAATGAATTGGATGGATTATAGCAGCCTGGCATGGCTTTGAAAACTTGGGAGAAGGTGCAGAACCTGAGTCTTTTCTCCTTGGAGGGAGAGAGAGAAGTGAAATGCTTCTCCAAAGTCCTGGCCCTTCAGTTAACTAACTCAAGTATCAGTTTCTGTTGCATCTCACCTGGAATGCTGCTAAAATTGGAATAATTTGGTGGGGGCAGCTAAGAATAAAGAAAAAAACTGTGGACAATTGCTGTTTCAGTGGCTCTCAGAATCTCTAGACAGGTTGATTGATGATGGTCTTTCCTTGTCAAAACAAGTTTGTAAAGCATGGGAGAGGTAACTGTTTCCTCAAATGCAGACACCAGTACAAAAATACATGACACTAAGAATCACAGAAACATGACATGACCAAAGGAAATAAATAAATATCTAGTAACCAACCAAAGAAGATCAGTGTGTAAAGACAACACTGCTAGAAAACTAAACAAAATCAGGAAAATAATACATGTACAAAATGAGAATAACAAAGAGAAATAATTTAAAAAACAATCAAACAAATTCTGGAGTTGAAGAAAACAATAACTAAACTGAAATATTCACTAGAGGGGTTCAACATTAAGTTTGATCAACCATGAGAAAGAATTCATCAGCTCAAAGACAAATCATTAGGCATTATCCAGTCAGAGGGACAAAAAAATAATGATAATGAAGATGAGTGAAGAAATCCTCAGGGAATTATGGGATACCATTGAGAAATTTATTTACACACAGTCAAAGTCCCAGGCAGTGAATAAAAAGGGAAGAGGCTAGAAAGCTTACTTAAAGAAGTAATGGATGATGGAGGCCAAGATGGCAGAGTAGAAGGACACTCATAGCTCACCCACTCCCACAAATGCACCAAGACTCACATGCACAGACCCATTCAGCCAACCAGAACACCTGCAGAACTCCGACAGAACATCGTCCTCTTCAAAAGATAGAGACACCAAAAATCTGGTAGAAGAAAAGGAAAAAAGAAAGAAGAAAATGCAAAACAGAGCGGGATGGGCCCCATGGGGAGGGAACAGCAAAGGAGGACTGGCGCTTGCTCGCTGGGTCTCCCCTCTCCAACCGAGAGGCCAGCAGGTCGGAGGGGGAACCTCTGAATCTCAGATCTGTACAGAGCATCCCTTGACCCACAGAGCTAAGTTAAATGGGCACAGAGAGTCCCTGCGACACCCAGCCCAAGATGCGGGCTGGCACCTGGGGGCTGGGCCAGGCTGCCCGGGCCAGGCTGCCTGAGCCAGGCGGAAGACATGGGCGGCTGCACTGAGGCAGCCCAGGGGGACTGCAGGGGGCTGCGCGCCGTGGCTGTGGGTGTGCAGGGCAGAACAATCTGGGCCCTCCATAAAACAACACGGCTGATGTGCCCTGGGGGGAAGGGTGAATACCCATCTCTGAAAACTCACGGAAAGTTTTCGGGTGAAGAGAGGTGGGGCTCAGGCACAGCCATAATGTCTTCCTGCGCTTAGCTCCCAGGCGGGGGCGAGGGCGAAAACTGCATCCGCGCCTAAGGACTTAGCAGCCTCAAAGGCAAGACGGAGAGTTGTCTACAGCCCAAGGCAGTTAAGGTCCTCCCATCCTGGTCCCTCAGAGAACTTGCTCTGCCAAGGCAAACAAGGAGTTGGGTTTTGGCCCGGAGCAGGGACAAGGCTGTTCCTCGGTATTCCCCAAGCCCGCCTGCAGAGCCCCAACCAGAGGCAGAGCGCACAGTGGCACAAAGCAGAGTAGCAACCAGCGCCAGGAGAGGACAGGTGGCCCCCCGCCTTTCAGGCAGCAATGCAGACCCTGACAGTGGTGCTGGGAGGGGGCACGATCCACCCTCTTCCCTGGCCAGTCTGCAACATCTGACTTCAGCATCGGGAGGGGCAGTGACCCGTCCGCTCACAGCAGAGGAGAGCTACACCTGACCCAGTGTTGGGAGGAGGCCCTAGCTGCCTACCAACAGGCACTGGGAGCAGCACAGATGAGGGCGCCAATGGAGGGCCTCTGGAAACAGCAAGTTGAGCTCCCAAAACAGGACGAAGACAGAAAGACTTCACATTAAAAGCACACAGTCTCCAGAACACTGACCCCCACCCTTTTTTTAAAAAATCTGTTTTACCTATTCTATTTTCTAATATCCTTTTCATTTATACTTCTTAAACAATTATATATACCTCCAGTTTTAATCCCTTTAAAAATTTTTTAAAAACATATTTATTTAAAAATTCTGCTTCAACTTGCTCTGCTATTATTCATTATAAACTGTTTTCAAACCTTTTTTTCTCCCTTCAAACTTCTCTCTCTCCCTCTCTTTTTCTTTTCTAAGTTTTATTCCTACATAGGCATTAGATAGATAAACTCCTTAAGGACCACAATAGATAACTGATACTCCATAAGCCACAGTGCCAGAGAGGCATGAGCAAGATGAAGAAGCAGAGAAACCATTCCCAATTAAAAGAACAAGAGGAATCCCCTGAAAGAAAGCTCAATGAAATAGACATTGATAGCCTACTAGATCAAGATTTCAAAAAAGGAGTGATCAAAGTACTGAAGGAACTGAAAGAGATAGTGTTTAGAGATATAAAATATGTCAAAAATGAAATTGAAGCTACAAAGAAGAACCAAGTAGAATGAGTAAACTCATCGGCTGAGATGAGGAATGATCTAAAGGCTGTACAAAGCTGACTAGATAATATAGAGGAATAAATTAGTGACCTAGAAGACAGGACAATAGAAAGCACCCAATCAGAAGAGCTACAAGATAAACAAATAAAAACAAATGAAAATAGCATAAGGGACCTATGGGATAATAAAAAGCATGCCAATCTTCACATAATACATCTCAGAAGGGGAAGAAAGATCAAACGGGATAGAAAAGGTTTTTGAAGAAATCATGACCGAAAACTTCCCAAACTTAAAGAAGGAATCAGATATCCAAGAACAGGAAGCTGAGAGGGTCCCAAACAGGAAGAACCCAAATAGACCCACACCAAGACATATCATAATCAAGATGACCAGAGTCAAGGATAAAGAAATGACCCTAAAGGCAGCAAGAGAAAAGAAAAGAGTGAGTTACAAGGGAACCCCCATAAGGCTCTCAGCTGATTTCTCTACACAAATACTACAGGCCACAAGGGAGTGGCAAGATATATCCAAACTCCTGAATGAAAAAAAGATGCAGCCTAGGATACTTTCTCCAGCAAGGCTATTGTTTAGGACAGATAAAGAATCTCACTGACAAGAAAAAGCTACAAGAGTTTAGCAACACTAAACCTATGCTAAAAGAAATATTGAAAGATCTACTCTAAATAGAAAAGCAGAAAGATGCTACAGAAATGAGAAACTCACAACTTGAAGGGTGATAACTCATGAATTAAAAATGAAATAAACACGATTATAAAACAAAACATAAAAATCATTAAGAGTGGGAGAGGGAGGCAGTAAAATATAGAATTTTTTTTCTTTCTTTTTAAAATTTTTTGTTCTCGGTACGATGGGTTTGAGATCACGTGACTATCAGTTTAATAAAACCATAGTAATGGTGTAATAGACTTACAAAAAAGGGTAACCACAAGTCAAAAACTCACAAGGGAGTCACAAAAAATAAATAAAATCTATGAGTCTTCTTTAATTTCCTTCATCAATGGTTTATAACATGAAGGAAAATTAACGAATCATAAAAGGAAGAAGAAAGGAACAAAGAGGAAATACCAAATCAACTGCAAAGATAAGTTCAAAATGGCAATAAACACACATCTATCATTAATGACTGTAAATGTTAATGGAATAAATGCTCCAGTCAAAAGACATAGAGTGGCAGACTGGATAATAAAGCAAGAACCTTCAGTATGCTGCTTACAAAAGACCCACTTTAGGGAGAAGGGCACATATAGATTGAGAGTGAAAGGATGGAAAAGGATACTCCATGCAAACGGAAAAGCCAAAAGAGCAGGTGTTGCAGTACTGATTTCAGACAAAATAGACTTTAAAACAAAGTCCATAAAGAAAGATAAAGAAGGACATTTTATAATGATTAAAGGAGTGATACAAGATGAGGATATTACACTCGTTAACATATATGCACCCAATATAGGAGCACGTAAGGACATAAAACAATTACTCACAGAGATAAAGGGGGATATTGATGGGAATACAATCATACTTGGAGATTTTAATACTGCATTAACATCACTAGACAGATCTTCCAGACAGAAAATAAATAAGGCAACAGAGAAATTAAATAATACAATAGAAAAATTAGATTTGGTGTATATTTTCAGAGCATTACACCCCCCAAAATAGGATATACATTCTTTTCAAGTGCACGTGGAACATTTTCCAGGATTGATCATGTACCTGGGCACAAAAGAAACCTCAGCAATTTTAAGAAGATAGAAATTACCTCAAGCAACTTTACTGACCACAATGCCATGAAACTAGAAATCAACAACAGAGAAACAAAGGAAAATAAAAGGAAGGCATGGAGATTAAACAATATGGTATTAAAAAACCAATGGGTCAATGAAGAAATCAAATTTGAAATTAAAAAATACCTTGAGACAAGTGAAAATGAAAACACAATCACACAAAATTTATGGGACACAGCAAAGGCAGTGCTAAGAGGGAAGTTTATAGTGATACAGGCCTTCCTCAAAAAAGAACAATCTCAAATAAACAATTTAATCCACCAGCTGAATGAACTAGAAAAAGAAGAACAAAAATCCCCAGGAGGCAGCAGAAGGAAGGAAACTATAAAGATTTGGGAGGAAATAAATAAAATACAGGTTTAAAATACCATAGGAAAAATCAATCAAACCAAAAGCTATTTTTTTTTTTGAAAAAGTAAAGAAAATCGACAAACCTCTGGCCAAACTCACAAAGAAGAAAAAAGAGAGAGCACAAATTAGCAAAATAAGAAAGATTACTGGAGAAATTACAACAAATAACATAGAAATACAGAATATCATACAAGAATATTAGGAAAAACTATATAGAACCAAACTAGATAGCCTAGAGGAGATGGACAAGTTTCGGGAAACATACTGTCCACCAAGACTGAATCAAGAAGAAATAGACCACTTGAGCAAACCGATCACTATAAATGAAATAGAATTAGAAATAAAAAACCTCCCTACAAATAAAAGTCCAGGACCAGACGGCTTCACCGGGATTTCTACCAAACATACAAAGAAGAACTCATACCAGTCCTTCTCAAACTCTTCCAGAAGATTGAAAAGGAGGGAATACTCCCAAACTCATTCTCATTCTATGAAGCCACCATCACCATCATACCAAAACCAGGCAAAGACACTACCAAAAAAAGAGAATTACAGGCCAATATCATTGTTGAATATAGACCCCAAAATCCTCACCAAAATATTAGCAAACAGACTCCAACAACACATAAAAAAGATTATACATCATGATCAAGTAGGGTTCATCCCAAGGACACAAGGGTGGTTCAACATACACAAATCAATCAATGAAATAAATCACATCAACAAAAGAAAGGACAAAACCCACATAATCATCTCAATAGATGCAGAAAAAGCATTTGATAAAATTCAACACCCATTTATGATAAAAACTGTCACCAAAGTGTGTATGGAGGGAACATATCTCAACTTTATAAAAGCTATATATGACAAACCTATAGCCAGCATAGTACTCAACGGTGAAAAACTCAAAAGCTTCCCACCAAAATCTGGGACAAGACAAGAATGCCCACTATCACCACTCCTATTCAACATAGACTTGGAAGTCCTAGCCACAGCAATCAGACAAGAGAGAGAAATAAAAAGGGATCCAAATTGGAAAAGAAGAGGTAAAAGTGTCACTATATGCAGATCACATGATACTATATATAGAAAACCCTAAAAGGTCCACACAAAAACTACTAGAGCTGATTGAAGAATTCAGAAAGGTAGCAGGTTACAAGATTCACGTTCAAAAATCAGTTGCATTTGTTTACACTAGTGATGTGTCAACAGAAAAAGAAAATAAAGAAACAATCTCCTTTAAAATAGCACCCAAAGTAATAAAATACCTAGGAATAAATCTAGCCAAGGAGGTGAAAGAATTATACCCAGAAAACTATAAACCACTGATGAAGGAAATTAAAGAAGACTTTAAAAAATGGAAAGATATCCCATGTCCCTGGATTGGAAGAATCAATATTGTTAAAATGGTCACACTGCCCAAGGCAATCTACAGATTTAATGCAACCCCTATCAAATTACCCAGGACATATTTCACAGAACTAGAACAAATCATAATAAAATTTATATGGAGCCATGAAAGACCTAGGATTGCCAAAGCATTACTGAAGAGAATGAAAGAGGCTGGAGGAATAACTCTCCCAGACTTCAGGCAATACTATAGAGCTACAGTCATCAAGCCAGCATGGTATTGGTACAAAAACAGACATATAGACCACTGGAACAGAATAGAGAGCCCAGAAATGAACCCACAAACTTTTGGTCAACTCATCTTCGACAAAGGAGGCAAGAATATACATTGGAATAAAGACAGTCTGTCAGCAAGTGATGTTGGGAGAACTGGACAACAGCAGTAAAACAATGAAGCTAGAACACTCCCTTACAACATACACAAAAATCAAGTCACGATGGATCAAATACTTAAGCATAAGATAAGATACAATAAAATTCCTAGAGGAAAATACAGGCAAAACATTATCTGACATACACCTCAAAAATTTTCTCCTAGAAGAAATAAAAGCAAGAATAAACAAATAGGATGTAATGAAACTTACAAGCTTCTGCGCAACAAAGGAAACCATAAGCAAAACAAAAAGACAACCTACGGAATGGGAAAAAGTTTTTGCAAATGAAACTGACAAAGGCTTGATGTCCAGAATATATAAGCAGCTCATATGACTCAATAAGAAAAGAATAAACAACTCAATCCAAAAATGGTTAGAAGACCTAAACAAGCGATTCTCCCAGGAAGAAGTACAAATGATCAATAGGGATATGAAAAAATGCTCAATATCACTAATTATCAGAGAAATGCAAATCAAAACTACAATGAGATATCACCTCACACCAGCCAGAATGGCCATCATTCAAAAATCCAAAAATGACAAATGCTGGAGAGGCTGTGGAGAAAGGGGAACACTCCTTCACTGTGGGAGGGAATGCAGTTTGGTGCAGCCACTGTGGAAAACAGTATAGAGATTCCTCAAAAGACTAGGAATAGACATACCATATGACCCAGGAATCCCGCTCCTGGACATATATCCAGAAAGAACCCTACTTCAGGATGACACCTGCACCCCAATGTTCATAGCAGTGTTATTTACAATAGCCAAGACATGGAAATAGACTAAATGTGCATCAACAGATGACAGGATAAAGAAGTGATATATTTATACAATGGAATACTACTCAGCCATAAAAACCGACAACATACCACCATTTGCAGCAACATGGATGCTCCTGGAGAATGTCATTCTAAGTGAAGTAAGCCAGAAGGAGAAAGAAAAATATCATATGAGATCACTCACATGTGGAATCTAAAAAAAAGCATAAATACAAAACAGAAATAGACTCACAGACATAGAATATAAACTTGTGGTTGCCAAGGGGGCGCAGGGTGGGAAGAGATAGAACTGGGATTTTAAAATTGTAAAATAGATAAACAAGATTATATTGTATAGCACAGGGAAATATATACAAGATCTTATGTTAGCTGACAGAGAAAAAAATGTCAGAATGAATACATACATGTTCATGTATGACTGAAAAATTGTGCTCTACGCTGGAATTTGACACAACATTGTAAAATGATTATAAACCAATAAATAATGTTTAAAAAACAATAAAAGAAATAATGGCAGAAAACACCCAAACTTAATGAGGGAAATTGACATTCAGATACATGGAGCTCAAAGCATCTCAAATAGGGTGAACCGAAAATGTCTGCATATTATAATCAAATTACCAAAAGTCAAAGAGAGTGAATTATGAAAGCAGCAAGAAAAAAAAAAACCCATCAAGAAAAAAACAACCTATCATGTACAAGGAAGCCTCCATAAGAGTATCAGTGTATTTCTCAGCAGAAACCATTCAAGACAGAAAGGATTGGGATGATAGTGCTGAAAGAAAAAAATACCAATCAAGAATTATACACCTGGAAAAATTGTCCCTCAGATATGAAAGTGAGATGAAAATTTGCTGAAATAAAAGCTGACGGAGTTCATTACCGCTAGACTTACTTTATAAAAAAACTGCTGAAGGGAGTTCTTTAGTTTGAAATGAAGGATGGTAAATAGCAACACAAAAGTATATATAAGTATACATCTCAATGGAAAAGGTAAATGTATATACAAATACACAATTTTTTACATTGTAATGTATGTAAGTCATTTTTACTTGTAGTATAAGTAATGCACATGAGTATTAAGAATAACTATACAAAAACATGTTAATGGATATATAAGATAAATATGTAAACTGTGAAATAAATAACATAAAGTGTGTGAGGAGGGAGAGGTAAAAGTGTTAGACTTTTTGTATGTAATCGAATTGTTAGCATAACAGCAAAAGCAGGTTTAAGAGGGTCATTTATGGCAATAAACGCCTACAGTAAAAAAAATAAGCTCTCAAGTAAACATTCTAAATTTACACTTCAAAGAACTAGAAAAATAAGAAAAGAAGAACTAAGCCCTAAAAGATAAAAGAAGCAAGGAAAAATAAAGATTAGAGTGGACATAAATAAAAGACACTAGAAAAAAGATGAATAAAATTAATAGTTGAAGTTTTGAAGGAAAAATAAAATTGACAACCCCCCTAGCTAGACTAAGAAACAAACAAAAAGATTGAAGACTAAAATAAATAAAATTACAGGAGAGGGGTCCAAGATCGTGTTGTAAGAAGACACTGAGTTCACCTCCTCTCATGGACACACTGAATATACACCTACATATAGAGCAACTTTTTTGAAGACCTGAGAGCTGAATGAACAGTTATTGCAGACAAAAGGACCACTCAGAAATGGGTAGGCAAGATGAAAACATGGTATTCATGAGAACACAACTGCTGACTCAGTGTTCTTAGTAGGGAAGGAACATTTATTAGGGGCCAAATGCAGATTGCCTGCCCTAGGACACAGTGAAAAAACAGCAGTTTAAAGGGCATCTAGACAATAAGGGAAGGAATTCCTTTTAATAACTCCAGGGCTTCTGTCAAATGGGCAGGGAACTCCTGGACTTTTTCCAGGGTCAGAAGCAATGGCAAGTGCCATTGTTATAATCCCACTGGGACTTCAACCATCCCATGCCCACTCAAGCCCCAACCACCCTGCCAAGGTAGCCTCAGGCTCTGTGCTCCTGAAGAACTGTCTCCAGCCCAGGCCCACTCCCGCCCCAGCTGCCCTACCAAGGTGGCCTTGGGTGGAGTGCTCACAAGGGACTTCTCCCAGACTGTACCAGCTCTAACTCAAGCTGGCCTACCAAATCTGCCTGGTTCAAGCAATCTACACAGGGGACACTCTAAAACAAGGCTGTTCCTTCAAGGCTAGGAGAGGTATCTATTTTGCTTAATCATAGAAACAAAAATCAAAAGTCAAAATAAGGAGAGAAGGGAATATGTACCCCCCAAAGAAAAAAATACCCAGGAAAAGCCCCACTGAAGTGGAGATAAATAATTTACCTGATAAAGAGTTCAAAGAAACCATCATAAGTATATCGAGTGAACTTGGGAGAAGAATGAAAGAATTCAGTAAGAAGTTTATCAAAGACATAGCAAATATAAGAAAGAACCAATCAGAACTGAAGAATAATACTAAATGTTTTACACTAGGAGTAAACATCAGATTAGATGATACAGAATAATGAATATTTGATATGGAAGATACAATAGTGAAAATCACCCAATCAGGAAAGCAAAAAAAATTGGAGGGGGGGGATTTTCTTTTAAATGAGGATACTTTAAAAGATGTCTGGGACAATATCAAACATACTAACATTTGCAGTACCAAGGTGTCAGAAGGATAAGAGAGAGTTAAAGGAAGAGAAAACTTATTTGAAGAAATAATGGATGAAAATTTCCATAACCTAGAAAAGGAAGCAGCAACCTAGATACATGAACAGAAAGTCCCAAATAAGCTGACCCTCAAAGAGATCCACACCAAGACACATAACAATTAAAGTGGTAAAAGTTAAGGATATAGAGAAATCTTAAAGGCAGCAAGAGAAAAACAACTAATCGCATACCAGAGAAACCTCATAAGATTATCAACTGATTTTTCAGCAGAAATTTTACAGGCCAGAATGGAGTGGCAGGATATAATTAAAGTGCTGAAAGGAAAAAAAAATTCACAACCTAGAATACTCTATATGGCAAGGTTATCATACAGAATTCAAGGGTAGATAAAGAGTTCTCCAGACAAGCAAAAATGAAAGGAGTTCATCATCACTAAACTAGCCTTACAAGTAATGTTAAAAGGCCTTCTTTAAGAATAAAGAAAAGGCCACAATCAGAAATAAGAAAATATATGAACAGAAAAATCTCTCTGATAGAGGCAAATTTATAGAAAAGCAGTGGATCAACCACTTGAAAAGCTACCATGAAATTTAAGAAACAAAAGTAGTACAATCGACCATAACAATAATAAGTAGTTAAGGGTAAACACACACACAAAAAAAGATGTGAGATATGGCAGCAAAAATATAAAATGTTGGTATGGGGAGTAAAAATACAATGTCTTCAGAATGCCTTCAATTTAAAGAGACTATAAGCTTAAAATAAACAGCTAAATATACAGGATGATATGTATGCACTTCAAGATAACCATGAACCAAAAACCTACAACTGATATGCAAAATATAGAGAAAGAAATCCAAGCATAACACTAAAGGGGTCTATGCAACCACAAAGAAAGGAACCAAAAAAAAAAAAGAAGTGAAAAATAACTACAGTGCACCCACTCCTCAGAAACAATTAACAAAATGGCCATAAGGAGGGGAGGTGCCAAGATGGTGGAGTAGAGAGACTCACAGCTTGTCCTCTCCCTTAAATATACCAAGAATTACATCTACAACCCATTGAATTGCACAGAACACCTAGTGAACTCTGTCAGAGTGTCCCTCACTTTGAAATACAGGAGGATTCTCACAAAATCTGGTAAGAGAAAAATAAAAGGAAGAAAAAAGAAAAAGGAAATCAACACTGGACCCATCTTGCAAGGAGGGAGTGGCAAAGGAAGAAAGGCACACTCACACCGGGACACACAAGCTGGGAAAACAGCAGGAACAGAAGCAGAGCTTCCAAGACTCAGAGGAGAAAGTGGCAGCAGCTGGGTAGACAGAACTACGAGAAACTGGCACAAAGGGTCCCTGTAATCCCCAGCCCCAGATGAAAGCTGGCAGGGACGAGCTGGACTGGCTGCTGGAGATCGGTGATGAGCCCGGGGGAGGGCTGGGGCCCACTGCACAGAGGCAGACTCAGAGAACTGGAGGAAGATGTGAGCTCTGGCTGGGGTATGTACAGAACAGAACAACCTGAGATCCCCATAAAAAAGCACCACTGCTGGTGAGTGTGTGTGTGGGGGGGGGGAGGGCACAACATAGCCATACCATAGCCACTGTCTCTGCTTGGCGCTATTGATGGTGTGTTCTCAGGAGAATAGAAGTGAGGCTTGGTCATAGCCATCACTGCTGTGTGGAGGTGGGGCTGAATGGTGAATCCATACCCAGGGGCC
Organism: Vicugna pacos; assembly: GCF_048564905.1. Classification (NCBI taxonomy): domain Eukaryota; kingdom Metazoa; phylum Chordata; class Mammalia; order Artiodactyla; family Camelidae; genus Vicugna; species Vicugna pacos. Next base: position 41,869,379 of record NC_133023.1, on the reverse strand, counting down.
CTGCAACTTCACAGGCAAGACTGAGATTTGTTTACAGCATCAGGCAGAGAGGGTAGATTTGCTCCACTGGTGCTTTTGTGAACTTGCACCTCTAGGAAGAACAGGCAGTGAGGGCAGTTTTGGCACATGGAGTTTTGGCAAGTGGTATTTACAACAGGCTGGCATACCATATCATATGTGGAGGTGGGGCTAAGGTCTGTACTGATCCTGTGGCACACCATGGATTCAGGTGTGTGACTCCATGCTAGCTACTGTGGATCCTAGTGCCTGACATTGGCAGATCTGTGCTAATGATTCTGGGAGCCCAGAGCCTGGGGAACACCATAGTGGGTGGCTGATATTCCCGCAATGAAGGCAGGGACAAAAGCAGTGACAACAAAGAGCACTTTGTAAGCCCACATAATAAGTGACAGACAACATCAAAGAAGGTACTTCCAGGTGGACATCTCCTGTGGAGATATAATCAGCAACACTTCTTCCCAGCTAAAGTGCTCCAACACTGCCTACAACATACCACAGCTCAGAAACAGGTCAGGGAGCCTCTACTTCAGCCACAGGGGAGCAGACCCGACCCCTGTCAAGGCTGTGACAACCACATAACAAAAAAGGAGGCCCCACTCAACAACAACAATCAGGGTAGGCTCTGATCACTACAACACCAAACACAGCCACAATCAAAGGGATAATGGCCAACACACAAGGAAGAAACACATGACAACCATACTAAGCATACATGGCAATCCATACTAAGAACAGCCCTTGTAACAAAAATACTAGACACACACACACATCTACACAGGAATGATCCCATGTTAAATAAAAACAAAAAAACAGCCTTTCAAGACCACAGTAGATAACTGATTTTCATTAATCCATAGAGTCAGAGAAATACAAGTAAAATGAAGAAGCAGAAGAACCACTCCCAATTAAAAGAACAAGAGAAGTCCCCTGAAAGAAGGAGCAATAAGATAAACCTTCACAGACTACTAGATCATGACTTCAAAAAGGGGGTGATAAAAGCACTGAAGGAAATAAGACAGCCTATGAACAGAGACAAGAGTACTACAATAGGGAAATAGAAACTATAAAGAGGAGCCAATTAAAAACAGAAAACTCAAAAAAAAAAAAGCAACCCCAGAAAACTCAATGGCTGAGATAAGAGCTGAGATAAAGGTAGTCAAAAGCAGACTAAATAATGCAGAGGGACGAATAAGTGACTTAGAAGACAGGATAACAGAAATCACCCAATCAGAACAGCAGACAGAAAAGCAAATAAAAACCAATGAAAGCAATATAAGGGACTTATGGAATAATATAAAGCATGCCAACTTACACAGAATAGGGGTCCCAGAAGGAGAAGAAAGAGAAAAGGGGATTGTAAAGATATTTGAAGAAATCATGACTGAAAACTTTCCAAATCTAAAGAAGGAAACAGATACCCGAGTAGAGGAGGCACAGTGGGTCCCCAACAAGAAGAATGTAAACAGACCTACATCAAGACATATTATAATTAAGATGGCCACAGTTAAGTATAAAGAAATTATTCTAAAGACAGCAAGAGAAAAACAAAGAGTTAGTTACAAGGGAACCCCCATAAGGTTTTCAGCTGCTTTCTCTACACAAACACTGCTGGCCATAAGGAAGGGACAAGATATAATCAAAGTCCTGAATGAGAAAAAGCTGCAACCTAGGATACTCTATCTAGTAAGCCTATCCTTTAAAGTAGAGAGATAAAGAATATCACAGACAAGTAAAAACTGAATGAATTCAGCAATACTAAACTTATGCTAAAAGAAATATTTAAAGATCTACTCTAACTAGAAAAGAGCAGGAAAGTATAGAAATGAGAAAACCATAATTGGAAATGTGATAACTACAACAAAATGCAAGAGAATGAACATGAAGACCTAAAAAACAAACAAACAAACAAACAAACAAAACAGAAGGATGTCAAAATCATAAAAAGTGGAAGAGGGGAGCAGGAAAATATAATTTCTTCTCCCTCTTGTTTCTTTTCCCTTTTTTCTTTCTTTCTTTTTAGGGTGTGTTTGAGACTATGTGACTATCAGTCTAAAGCAAACATATAATAATGAGTTAACACACTTGAAAAACAGGGTAACCACAAGTCAAAAGCATAAAATAGAGTCACAAAAACCAAAAAGAAACCAAGATATTACAAAAGAAAATTATCAAACCGTAAAAAGAAAAAGGAAAAGAAAGGAACAAAGAAGAAAAACCAAATCAACTGGAAAACAAAGTTCAAAATGGCAATAAACACACACCTACATCAATAATTACTATAGATGTCAATGGACTAAATGCTCTAATTAAAAGACAAGGGTGGCAGATTGAATAATAAAACAAGAGTCTACAATAACCTTCCTACAAGATACCCACTTTATGGTGAAGGACATACATAGGCTGAAAGTGAAAGGTTGGAAAGATATTTCACACAAATGGAAATGACAAGAAAGCAGAAGTAGCAATACTGATTTCAGACAAAACAGAATTTTTAAAAAAGGCCATAAAGAAAAAGGAGGACACCATATAATGATCAAAGGAGCAAAACAAGATGAGGATATTACACTTGGTAGCATATGTGCACCCAATATAGGAATCCCTAAATATATAAAACAAATACTACCTGACATAAAGGGAGAAACTGATGGGAATACAATCATAGTAGGAGACTTTAATACCTTAATAACATAACTGAACAGGTCTCTCAGACAGAAAATCAATAAGGCAATGGAGATACTAAATGACACAATAGAACAGTTGGACTTGGTTGATATTTCTAGGACATTACAACCCTCAAAACCATTATATACCTTTTTTTTTCAAGTGCTCATGGAGCATTCTCTAGGATAGACCACATACTCAGGCAGAAAAGAAGCCTCAACAAATTTAAGAGGATAGAAATTAATTCAAGCATCTTCTCTGACCACGGTGCAATGAAACTAGAAATCAATCACAGAAAAGCAAATAATTTGCATTTCTCTGATAATTAGCAATCTTGAACATTTTTAATGTGCCTATTGACCGTTCATATGTCTTCATTAGAGAATTGCTTTCTTAGGTTTTCTGCCCATTTTTGGATTGGGTCTTTTTTTCTTACTAAGTTGTATGAGCTGATTATATATTCTGGAGATTAAGCCTTTGTCAGTCTCATCTTTTGCAAATATTTTTCTCCCATTCTGTAGGCTGTCTTTTGTTTTGCTTATGTTTCCTTTGCTGTGCAAAAGTTTATAAATTTAATTAGGTTCCACTTGTTTATTTTTGCTTTTATTGCTATTGCTTGGGTAGATTGCCCTAGGAGAATATTGCTGAGATTTATGTTGGATAATAAGTGCAAATCAAAACTACAATGAGGTATCACCTCACACCAGTCAGAATAGCCATCATTCAAAAGTTCATAAATGATAAACATTGGAGAAGGGGCGGAGAAAAGGGAACCCTCCTACAATGTTGTGGAATGTAGTTTGATGCAGATGTTACAGAAAACAGTATGGAGATTCCTCAAAAAACTAAAAATAGACTTACCATATGATCCAGCAATCCCACACCTCGACCTATATCCAGAGTGAACCTCAGTTCTAAAAGACACATGCACCCCAATGTTCGTAGCAGTACTATTTACAATAGCCAAGACATGGAAACAACCTAGATGTCCACTGACAGATGACTGGATAGAAAAATTGTGGCATATTTATACAATAGAATACTCAGCCATAAAAAGATAATAAAATAATGCCATTTGCAGCAACATGGATGGCACTGGAGACTGTCATTCTAAGTGATGTAATCCAGAAAGAAAAAGAAAAATACCATACGATATCACTTATATGTGGAATCTAAAATAAAAAGGCAAATGAACTTATTTATGAAGCAGAAACAGCCTCATAGACATAGAAAGCAAACTTATGGTTACTGGGGGGAAGGGATAAATTGAGAATTCAAGATTTGCAGATGCTAACTAATATATATATATATATATATATATATGTGTGTGTGTGTGTGTGTGTGTGTGTGTGTGTGTGTGTATTAGATAAACAACAAGTTTATACTGTATAGCACAGGGAACCATATTCAATACCTTGTAGTAACTTGTGAAAAAGAATATGAAAACAAACATACGCATGTTCCTATGTGACTGAAATATTGTGCTGTAAACCAGAAACTGACACAACACTGTAAACTGACTACACTTCAATAAAAATATATTTAAAAAAAAACAAGTGAGAGTAAAATGACAACATGGAGACTAAACACCATGCTACTAAGAAACAAATGGGTCAACAATGAAATCAAAGAATAAATTAAAAAATACCTTGAGACAAATGGCAATGAAAACACAACCACACAAAATCTATGGGATGTAGCAAAAGCAGTCCTAAGAGGGAAGTTCATAGTGATACAGGCCTTCATCAAAAAAACAAGAACAATATCAAATAAAAAACCTAACCTACTACCTAAAAGAATTAGAAAAATAGGAACAAAACCTAAAGTCAGCAAAAGGGAAGAAATAATTAAGATCAGGGAGGAAATATATAAAATAGAGATAAAAAATAGAAAAATATCAATCAAACCAAGAGCTGGTTTCTTGAAGGAGTAAACAAAATTGACTAACCTCTGACCAGGCTCACCAAGAAGAAAAGAGAGAGGACAGAAATAAAATAAGAAAGGAAAATGGAGAAATTACAACCAACACCACAGAAATGCCAAAAAGAGAGAGAGAGAGAGAGAATACTATGAAAAACTATATGGCAATAAATTGGACAACTTAGAAGAAATGGACAAGAAACATACAGTCCACCAAAACTGGATCAAGAAGAAATAGATCATTTGAACAGATGAGTCACTAGAAGTGAAATAAAATCAGCAATAAAAAACCTCCCTGCAAACAAAAGTCCAGGGCCCCATGGCTTCAAATAAATAAAATCAGAAATGAAAGAAAAGAAATTACAATCAAGAGCACAGAAATAGAAAGGATCTTAAGAGTATACTGTGAACAATTATATGCTAAGAAATTAGACAACCTAGAAGAAATGGATAAATTTCTAGAAATATATAACTTTCCAAGAATGATTCATGAAGAAAGGGAAAATCTGAACAGCAAAATTACTAATAATAAAATTGAATCTGCAGTTAAATAAAAAACTTTCAAAAATGAAATTTCAAGACCAGATGGCTTTATAGGTGAATTCTACCAAATATTTAAAGAAAAGCAACTCCTGTCCTTGTCAAATTATTCCAAAAAATTCAAGAGGAAGGAACAATTCCAAAGTCAGTTCACAAGGTCAGCATTACCCCAAAATGAAACCAGACAAAAACAGTACAAAAAGAAAAAAAGAAAAAAGAAAATTAAAGACCAATATACCAGGTGAACACAGATGCAAAAATCCTCAACAAAATATTAGCAAAATGAATTCAATAATACATTTAAAAGATCACACACCATGATCAAGTGTATTTTGCATTTCAGGGATGCAAAAATCAATGTGATACACCATATTAACAAAACAAGGATAAAACTCATAAGGTCATCTCAATAGGTTCAGAGAAAGCTTTCGAAAAATTTCAGCATCCATTCATGATAAAAATTCTCAACAAGTGCATATAGAGGGAGCATAACTCAACATAATAAAGGCCATATATGATAAACCCACAGTTAATATCATACTGAATGGTGAAAACCTGAAAGGATCTCCTCTAAGATCAGTTTCAAGATGAGGATGCCCATATTCACAACTTTCATTCAACATACTATTAGATGTCCTCACTACACCAATTAGGCAAGAAAAAGAAATAAAAGGCATACAAATTGGAAAGGAAGAATTAAAACTGTCACTATTTGCAGATGACACAACACTACACATAGAAAATCTAAAAGATGCCCCCCAAACCCTACTAGAACTAATAAATGAATTCTTTAAAGTTGCAGGATACAAAATTAATATACAGAAATCTATTGCATTTCTATACACTAACAATGAACTATTAGAAAGTGAAATTAAGAAAACAATTCCATTTATAATTGCATCAAAAAGAATAAAGCACCTGGGAATAAATCTAACTAAGGTGGTAAAAGACCTGTACTTGGAAAATGATAAAACATTAATGAAGGAAGTCAAAAAATGCACAAATAAATGGAAATATATCTCATGTACATGGATTAGAAAAATTAATGTTGCTAAAATGTCCATAGTATCCAAAATGATCTGCAGATTCAAAGCAATCCTTATCAAAACTCCAAGGGCATATTTTCACAAAAATAAAAAACACAATCCTAAAATTCATATGAAACTACAAAAGGCCCCAAATACCCAAAGCAATTATAAAAAGAAAACCAAAGTTAGGGTTATCACATTTCCTGATTTCAATTTATATTACAGAGCCGTAGTAATCAAAACATTATGACACTGGCATAAACTCAGACACAGAGACAAATGGATAAGATTACAGAGTCTGGAATAAACTCACACATATGGCCAACAAATTTTTGATTAGTGCCCCAGGAGTACAAAATGGGAAAAAGGATAGTCTCTTCAATAAATGTTGTCAAAAAATTAAATACTTACATCCAAATGAATGAAATTGGACCATATTTTACATCATATGCAGAAAATCAACTCAAGACTTAAAAGTAAAACCTGAAACTCGGAGAAGAAAACATACAGCAAAAGGTACTTGTTATTGGTCTTGTCATTGGTTTCTTGGCTATGACACAAGAAACACATACAACAAAGGCAAAAATCAACAAGTGGGACTACATTAAACTAAAAAGATTCTATACATCAAAAGAAATAAAAGAAAGAAAAGACAACCTGTAAATTGAGAGAAATCCTTTACAAAGGGGTTAATATCCAAAATATATAAGAAACTAATACAACTCAATAGCAAAAATAAAAATAATCTAGTTAAAAATGAGCAAAGGGCTTGGATGTTTCTCCAAAGAAGATATACAAATAGCCAACAGGTACATGAAAAAGTGCTCAACAAATCATCAGGAAAATGCAAATCAAACCACAAAATATCACTTCATACCTGTTAGGATGGCTATTGTTTTAAAAACCAAAAGATAACAGATGTTAACAAGGTTGTGGAAAAAAGAGAACCCTTGTAAACTGTTGGTGGGAATTCAAGTTGGTACATCCATTATGGAAAAAACAGTATGCAGGTTCCCCAAAGAAAATAACAGCTACCACATGATTCAGAAATACCACCTCTGGATATTTATCTAAAGGAATTTAAATCATGATCTCAAAGAGATACCTGCACTCTTATGTTCCTTGCAGCATTGTTCACAATATTCAAGATATGGAAACAACCTAGATATCCATCAATGGATAAATGGATAAAGAAAAATTGATATATACATGCGATAAAACACTATTTAGCCTTAAAAAGGAAGGAAATCTTGCCATTTGTGACAACATGGAGGGACCTAGAAGACATTATGCTAGGTGGAATGAGCCAGACATAGAAAGACAGTGTATGATTTCAGTCATACATGGAATCTAAACTAGTTAAACTCACAGAAGCAGAGGGTAGAATGGTAATTGTCAGGAGCAAGAGGATGGAGAAATGAGGAGGTTATGCTCAAAGGGTACAAAATTACAGTAATACAAGATAGTTTCTGGAGATCTACTATATGGTATAGTGCCTATAGCTAATAATAGTGTATTTTATACTTCAATTTTGCCAAGAGGGCAGAACTTATATTAAGTACTCATTCCACAAAAAAGTAATAAGAGCAAGAGAAAACTTTTGGAGGTGATGGATATGGTTTGTGGGTGCATACTTATCTTTAAACGTATTGAGTTGTATATATTAAATATGCACAAATTTTTCTATTTCAATCATGCCACAATAAAGTGGTTTTGAAGAAAAGAGAATATTTGAAGAAGTGATAATCAAGAACCTTTCAAAATTGATGAAAAATATTAATTTATACGTCCAAGGAGCCAAATTAACTTCACGTAAGATAAGTCAAGTAGATACATACCTAGACTTGTCATAATCAAACTGTCAAAAGCAAAGACAGACACAATCATGAAAGGAACAAGAGAAAAGTGACACATGGCATGTAAGCGATGCTCAATAAATTGTCATCTAATATTTCATTAGAAAGCAGGGAGGCCATAAAGTAGTGGGATAACATTTGAAAGTGGAGAAAGAAAAACATAAATTCTATTTCCAGCAAAACATTCATTCAAAAGGGAGAAATTAAGACATTCATGATAAATGAAAACTTAGAATCTGTCACTAGCAACACTGTCCTATAATAAATACTAAAAGATATTTTCTTTCTCTTTCTGGCTTACTTCACTTAGAATGACATTCTCCAGGAACATCCATGTTGCCGCAAATGGCATTCTGTTGTTGTGTTTTATGGCTGAATAGTATTCCGTTGTATAAATATACCACATCTTCTTTATCCAGTCATCTGTTGATGGACATTTAGGCTGTTTCCATGTCTTGGCTATTGTAAATAGTGCTGCTATGAACATTGGGGTGCAGGTGTCTTTTTGAAGTAGGCTTCCTTCTGGATATATGCCCAGGAGCGGGATTCCTGTGTCATAAAGTAAGTCTATTCCTAGTCTTTTGAGGAATCTCCATACTGTTATGAGATCGCTCATATGTGGAATCTAAAAACAAAACAAAACAAAAACATAAATACAAAACAGAAACAAATTTGTAGACATAGAATACAAACTTGTGGTTGCCAAGGGGGCAGGGGGTGGGAAGGGACAGACTGGGATTTCGACATGTAGAATAGATAAACAAGATTATACTGTATAGCACAGGGAAATACATACAAGATCTTGTGGTGACTCACAGGGAAAGAGAATGTGACAATGAATATATGTATGTTCATGTATAACTGAAAAATTGTGCTCTACACTGGAGTTTGACACAACATTGTAAAATTACTATAATTCAATAATAAAATGTTAAAAAAATTGTAATTAAAAATGAAAGAGATACTAAAAGAAGTCCTTCACACTGAATTAAAAGGACACTAAATGTCACCTTGAATTCACATGAACAAATAAAGAGAACTGTTAAAGGAAATACATAGGTAAATGTAAAAGACAGCATAAATGTATTTTTCATTCCCATGTTTTGGAATTTCATTTAAAAGAAAAATGAATAAAGCAATAATTATAAAACTGCTATGATGGGCTTATAATGTATTAAGATATAATTTATCTGACAATAGCACAGAGAATGGGAGGTAATGAAGCTATATTGGAGCAGAAGTCCTTTATGGTACTGAAATTAATTTAGTGTTCATTATAATTAGATTGTTTTAAGCAAAGATACTAATCATAATCCCCAAGTCAATTACTAGAAAATAACTCAAAAATATATTAAAACAAAAAGAATTAAAATGATACCCTAGAAAATATCTATTTAAGTCAAAAGAGGCATACATGGAGGAAAAGAATAATAAAGATATAAGAATACAGGAAACTATCAGCCAAATCATAAATGTAAAAGTAATCTTATCAGTGATTACACAGTTAATGAATAAACACTTCAATTGAAGGGCAGATATCTGTAGAAAGGAATAAAAATAATCCAGTTGTATTCTCTGTACAAGAAATGTGCTTTAGATTAAAAGACAGAAATGAGTTGAAATGATGGAAAAAATTATACCATGCAAAGAATAACCAAAAGAAATCTGAAGTGGCTATAGTAATATGAGAAAAATAAACTTGAAGACAAAAAATTTTTGCTAGTGAAAAAAAAGAATTTTTACAATTATTAAAAGATCAATCAGTCACAAATAAATAACAATGGTAAACATATATTCACCAAACAACAGAGCTTCAAACTGGATAAAGCAAGACTGATAAAATGGAAAGGAAATAGAGACAATATAATAGTAATATTTAGAAACTACAATACTCCACTTGCAATAATGAGTGGCAAAACTAGAAATAAAATTATCAATTTAATAGAAGACTTGAAAAAGACTATAAACCAATTAGATCTAACAGCATCTGTAGAGAACCCTACTCAATATCAGAAGAATACACATTCTTCTCAAGCACATGGGATACATCCTCTAAGTTAGCCCATAAAAAGAATTACTTAATCAAATTAAGAAAACAAGCCTCAATATATTGTTTTAACATTTTTATTGATTTATAATAATTTTACAATGTTGTGTCAAATTTCAGTGTTCAGCACAATTTTTCAGTCATTCATGGACATATACACACTCATTGTCACATTTTTTTCTCTGTGATTTATCATAACATTTTGTGTATATTTCCCTGTGCTATACAGTGTAATCTTGTTTATCTATTCTACAATTTTGAAATCCCAGTCTATCCCTTCCCACCCTCCACCCCCCTGATAACCGCAAGTCTGTATTCTCTGTCTGTGAGTCTATTTCTGTCCTATATTTATGCTTTGTTTTTGTTTGTTTGTTTGTTTTTGTTTTTGTTTTTTAGATTCCACATATGAGCGATTGCATATGGTGTTTTTCTTTCTCTTTCTGGCTTACTTCATTTAGAATGACATTCTCCAGGAGCATCCATGTTGCTGCAAATGGCATTATGTTGTCAGTTTTTATGGCTGAGTAGTATTCCATTGTATAAATATACCACTTCTTCTTTATCCAGTCACCTGTTGATGAACATTTAGGCTGTTTCCATGTCTTGGCTATTGTAAATAGTGCTGCTATGAACATTGGGGTGCAGGTGTCATCCTGAAGTAGATTTCCTTCTGGATACAAGCCCAGGAGTGGGATTCCTGGGTCATATGGTAAGTCTATTCCTAGTCTTTTGAGGAATCTCCATACTGTTTTCCATAGTAAGCTTCAATATATTTAAGAGGATTGAATGTAAATATTGCTTGACCAAAATGGAATTAAATTAAAATCAGTAATAGGAAGGAAACCTGAAAATTCACAGGCATGTGGAAACAAATCAACATGCTCACAAATAACATTGGCTCAAAACAGAGATTCCAGGAAAAATTAGAAATACTTCAAAGAAAATGAAAGTGCAATATTACAAGATTTACAGAATGAAGTTAAAGCAGTGCTTAGTAGGAAAAGTCTATCTCTAAATGCCTGTATGAGAAAGAAGAAAGACCTTAAATCAATAACCTAACTATTGATTTTGAGACACAAGATAAAGAAGAGCACATTAAATCTAAAGTGAAAAGAAAAAAGGAAATAATACATATTAGAAAATAAATGAAAGAGGCACTAGAAAAATGTTAAAGAAATCAATGAAACCAAGGTTGTTACTTTGCAAAGATCAATAATATTGACAAGCCTCTAGCTAGAATGAAATTTTTTTTAAAATTTCAAGTTACTAAAATCAGAAATGAAAGTTGGGGCATCACTAATAACTTTACAGAAGTTAAAATGATTATAAGGAAATATATGAACAGTTTCATGCCTTTAAGTTAGATTACTTAGATGAAATGGACAAATTCCTAGAAGACACAAACTACCAAAACAGACTCAAGAAGAAGTAAAAATTTGAATAAACCTATAGCAAATAAAGACTTTAAAATTGTAATTTAAAAGCCTTCCACAAAGAAAATCCCTTGCACAGATGGCTTCACTAGTGAATACTATCAAACATTTAATGGAGACTATTTACCAATTTTCCACAAAATCTTCTGAAAAATAAAAAAGGATAGAACACTTTCTAACTCATTCTGAGAAACCAGTATTATTCTTATACCAAAGTCATACAAAGACATCACAAAAACAGAAAACTTTAGAACAATATCCTAAATGAATATAAATGTAAAAAAATCCTTAACTGAACAATAGCAAACTGTCCTCAGCTACATTTCAAAAGGTCTATACAGCATTGCCAAGTGAAATTTATTCCAGGAATGGAAAGTGGTTTTAGCACCCCAAAATTAAATAATGTAATATTAACAGAATAATGAACAAACATCACATAATCATCTCAATAGAAACAGAAAAAAAGGCCAATTACAAAAATTTTATACCCATTCAATATACAATCACTCAAAAAGCTAAGAATAGACAGGGACTTCCTTAATCAGATAAAAGCTGTCTACAAAAAGAATTCCAACTGTTAGCATCATACTTCATTGTCAAAAACTGAATACTTTCCCCTATTGTTAAGAACAAATTTGGGAAGTGGCCAAGATGACAGAGTAGAAAGACCCTGAGCCCACCTCCTCTCATGAACACACCAAAATCAGAAATATCAGCAGAACAATGATCAATGAAGAAGCCTAGAACCTACTGGAAAAGATCTACAACTAAAGACATAAAGAAGGAACCACAATGAAACTGATATGAAATGATAGGAGGGGTGGACTGGAGATATAATCAAGCCCTATGCCCCCTGGGTGGGTGACCCACAAAATGGAGAATAATTATATTGTAGAGGTTCTCCCACAAGACAGAGTTCTGATCCCCACATCAGGCTCCTCAGCTCAAGGGTCTGGCACTAGGAAGACAAGCCCCCAGAGCATTTTTCTCCAAAGGCCAGGTGGTCTTAATTGCAGGAGCCCCACAGGATTGGGGGAAATAGAGATTTCACTCTTAAAGGGCATACACAAAGTGTCATACAGAACAGGACCCAGGGCAAAAGCAGTTATTTGATAGGAGACTGGGCAAGACTTAACTGCTGGTCTTGGGACAGCTCAGGCCAGACAACTAACTGTTGTCTGGGGTTGTGACCCCACCCATCAGCAGACAGGCTGCTTAGTGACTAAAGAGCTCAAAGCTGCCTCTGGACTCAATCAGACATGGCCAAGTCTACCAGAGGGTCAAGACCCAGCTCCACCCACCAGTGGACAGGCAACAAACCCTCCCACCAGGAAGCCTGCATAAGCCTCTAGATCAGCCTCACCCACCAGGGAGCAGACACCAGATGCAAGGAAACTATGATCCTGCAAAGTAAGCCAGACCCTACCCTGGGACAAGCTGGGCCTGTTCCTGCTCACTAGCAGGTCAATACAACCTTCAGGACTCCCCCAGCCACATATCCCACAGTGTAAGGAAATGACTCCCTGAAAAAATCTGAAATGAGCTCTGCGATCCCCGAGCCCAGCAGCCAGGCTCCAGGAACCATCTCTACCTGTCAGTAATTCAGCACTAACTCCAGGATCTGGCTCCATCAGCCAGTGGGTGGACAACAGCCCCAGAGCCTTTGGGACCTTGACTCCACACTCTTGTGGGCCAGCACTAACCCCAGGGCCCCCTAGGTTTCTTCAACCAGCCACCTCATGACCAGACCCTGCTAAAGAGCAGTCAGCACCATCTGCACAAGGCAGAGCCTAGCAAGCAACCTGACTAGGGGCAAAACAACTCTGCCAGACTACCTACATAATCAGCTGGCCCAAACACAGCCTTCTTAACGGAAAACCCTAGAGCATATAGCTTGGGTGATGAGAGGGGAGTACACTGTAGGGATGTATAGCCTGTCTCCTATAGACGGCTACTTCTCCAAGGTCAAGAAATATAACTAACCTACCACATACATAAAAATAAAAACAGCAACTTAGACAAAATGAGGTTGTGGAGGAATATGTTTCAGACTAAGGAATAGCATAAAATTCCAGGAAAAGAACTAAGTGAAGTGGAGGTAAGCAATCTACCCAAGAAAGAGTTCAGAATAATGATTATAAAGATGATTAAAGAACACAGGAGGAGAATGGATGCACAGAACCAGAAGTTAGAAGTTTCTCACAAAGAGTTAGAAAATATAAAGAACAGCCACAGATGAGGAATACAATAATACAGTCACTAAAATGAAAAATACACTAGAAGGAATCAAGAGTAGACTAAAAGAAGATTATACATCATGACCAAGTGGGGTTCACCCCAGGGACACAAGGGTGGTTCAACATACGCAAATCAAACAATGTAATACATCACATCAACAAGAGAAAGGACAAAAACCACATGATCATCTCAATCGATGCAGAAAAAGCATTTGATAAAATTCAACACCCACTTATGAAAAAAACTCTCGCCAAAGTGGGTATAGAGGGAACATATCCCAACATAATAAAAGCTATAGATGACAAACCTACAGCCAGCATAGTTCTCAACGGTGAAAAACTCAAAAGCTTCCCACTAAAATCTGGGACAAGACAAGGATGCCCACTATCACCACTCCTATTCAACATAGTCCTGGAAGTCCTAGCCACAGCAATCAGGCAAGAGAAAGAAATAAAAGGGATCCAAATTGGAAAAGAAGAGGTAAAAGTGTCATTATATGCTGACGACATGTTACTATAAATAGAAAACCCTAAAAGTTCCACACAGAAACTACTAGAGCTGGTGGAAGAATTCAGCAAGGTAGCAGGTTACAAAATTAATGTTCAAAAATCAGTTGCATTTCTTTACACTAATGATGAGTCAACAGAAAAAGAAAGTAAAGAAACAATCCCCTTTAAAATAGCACCCAAAGTAATAAAATATCTGGGAATACATCTAACCAAGGAGGCAAAAGAATTATACACAGAAAACTATAAACCACTGATGAAGGAAATTAAAGAAGACTTTAAAAAATGGAAAGATATTCCATGCTCTTGGATTGGAAGAATCAATATTGTTATAATGGTCACACTGCCCAAGGCAATCTACAGATTTAATGCAATCCCTATCCAATTACCCAGGACATATTTCACAGAACTAGAACAAATCATAATAAAATTTATATGGAACCATCAAAGACCTAGAATTGCTAAAGCATTACTGAAGAGAAAGAAAGAGGCTGGAGGAATAACTCTCCCAGACTTCAGACAATACTATAGAGCTACAGTCATCAAGACAGCATGGTATTGGTACCAAAACAGACATATGGACCAATGGAACAGAATGGAGAGCCCAGAAATGAACCCACAAATTTTGGTCAACTCATCTTCGACAAAGGAGGCAAGAATATACAATGGAATAAAGACAGTCTCTTCAGCAGATGGTGTTGGGAAAACTGGACATCAGCATGTAAAACAATGAAGCTAGAACACACCCTTACACCATATACAAAAATCAACTCAAAATGGATTAAAGACTTAAACATAAGACAAGATACAAGAAACCTCCTAGAGGAAAACATAGGCAAAACATTATCTGACATACATTTCAAAAATTTTCTCCTAGAAGAAATAAAAGCAAGAATAAACAAATGGGACCTAATGAAACTTACAAGCTTCTGCACAGCAAAGGAAACCAGAAATAAAACAAGAAGAAAACCTACGGAATGGGAGAAAATGTTTGCAAGTGAAACCGACAAAGGCTTGATCTCCAAAATATATAAGCAGCTCATACGACTCAATAAGAAAAAAATAAACAACCCAATCCAAAAATGGGCAGAAGCCCTAAACAAGCAATTCTCCAAGGAAGACATACAAATGATCAAAAGGCACATGAAAAAATGCTCAATATCACTAATTATCAGAGAAATGCAAATCAAAACTACAATGAGGTATCACCTCACACCAGTCAGAATGGCCGTCATTCAAAAATCCACAAATGACAAACGCTGGAGAGGCTGTGGAGAAAGGGGAACCCTCCTACACTGCTGGTGGGAATGCAGTTTGGTGCAGCCACTATGGAAAACAGTGTGGAGGTTCCTCAAAAGACTAGGAATAGACTTACCATATGACCCAGGAATCCCACTCCTGGGCTTGTATCCAGAAGGAAATCTACTTCAGGATGACACCTGCACCCCAATGTTCATAGCAGCACTATTTACAACAGCCAAAACATGGAAACAGCCTAAATGTCCATCAACAGGTGACTGGATAAAGAAGAAGTGGTATATTTATACAATGGAATACTACTCAGCCATAAAAACCGACAACATAATGCCATTTGCAGCAACATGGATGCTCCTAGAGAATGTCATTCTAAGTGAAGTAAGCCAGAAAGAGAAAGAAAAATACCATATGTGATCGCTCATATGTGGAATCTAAAAAACAAAAACAAACAAAGAAACAAAAACAAAGCGTAAATACAGGACAGAAATAGACTCATGGACAGAGAATACAGACTTGTGGTTGCCAGGGGGGTAGAGGGTGGGAAGGGATAGACTGGGGTTTCAAAATTGTAGAATAGATAAACAAGATTACACTGTATAGCACAGGGAAATATACACAAAATGTTATGATAACTCACAGAGAAAAAAATGTGACAATGAGTGTGTATATGTCCATGAATGACTGAAAAATTGTGCTGAACACTGGAATTTGACACAACATTGTAAAATGATTATAAATCAATAAAAATGTTAAAAAAAAAGAGTAGACTAAAAGATACACAACAGATCAGTGAGCTGGAAGACAGAGTAGTGAAAATCACTGCTGTTGAACAGAAAAAAGAAAAAAATGAAAATAAAATAGAGCATTTTAAGAAACCTCTGGAATAACATCAAGTGCGCTAATATTTGCATTATAGGAGTGCTAGAAGAAGAAGAAGAGAGAGAAAAGGGCCTGAGAAAATATTTGAAGACATAATAGCTGAAAACCTCCCTAATCTGGGAAAAGAAGCAAGTCCAGGAAGAGCAGAGAGTCCCATATAGGATTAAACTAAAGAGTAATACACAAAGGCATATTGTAATCAAAATGACAAAAATGAAAGATTAAGAAAGAATACTTAGAATACTAAAGCGCCAAGAAAAAAGCAACAAATAACATACAAGGGAACTCCCATGAGACTATCAGCAGAAATTCGGCAGGCCAGAAGGGAGTGTCATGATAAATTTCAAGTGATGTAAGGGGAAAACCTACAACCAAGAATACCCTATCCAGCAAGGCTTTTGTTCAGATTTCATGGGGGAAGTACTCCCAAACTCATTCTATGAAGCCACCATCATCCTGATACCAAAACCAGGCAAAGACACTACCAAAAAAGAGAATTACAGGCCAATATCACTGATGAACATAGATGCAAAAATGCTTACCAAATTTTTAGCAAATATACCCCAACAGCACATAAAAAAGATTATACATCATGATCAAGTGGGGTTCAGACAAAAGCTGAAATAATTCAGCACTACCAAGCCAGCTTCACAACAAATGTTAAAGGAACTTCTCTAGGTGAAAAAGAAAAGGCCACCATTAGAAACAAGAAAATTACAAAATGGAAAAGCTCACTAGTAAAGGCAAACATACAGCAAAGGTAAGAAATCATCCAAACTCAAGATTAGTATGGAAGTTAAAAGACAAAAGGACTAAAATCATCTGTATCCACAATAAACAGTTAAGGGATACACAAAACAATTAGATGTAAATACGATATAAAAAGCAGTAATTGTGAAGGGAGGAGAATACAAATGCAGGGTTTTTAAAATGCATTTGAGATTAAAGAGATCAGCAACTTAAAACAAACATGCATATATGTAGACTGTTATACAAAACCCACAAGGAAAACACAAACCAAAAATCTATAATAAATACATGCATAAAAAAGTAAAAGGAATCCAAGCATAACACTAAAGACAGTCATCAAATCACAAGAGTAGAGAACATAGAAGAAAGGGAAATAAAGATCTACAAAAACAAATCCAAAACAATTAATAAAATTATATATATATAATTACCTTGAATATAAATGGACTAAATGCTCCATCAGAAAGATACAGACTAGCTGAATGGATACAAATACAAGACCCATATATGTACTGCCTACAAGAGACCCACTTCAGATCTAGAGACATACAGACTGGAAGTGAGGGAATGGAAAAAGATATTCCATAAAAACAAAAATTAAAAGTAAGCCAGAGTAGAAATATTTATATCAGACACATAAACCATAAAATAAAGACTGTTAAAGAGACAAAGATGGACACTACATAATGATCAAGGAATCAATCCAAGAAGATAAAACAATTGTAAATACATATGCACCCAACATAGGAGCACAAGAATGTATAAGACAAATATTAATAGACATAAAAGGAGAAATTGACAGTAACACAATAAATGGCAGGAGACCTTAAGATCCCACTTACATCAATGAACAAATCACCCAGTCAGAAAACCAGTAAGGAAATATAGGCCTTAAATGGTGTATTAGGCCAGATAATTGATATTTATAGAGCATTCCCTCTAAGATAAGGAGTAAGACAAGAATGCCCAATCTCAACACTATTATTCAACATAGTTTTGGAAGACCTAGCCACAGCATTCAGCGAAGAAAAAGAAATAAAAGGAATCTAAATTGGAAAGGAAGAAGTAAAACTGTCACTGTTTGCAGATGACATGATACTATACATAGAAAATTCTAAAAGCACTACAAGAAACTACTAGAGCTCACCAATGAACTTGGTAAAGTTGCAGGATACAAAATTAATATACAGAAATCTGTTTCATTTCTATGCACTAACAATGAAATATCACAAAGAGAAAGTAAAGAAACAATCCCATTTCCCATCTGATCAAAAAGAATAAAATATCTAGGAATAAATCTACCTAAGGAGGCAAAAGACCTGTACTTGGAAAACTGTAAGACACTAATGGAAGAAACTGAAGATGACACAAAGAGGTGGAAAGATACACTTGTTCTTGGATTGGAAAAATCAATATTAAAATTACCATACTACCCAAAGCAATCCACAAATGCAATGCAGTCCCTATGAAATTACCAATGTCATTTTTCATAGAAGTAGAAAAAATAATTTTAAAATTTGTATGGAAACACAAAAGACCCTGAATATCCAAAGCAAACTTGAGAAAGAACAGACCTAGAGGAATTATACTTCCTGATGTCAGATTACAAAGCTACAGTAATCAAACAGCATGGTACTGGCAAAAACCCAAAACAAAACAAATAGACCAATAGAAAAGGATAGAAAGCCCAGAAATAAACTAATGCATTTATGGTCAATTAATCTATTAAAAAAAGGAGGCAAGAATATACAATGAGAATATACAATGGAGAAAAGATAGTTTCTTCAATAAGTGGTTCTGGGAAAACTGGAAAGCTACCTGTAAAAGACTGAAATTAGAACATTCTCCAGCACCATATACAAAAATAAACTCAGAATGGATTAAAGACCTAAATGTAAGATCAGATACTATGAAACTCCTATAGGAAAACATAGGCAGGACACTCTTTGACATAAATTGTACCAATATTTTGGGGATCTGTCTCCTAGAGTAATGGAAACAAAAGGAAAAATAAACCAATGGGACCTAATTAAACTTAAAAGATTTTGCACAGCAAAGGAAACCATAAACAAAATGAAAAGACAACCAACACAATGGGAGAAAGTATTGTAAATTATGCAACCAACAAGTGATTAAATTCCAAAGTATACAAATAGCTCACAGAGCTCAATATTAAAAAAACACAACCCAGTCAAAAGATGGGCAGAAGACATAAATAGACATTTCTCCAAAGAAGACATACAGGTGGCCAATAGATGCTTATCATTGCTAATTATTAGAAAAATGCAAATCAAAACTACAATGAGGTATCACCTCACACAAGTCAGAATGGCCATCGTCAAAAAGTCTGCAAACAATAAATGTTGGAGAGGGTGTGGAGAAAAGGGAAAATTCCTACACTGTTGGAGGGAATGTAGATTGGTACAGCTACTATGGAGAACAGTATGGAAGTTCCTTAAAAAACAACAAAAAAATAGAGTTACCATATGATCGAGAAATGCCACCACTGGGCATATATCCATAAAAGACAAAAACTCTATTTGAAAAGATACATGCATCCCGATGTTCACAGCAACGCTATTTACAATAGCCAAGACATGGAAACAACCTAAATGTCTATCAACAGATGAATGGATAAAGATGTGGTGTATATATACAATGGAATACTACTCAGCCATAAAAAGAATGAAATAATATCATTTGTAGCAACATTGAGGGACCTAGAAATTATCATACAAAATGAAGTAAGTCGGACAAAGAAAGATAAATATCACATGATATCACTTAAAGGTAGAATCTAAAAAATGATATAAATGAATTTATTTACAAAACAAAAATAGGCTCACAGGCATAGAAAACAAACTTATGGTTACCAATGGGGAAAGGGAGGGGAGGGATAAATTAAGAATTTGGGATTAACACTTATGCACTACTACATATAAAATTAGCAAGCAACAAGGACCTATTTTATAACACAGGGAACTATACTCGATATCTTGTAATAATGTATAATTGAAAAGAATCTGAAAAAGAATATATATAAACATATATAACTAAATCACTTTGCTGTACATCTGAAACATTGTAAATTAACTGTATTTCAATTAAAAAAAGAAATGTTGTCCACTGTTATCATTTCCTTTCAACATTGTACTGGAGATTTGAGACATTAACAGGCAAAAAAAAAAAAAGGAAAGAAAGCAAGCAAGAAAGCAAGAAAGCAAGAAAGAAAGAAAGAAATGCATTCAGATTAGAAAACCTAATTAAAATATCTATATTTGCAGTGACATGATCTTGTACATAAACAATTCCAAGTAATCACTAAAAATTATTAGAAATATGTTCATAGCAGCACTATGTACAATAGCCAAGACATGGAAGCAACTTAAATGTCCATCAACAGATGTCTGGATAAGAAAGTTGTGGTATAGTTATACAATGGAATACTACTCAGCCATAAAAAAGAATGAAATAATGCCATTTGCAGCAATATGGATGGACCTGGAGATCCTCATTCTAAGTGAAGTAAGCCAGAAAGAGAAAGAAAAATACCTTATGACATCACTCATATGTGGAATCTAACAAAAGAAAAAAGAGGGCACTAATGAATTCATCTACAAAAACAGACTCGCAGACATGGTAAACAATCTTATGCTTACAAGAGAAAGGGGATGGGAAGGGATAAATGTGGGAGTTTAAGATTTGCAAATGTTAACCACTATATATAAAAATAGATAAAAACCAAATTTCTTTTGTTTAGCACAGGGAACTATATTCAGTATCTTGTAATATCCTTTAATGAAAAAGAATATGAAAATGAGTATATGTGTGTATATATATATGTGTGTGTGTATATATATATATATATATATATATATATATATATATATATATGACTGGGACATTATGCTGTACACCAGAAACTGACACATTGTAACTGACTATACTTCAATTTAAAAATTATTAAAAATAATAAATTCTGTAACGTTTCAGGATAAAAAATCAATACAAGTATCAATTACATTTCTATCCACTAAGAATAAACAATCTAAAAATTAAATTTATATTGACAATCATTTTAAAAATAATATATGAATAAATTTAAAGAATTCAAAGAGTGATAATTTTGCAAAAGTTGACAAGCTGATCCTAACATTTTATGGTAAAAAAATAAAGGGACTCAGAATAGCCAAATTGATTTCCAAAAAGATGAACAAAGTTGAAGGATGCATGCTTCCCAATATCAAAACTTACTACAAAACTATGATAATCAGCACAGTGTTGCTCCAGCACAAGAAGAGTCACATGGATTAAAGGAATAGAATTTTGAGCCTGAAATTAATTCTTACATTTATTGTCAGTTGAGTTTCTACATGGGTAGGATGACAATTCAATAGTGAAAGAATAGTCTTTTTAGCTGGATATCCACATGGAAAATGATGAACTTGTACGTGTACACAAAAATTAATTTGAAGTGGATCATCAACCAAAATGTAAGAGCTAAAGCTATAAAAACTCTTCAAGAAAACATTGGAATAAATTTTTATGACATTGGGCTAGACAATAGGTTTTTAAAATATACTATGAAAACAAAAGTGGTAAGTGAACTACAGCTAAATTAAAAACTTGTGTGCTGCAAATGCCATCAGGAATGTGAAAAGACAACCCACATAATGGGAGAAAATATCTGCAAATCATATATTTGATAAGGGACTTGTGTCTCTAATATATTAACAACACAATTCAATAATTAAAAAATAAATAATTCAATTTTTTAAATGAGCAAAAGATTTAAATGGACATTTTCCAAAGACAATATATATTCCAAAGTGGTGAACAAGCACATGGAAAGAATCTCCACATTGTTAATCATTGCATAAATGCAAATTAAAACATGAGATACCTCTTCACACACACCAGGAGTACTATAACTTAAAACGGACGATAATAAATGTTGGCAAGTATTTGGAGAAATTGAAATTCTCATACATTGCTAGTGAGAATGTAAAATGATGCAGCCTTTTTGGAAAAAAGTTTTAGAGTTTTCTCAAATGTTACATGTAGAATTCCCATATGACACACTGATGCCACTCTTAGGAATGCACCAAAGAGAAATGAAAACATTTGTCTGCCCCAAAATTTGTATACAAATTCTCATAACAATACTATTCATAATAGCCCAGAGTGGAAATAATCCAAATACTTATTGAATGATGAAAGAAAAAACAAAATATGGCAAATCCATGCAATAGAATATTATTCCACAGTAAAAGAATGAAGTTATGGTATATGAAAAACATAGATTAGCCTCAAATATATTACGCTAAGTGAAATAAACTATCATGAAGATCACATATTGTAGAACTGAATTTATATGAAATGTCCAGAGTAAGCAAAACTATGGATATAGAAAGTAGATTAGTTGTTGCCTAGTGCTGGATAAGGATGTAATGAGATATGGGAATGGAAATTGAAGTTGACAGAAACAAATGGGAAGGTATAGTGTGCTCATGATTTGGAAGAATTAATATTCCTAAAATGACCATACTACCTAGGCAATCTACAGATTCAATGAAATCTCTATCAAAATACCAATGGCTTTGTTACAGAACTAGAACATATAATTCTTAAATTTGTATGGAAACACAAAATATGTTGAATAGCTAAAACACTCTTGAGAAAGAAGAATAAAGCTAGAAGTATCCCATTCCCTAATTTCAAACTATACTATAAAGCTATCATATTCAAAACAGTATGATACTGGCACAGAAACAGACACATAGATTAATGAAACAGAACAGAAAGCCCAGAAATAAAGCCACACTTACATGGGCAACTGATCTGTGACAAAGGAGTCAAGAATATCCAATGGGGAAAAGACAGTCTCTTCAATAAATGGTGTTGGGAAATCTGGACAGCTATGTGCAAAACAAACAGGACTATCTTCTCACACCATATATAAAAATAAACTCAAAATAGATTAAAGGTTTAAATGTAAGATGTTAAGCTATGAAACTCCTAGAAGAAAACATGGGCAGTACACTCTCTGGTATTTGTCTTAATAATCTTTTTTGAATATGTGTCCTCAGGCAAGGGAAACGAAAGCAATAATAAGTGATGCTACATCAAACTAAAAGGCTTTTGACAGTGAAAGAAACTATTTAAAAAATGAAAAGCCTTCCTAATGGATAGGGAGGGGAAAGTATTTGCAAACAATATATACAATAAGGAGTTACTATCAAAAATACACAAAGAACTCATATAACTCAACAATAACAAAAACCAAACAACCCTATCAAAAAATGGGAAAAGGGCAGGTATTTTTCCAAAGAAGACATAAAGATGGCCAACAGTCACATGAAAAATGCTCAACTTCACTGATCATCAGGGTAATGCAAATCAAAACCACAATGAAATAGCACCTCACTCTAGTCAGAAAGCCTATTATTAAAAAGACAACAAATAACAAGTGTTGGCAAGGATGTGGGGAAAAGAGAACTCTCATGCACTGTTGGTCAGAATATATATTGATACAGCCACTATAGAAAACAGTATGGAAGTTCCTCAAAAAATTAAAAATAGAATGATCATACAATCCAGCAATTTCTTTTTCTGGGTATTTTTCCAAAGAAAACAAAAACACTAATTTGAAAATATGTATACACCTTTATATTCATTGCAGCATTATTCACAATAGCCAATATATGGAAGCAACACAAGTGTCCATTATTAGATAAATAAATATAGATGTGATATATACACACACACACACGGAATATTAGTCAATCATAAAGAATGAAATCTTGTCATTTGAGACAACATGGATGTACCTAGAGGGTATTATGCTAAATGAAATAAGCCATACAGAGAAAGCCAAATACCATATGATCTCACTTATACGAGGAATCTAAAAAACAAAGCAAATGGATAAACATAACAAGGTAGAAAGAGTCATAGATACAGAGATAGGTGGTTGCCGGAGGGGAGGGGGATAGGAGAATGAACGAAATGAGTGATGGAAATGAAAAGGTGCAAACTTTCAGTTACAAAAAAAAATGAGTCCTGGTGATGCAATGTACAGCGTGGAGATAAAGTAAATAATCATTTAATATCTTTGTATGGTGACAAAAGTAGACAAATAGTACGAACTTCCAGTTATAAGATAAATAAATACTAGGGATGTAATGTACAACATGATTAATATTATCAACATGGTTCTGTTATATATTAAACTTGTTAAGAGTAAATCTAAGAGCTCTCATCACAAAAAAAAATATTTTTTCTTTTTCTTTTATTTGTACCTATATGAGATGATGGATGTTCACTAAATTTATTGTGGTAATAATCATTTCATTATGTATGAAAGTCAAATCATTATGATGTACATCTTAAACATATACAGTGCTGTATGTCAATTACATCTCAATAAAACTGGAAGAAAAAATAAACTATTGCTTATTTCACAAAAGAATGAAGTGCTTAGGTATAAATTTAACAACATAATGTGTAGGATTGAATTTTTATACTGAAAACTACAAAACTCATGAAAGAAAATACAGTATATCTAAACAAGTAAAGAGATACTCTGTGTTCATGGATTGGAATACCCATATTGTTAAATTTTCATTTCTCCCCAATTTGGTTTATAGATTCAATGCAATCCCAATTATTATTCAAGAAAGCATTTTTGGTAGATGTTAACAAGCTAATTTATATTTATATTGAAACATTTATATTGAAAGACAAAAAGCCTCATATAGGGAAAATCCTACAAAGAAAATAAAGTTGGAGAATTTAACACTACTGAATTCAAAACTTAGTCTAAAGCTGCAATAATTAATCAAGGTGAAAGGATATACACATTTTTTTTGGAACAGAATAGAGAGTCCAGAAATTCTTCCACACAAATATTGTCAATTGAGTTTTGGTAATGTACAAAGACCATCAATAGAGAAAAGATAGTCTTTACATCAAGTGGTGCTGAAAAAATTGAACATTTGTTTAATAAAAACAACATTGATCCATACTGTATAAAAATAT
Source organism: Vicugna pacos (assembly GCF_048564905.1). Lineage (NCBI taxonomy): Eukaryota > Metazoa > Chordata > Mammalia > Artiodactyla > Camelidae > Vicugna > Vicugna pacos. The sequence continues at coordinate 41,844,203 of NC_133023.1, read as the reverse complement.
ACTGAAAATTAATCACAGACCAAAATGTTTAATTGTTTTAAAATTAAACATCTAGAGTAAAGCACAGAAGAAAATCTTTGTGACCTTGTGTTAGGCAATGATTTCTTAGATACAATAGCAACAGCAGAAAAATATTAATAAATCAGACTTCATCAAAATTAAAACTTTTGCCTTCTAAAGATACTTTTAACTAAATGAAAAGACAAATCACAGGTTTGTATAAAATCTTTGCAAATCCCATATCCAACAATGTACTTATATCTGGAAAATACAAAGAACATTTAAAATTTATTAAGAAGAAATCAGACAACACAATATAAAAACGGGAAAAAGATTTGAATACACATCTCACCAAAGAATATACATGAATGGCAAATAGGCATTTGCAAAGATACCCAATATCATTTTCCATCTGGAAATGAACATTAAAACTATCAAATACCATTGCACAGGCATTAGAATGGCTAAAATAAAGCAAAAAAGAATGTGATGCTTGTATATGAACACTGCACTCTGTTAATTTGTCACAGAGATATGTTAGCAATTCTGAAACTGTATTAGATGTACCCAGATCTCTCAATGTCAAAGAAAGAAGTTACAAATATGCAAGGGTGGAAGGCTAGAATAAAGCCTCTGGTATTAGAGTCAGAGACATCAATATGAATATACACATATATCTATATGCCTTTATGTATATTATTTATAGATATGTGTGCATACATGAATTAGTATATATGCATATAGTACTTAGATCTTTCCACTGAGGGCGCAGAAGCAGTGATGCCATATAGCAATGTGCACACCCCCGTGCCCAGATCTTGATTTCTGAGTACATGCTCCAGTAAAAGGAACCAGAGCTTCTGGTTGCAATGGCAGATTCTATAAGACAAAAAAGATATGATGATGAATTGCAATGTGGTACCCAGATTGGACATTTGAACAGTAAAGGAATGTTTGTAGAAAAAAACTGGTGAAATCTGAATAAAGGCTGTCATTTAATTATTAGTAATGTGTCAAGGTTAATTTCTTAGTCTTGACAAATGTGATGTAGTTATAGATGTGCAAGGTGATGATAACATTAAAGTTAATTGGGTGAAGGATATATGATAACTCTCTATATTATCTTTCAACTTTTCTTTAAATCTTAAACCATTTCAAAGTTATATGTTTATAATTTAAACACTCTTACTCAATACATTAAAAACATTTTCCCTGTGGTCACAATTATTCCTTAAGATACCATGCTCAAATATCACATGAGCTCATTTTTCTTATCTCTCATGCTCAGTGCTATAGCCCCAGCACTTGTACAGTAGTTGACATACAATAGGTATGCAACAAATATTTTGAAAGTATTAAATAAATGCTGTTTCACACAGTTATGACATACATTTAGGTATTACACCCATTTATTCTTTTGTTACACTCATTTGGAACCTGTTCACTAATTCAGATATCAAACACACAGATATTTCCCATTTCCTTTTCAGATATGGCACAGTCCTTCACATATCATACATTAGTACTTTAGCTGTTCATAGGTATACACTTGCTACTTACATTCTTTCAGATGTTACTCACACATTCAGGTGACACACACCCTAATTCACATGTTTAACACTCAAGTTCAGATGATCAGCTTGCTTACTCAGATGCCATATTATATGCATTCAATATTTATAGAATGAGATATGAGAAAAATACTCAGTTGTTATACACACAGATGTTACTCTCAACTGTCACACATTCATCATGATATCACATATACTCAAGAAAATGCAATACCACCTCTCAGATGCCAAATACCCATTGAGAAGTTATAATACATTCAGGCATCATGCTCATTCAATTGTTTTATACATTCGTTCAGATGGCACAAACATTTATTTTCTTCTAATATATACATTCAGATGTCACTCACACATTTAAAAAATCACATTCAGATGATACATACTGGAAATGCTCTTAATACTCAGTAAAATGGAATATATCTATTCTATGGTTAAAACCTTGATTAGAGGTCACAACCACTTCTCAGATTAAAATACATTTATTAAGATGCAACTCACACATTCAGATATCTCACACTTTAAGATGTTATATATGTTCACTATATATTTCACAGATTTAATCAGATGTGAAACACATACAATGAGATATGCAAAACATACTTTTATCTCTCTCTCATTCATTCAGACATCACCTTCATATAGTCAGATCAAGTATTTTACCTGCATGTCCTTAAATCAATGCTAGATTCCCCAAAACTACATGATTTTGGACCCTCAGGTTTCTTGTTCATAGACTTCTACATGTGCACAGGTTTTCTTCTAGACAGACTGTTAGACAGAAAAGGGAATTGTGTAACAAGAACAAATGGTGAAAAAGGATGTTAGATCTATTACTAATCTCTCTCTCAAATCTCTGGAAAATGGCCACAAATAGTAAAATGGATAAATCAGTTATGTTATATTCATTCATATACTATATATTATGAAATATATATAAAAATTAATCTATAACTACACACATCGATCAAGATGAATCACACAAATATGATATTAAGTAAAAGTGGTTAGACATCAAATAATGCATCCTGTTTGAGTTCATTTATACAAATTACTAAAACAGGCAAAACTATGCTGTTGGAAATCAATACATTAGCTAGCCTTGAAGAAAGAGTAGGGAATAGAAGAGCCAAGAAAGAACAATTACCCAAGAAAAAGACAACTATTCTCTGTAAGTACGTAAGTACAATATAGAAGAATTTATACATAATATGAATTCAATTAAACAAGAGTTCAAAGACAGGAAGTTAGAACAACAGAATGTATGAAAGGAGAGATTTCAGAGTTTAGTGAATGAACAGAGAACTAAAAAAACACCATTGTGGGGCTAACAAACAGATTAGAAAGAAGGAAAAAAACAACAGATAAAGAAAAAAGTAAGAATAACATCAGCTACCTCATACCCAGATCTTGATTTCTAATATCATTCTCCAATAAAAGGAATCAGGGTGCCTTGGAGAAACTGACCAATTTTAGCACTGAAGCAGGAAATATACAATATAAGTATGGATCATCCTGTACTGCCCAAAAGTGATGAAGTACTAAAAAAGTCAATGATAGGGTTAAGTCAAAGAGAGACAGGAGCCAGCTGAAAGGGATCCCAATGGCCAAAGCTGAAAAAATTTGAGCAACATAATAAACAATGTAGTATTAAGTTATAATTCAAAATATAAAATATATATCCATGATCCCATACTAACATAAATAAGTGATTGAAGAAAATTTATGGAGGATGAATAGACAAATTTTCCAGGCAGAAAAATTCCAAAAATTTATGTAGGAGCGCCACATTCAAGGAGGAAAATAGTCTCCAGGCCTTAAGGGTTGGTTGTTTATAGTGACATCATTCCAAAGAGTAAAGCATGGAAAGGTAGAAAAAAGTAACTTTGTAAGGAAGAAACATGACAAATACTACTTGGTGATCAAAGTTAACCCTAACATTGATAAATCATATTGGTAGTATGTACCCTTAATATGATGTGACGAGAATGATACTTTACTTCTACAGTCTTCCTCCACAAATCCCTAACATTAATCTAATTATGAGAGAAATATCAGGCAAATCCAAGTTTGGGTCAAATATCTGACCAATACTCCTCAACACTGTCAAGATCATCAAAACAAGGAAAGAAACCATCTCAGCCAGGAGGAGTCTAAGGAAGCATGATGAATAAGTGTGATATCCTGGATGAGATCCTATAACCAGAAAAGACTGATAAGGTAAAACCAAGGAAATCTAGATAAAGTAAGGACTTTATTAAAAAGCATTAATTTTGGTTCAATAATTGCAATAAATTTACTATACTAATGTAAGATGTTAATAATAAAAGAAACTCTCTATACATCTGTATTATCTTCAGAATTTTTCTGTAAACCTAAAAGTATTCTAAAATGAAAAGTTTATTTCAAAAAACTTCAAGGAGAAGATAGCTGTGATTATTACAGTGAGTACAAAGGAAGAAAACAGGAAAAGTAAAGCAATTAGGGAGATCATAAAAATGAAGAACAAAGTTAATACAAAATTAGTTTAATTGGATCCCTAAAAATATAAAATGCTACAAATGAGATCTAATAAATCTATAAGCCTAATCAATCTGAATATAAATCTAAAAAAGAGCCAAAATGTGTAAGCAACCATGTGTCCATCAACAAATGAATGGTTAACCAAATGTGGTATATACATACAATGGAATATTATTCAGGCATAAAAAGGAATGAAATTTTGATATATGCTACAACACGGATGAACCTTGAAAACATGAGACAGATACAGAAGGATGAGTATTGTATTTGCATATGTGAGATACATACATGTATTTCACTTATATAAGTTAACTAAAATAGACAAATTCATGCAGACAAAAAGTAGAAGAGAGGTTAGTTACTAGGGGCTGGTGGGAGGAAGAAATTGGGAATTATTTTTTAAAAGATGCAGAGTTAATGCTGGGAATGATGACAAACTTTTGTATAGATAGTGATGACGGTTACAAAACATTGTGAATGCATATAATGCCACTGGACTCTGCATTTATGAATGGTTAAAATGGTAACTATTATGTTGAATACATTACACCACACTTAAAAACTTTTTAAGTGAACGACCATTTTGGAAATTTCTTTGATAATATTTATAAAGCTGAGTGTAGGCAATAGGTCATATGGCCTAGCATTTCAATCCCTAGGTAAGTATTACACAAATCTGCATAGGTAAGTACACTTATTACTAAAATATCTAAAATATTTCATATAACAAAATATATACTATCTAAGATTTTATAACTACCCAAATATCCATAACAAGTAAAATTAATGAATAAATTATGCACATTCATGTGATAGAATACAATATAGCAATTAAATGGTTGAATAACTACCAGACCCAAACAGCAGGGATAAAACAGGAAAATGATGTGTTTTTTTTAACATTTTTTATTGATTTATAATCATTTTAAAATGTTGTGTCAAATTCCAGTGTTCAGCACAATTTTTCAATCATTCATGGACATATACACACTCATCATCACATTTTTTTCTCTGTGAGTTATCATAACATTTTGTGTATATTTCCCTGTGCTATACAGTGTAATCTTGTTTATCTATTCTACAATTTTGAAATCCCAGTCTATCCCTTCCCACCCTCCACCCACCTGGCAACCACAAGTCTGTATTCTCTGTCTGTGAGTCTATTTCTGTCCTGTATTTACGCTTTGTTTTTGTTTGTTTGTTTGTTTGTTTTTCTTTTTGTTTTTGTTTTTGTTTTTTAGATTCCACATATGAGCGATCATATATGGTATTTTTCTTTCTCTTTCTAGCTTACTTCACTTAGAATGACATTCTCCAGGAGCATCCATGTTGCTGCAAATGGCATTATGTTGTCGGTTTTTATGGCTGAGTAGTATTCCATTGTATAAATATACCACTTCTTCTTTATCCAGTCACCTGTTGATGGACATTTAGGCTGTTTCCATGTTTTGGCTGTTGTAAATAGTGCTGCTATGAACATTGGGGTGCAGGTGTCATCCTGAAGTAGATTTCCTTCTGGATACAAGCCCAGGAGTGGGATTCCTGGGTCATATGGTAAGTCTATTCCTAGTCTTTTGAGGAACCTCCACACTGTTTTCCATAGTGGCTGCACCAAACTGCATTCCCACCAGCAGTGTAGGAGGGTTCCCCTTTCGCCACAGCCTCTCCAGCGTTTGTCATTTGTGGATTTTTGAATGACGGCCATTCTGACTGGTGTGAGGTGATACCTCATTGTAGTTTTGATTTGCATTTCTCTGATAATTAGTGATATTGAGCATTTTTTCATGTGCCTTTTGATCATTTGTATGTCTTCCTTGGAGAATTGCTTGTTTAGGGCTTCTGCCCATTTTTGGATTGGGTTGTTTATTTTTTTCTTATTGAGTCGTATGAGCTGCTTATATATTTTGAAGATCAAGCCTTTGTCGGTTTCACTTGCAAACATTTTCTCCCATTCCGTAGGTTTTCTTCTTGTTTTATTTCTGGTTTCCTTTGCTGTGCAGAAGCTTGTAAGTTTCATTAGGTCCCATTTGTTTATTCTTGCTTTTATTTCTTCTAGGAGAAAATTTTTGAAATGTATGTCAGATAATGTTTTACCTATGTTTTCCTCTAGGAGGTTTCTTGTATCTTGTCTTATGTTAAAGTCTTTGATCCATTTTGAGTTGATTTTTGTATATGGTGTAAGGGAGTGTTCTGGCTTCATTGTTTTACATGCTGCTGTCCAGTTTTCCCAACACCATTTGCTGAAGAGACTGTCTTTATTCCATTGTATATTCTTGCCTCCTTTGTCGAAGATGAGTTGACCAAAAGTTTGTGGGTTCATTTCTGGGCTCTCCATTCTGTTCCATTGGTCTATATGTCTACTTTTGTACCAATACCATGCTGCCTTGATGACTGTAGCTCTGTAGTATTGTCTGAAGTCTGGGAGAGTTATTCCTCCAGCCTCTTTCTTTCTCTTCAGTATGCTTTCGCAATTCTAGGTCTTTTGTGGTTCCACATAAATTTTATAATGATTTGTTCTAGTTTTGTGAAATATGTCCTGGGTTATTTGATAGGGATTACATTAAATCTGTAGATTGCTTTGGGCAGTACGACCATTTTAACAATATTGATTCTTCCATCCAGGGACATGGGATATCTTTCCATTTTTTAAAGTCTTCTTTAATTTCCTTCATCAATGGTTTATAGTTTTCTGGGTATAATTCTTTCACCTCCTTGGCTAGATTTATTCCTAGGTATTTTATTACTTTGAGTGCTATTTTAAAGGAGATTGTTTCTTTACTTTCTTTTTCTGTTGATTTATCGTTAGTGGAAACAAATGCAACTGATTTTTGGATATTAATCTTGTAACCTGCTACCTTGCTGAATTCTTCCACCAGCTCTAGTAGTTTTTGTGTGGAACTTTTAGGGTTTTCTATATATAGTATCATGTGATCTGCATATAGTGACACTTTTACCTCTTCTTTTCCAATTTGAATCCCTTTTATTTCTTTCTCTTGCCTGATTGCTGTGGCTAGGACTTCCAGGACTATGTTGAATAGGAGTGATGATAGTGGGCATCCTTGTCTTGTCCCAGATTTTAGTGGGAAGCTTTTGAGTTTTTCACCATTGAGTACTATGCTGGCTGTAGGTTTGTCATCTATAGCTTTTATGATGTTGAGATATGTTCCCTCTATACCCACTTTGGCGGGAGTTTTTTTCATAAGTGGGTGTTGAATTTTATCAAATGCTTTTTCTGCTTTTATTGAGATGATCATGTGGTTTTTGTCCTTTCTCTTGTTGATGTGATGTATGACACTGATTGATTTGCATATGTTGAACCATCCTTGTGTACCTGGGATGAACCCCACTTGGTTATGATGTATAATCTTTTTTATGTGTTCTTGGAGTCTATTTGCTAATATTTTGGTGAGGATTTTGGAGTCTATATTCAACAATGATATTGGCCTATAATTCTCTTTGTTTGGTAGTGTCTTTGTCTGGTATTGGTATGATGGTGATGGTGGCTTCATAGAATGAGTTTGGGAGTATTCCCTCCTTTTCAATCTTCTGGAAGAGCTTGAGAAGGACTGGTATGAGTTCTTTGTATGTTTGGTAGAATTCCCTGGTGAAGCCGTCTGGTCCTGGACTTTTATTTGTAGGGAGGTTTTTTATTGCCATTTCGCTTTCATTTCTAGTGATTGATTTGTTGAAGTGGTCAGTTTCTTCTTATTTCAGTCTTGGTGGACAGTATGTTTCCAGAAACTTGTCCATATCCTCTAGGTTATCCAGTTTGGTTCCATATAGTTTTTCATAATATTCTCGTATGATATTCTGTATTTCTATTTTGTTTGTTGTAATTTCTCCTTTTTCCTTTCTTATTTTGCTAATTTGTGCTCTCTCTTTTTTCTTCTTTGTGATTTTGGCCAGAGGTTTGTCGATTTTATTTACTTTTTCAAAAAAATAGCTTTTGGTTTGATTGATTTTTCCTATGGTATTTTAAACCTGTATTTTATTTATTTCCTCCCAAATCTTTATAATTTCCTTCCTTCTGCTGCCTTCTGGGGATTTTTGTTCTTCTTTTTCTAGTTCATTCAGCTGGTGGGTTAAATTGTTTATTTGAGATTGTTCTTCTTTTTTGAGGAAGGCCTGTATCGGTATAAACTTCCCTCTTAGCACTGCCTTTGCTGTGTCCCATAAATTTTGTGTGATTGTGTTTTCATTTTCATTTGTCTCAAGGTATTTTTTAATTTCAAATTTATTTCCTCATTGACCCATTGGTTTTTTGATAACATACTGTTTAATCTCCATGCTTTCCATTTGTTCTCCTGTTTCTCTGTTGTTGATTTCTAGTTTCATGGCATTGTGGTCAGTAAAGTTGCTTGAGATAATTTCTATCTTCTTAAAATTGCTGAGGTTTCTTTTGTGCCCAAGTACATGATCAATCCTGGAAAATGTTCCATGTGCACTTGAAAAGAATGTATATCCTATTCTGGGGAGGGGTGTAATGCTCTGAAAATATACACCAAATCTAATTTTTCTTTTGTATTACTTAATTTCTCTGTTGCCTTGTTTATTTTCTGTCTGGAAGGTCTGTCTAGTGATGTTAATGCAGTGTTGACATCTCCAACTATGATTGTATTCCCATCAATGTCCCCCTTTATCTCTGTGAGTAATTGTTTTATGTACTTAGGTGCTCCTATATTGGGTGCATATATGTTAACGAGTGTAATATCCTCATCTTGTATCACTCCTTTAATCATTATAAAATGTCCTTCTTTATCTTTCTTTATGGACTTTGTTTTAAAGTCTATTTTGTCTGAAATCAGTACTGCAACACCTGCTTTTTTGGCTTTTCCATTGGCATGGAATATCCTTTTCCATCCTTTCAATCTCAATCTATATGTGTCCTTCTCCCTAAAGTGGGTCTCTTGTATGCAGCATACTGAAGGTTCTTGCTTTATTATCCAGTCTGCCACTCTATGTCTTTTGACTGGAGCATTTATTCCATTAACATTTACAGTCATTAATGATAGATGTGTGTTTATTGCCATTTTGAACTTATCTTTGCAGTTGATTTGGTATTTCCTCTTTGTTCCTTTCTTCTTCCTTTTGTGGTTTGGTAATTTTCCTTTGTATTATCATGGATTTTATTTAGTTATTGTGACTCCCTTGTAAGTTTTTGGCTTGTGGTTACCCTTTTCTGTAAGTCTATTAGCCCATTACTATATCTCGAACCCATCCTACCAAAAATGAAAAATTTTTAAAAAAGAAAGAAAGAAATGCTCTATATTTTCTTGCTTCCCTTTCCCACTCTTAATGATTTAAATGTCTTCTTTTACAATTTTGTGTTTATTTTATTTGTAATTCATGAGTTATCACCTTTCCTTATGAGTTTCTCATTTCTGTAGCATCCTGCTTCTTTTCTATTTAGAGTAGACCTTTCAATATTTCTTTTAGCATGGGTTTAGTGTTGCTAAACTCTTTTAGTTTTTGCTTGTCTGTGAAATTCTTTTTCTCTCCTTCTCTCCTAAAGGATAGCCTTGCTGGATAAAGTATCCTAGGCTGCATCTTGTTTTCATTCAGGACTTTGAATATATCTTGCCGCTCCCTTCTGGCCTGTATTGTTTGTGTAGAGAAATCAGCTGAGAGCCTTATGGGGGTTCCCTTGTAACTCACTCTTTGCTTTTCTCTTGCTGCCCTTAGGATCATTTCTTTATCCTTGACTCTGGTCATCTTGATTATGATATGTCTTGGTGTGGGTCTGTTTGGGTTCTTCCTGTTTGGGACCCTCTCAGCTTCCTGTTCTTGGATATCTGATTCCTTCTTTAAGTTTGGGAAGTTTTCGGTCATGATTTCTTCAAAAACCTTTTCAATCCCCTTTGATCTTTCTTCCCCTTCTGGGACCCCTATTATGCAAAGATTGGAGTGCTTTATGTTACCCCATAGCTCCCTTATGTTGCTTTCACTTGTTTTTATTTGTTTATCTTGCAGTTGTTCTGATTGGGTGCTTTCAGTTGTCCTGTATTCTAGGTCACTAATTCGTTCCTCTGCATTAACTACTCTGCTTTACACAGCCTTTAGATCTGTTCTCATCTCAGCCAATGAGTTTACGAATTCTATTTGGTTCTTCTTTATAGCTTCGATTTCATTTTTGATATATTATATCTCTAAACACTATCTCTTTTAGTTCCTTCAATATTTTGATCACTCCTTTTTTGAAATCTTGATCTAGTAGGCTATCAATGTCTATTTCATTGATCATTCTTTCAGGGGATTTCTCTTGTTCTTTTAATTGGGAGTGGTTTCTCTACTTCTTCATCTTCCTCATATGTCTCTGCTACTGTGGCTTATGGAGTATCAGTTATCTATTGTGGTCCTTAAAAGAGTTTATTTATTTAACTATCTAATGCCTATGTAGGAATAAAACAGATTTTTGGCGTCTTTGTCTTTTGAAGAGGACAATCTTCTGTCAGATTTCTGCAGGTGCTCTGGTTGGCTGGGTGGGTCCGTAGATGTGAGTCTTGGTGTATATGTGGGAGAGGATGAGCTACGTGCGTCCTACTACTCCGCCATCTTGGCCTCCCTCTTCATTTCTTTCAAGTCACCTCTCTTTCTTGCTTTCTACTTGCTAGCTTGCTGTTTTATTTCATAGATTAATAAGATGTTTGAAGTGATTTTGATCCAGCATTAGAATTAGATAATTTTGGATGTCAAAATTTGTTGTAATTTATTGTTTTGCATTTGTTTCTCAGTGCCTGATTATTTAACAATCATCATATTATAATAAAATCATAAAGTAACACTCCTATATTTTTAAATTTATATATGCTTCACCCTCTTATATTTTGTAAATGTAGCTATATGCTGTCAACCAAACCATGTGATTGATTTACAGCATGATTAAAAGCTTCAAAATCCTCAACATTTATATGCTAGATTTTGTTACTTTTTAATTTTATAATGACAACTCATTTTGATTTACATGTGTTTTTGCCAGTTGATCCATATTTGAACAATTTCCAGAATTCTTTTTCTTTAACCTCGGAGGAATCTTCCAGGAACTTGTATGTCTTAAATTTAAAAAAAAAATGTGAAACAAAGATTCATCTCTTTCTTGTATCCTTTCCTTTTTCTTATCATAACCTAACAAAATGAAATGTCATACTTTTTACTTGAATATCATGTATGGTATAAGCTCATCATTATAAAATCATTTCTATAAAGTTAGCTCCCTTTCTGGCTACCCACCTTCTACCCTATGAATTTATTTCATAAGTGAAAAGAAAGATGTTTGTATGTAATGATTTTGAACAAGGGTTAGAGCTAGCTATTTCTGAATATTGCAATTTGATATACTTTATTGGATCCGCCTTCATATTTCCCTGTGCTTGATTTTTTAACAGTCAAAATATTATAATAAATCTATGAATGTCTATCCTTTGTTAATTCACATTAACTTCTCCCTCTTTATTGCTGTATTTTACTAACCAATTCATGTAATTAATTTACACCATAAGAGAAATCAACAGCAGTTATATGCTAGAATTTGTTGCTTCTTTATTTCCTAATGAAAATTCTCTTCTGTGAATTCACATTTGTTTTTCTCAATAGGCCCGCATTTAGTTTCCAGAATTGATATACCTGAGATTTTTAACAGCAAAATCAACTTTTACACATAACTTACTTTTTCTATGCTCAAATCAGTTTCTTCCATGGTTCTAGGTCACTGGGGTGTGGCCAGGCATCTCTTTCCACTACTCACTCCAGGGAAAGCCCCCTTCTCACAAGCCCTTTCCTTACTCTTCCCTTAGAGGGAAGACTGCTGTGAAGGGCCAGATTCCGGAGCACTGTGAGCAGGACCACCGTGCACTATGAGTGTGGGTGTGAGGTGACACCCATCCATGGAGGACATGTCCATGCCCTTCTCTCTTATCATACTAAGCGGTAGGTAAGCTGACTCCGTGCCTACCCATGATGGCCAGGTGCTGCTCCATCACTCTTTCTTCCTTCCTTCTCACTGGAGATTTCAGCCTCTATCACCCTTGCACACTAGGGGTCAGCTGGTGGTGAGACGTAGAAGTAAAGTCAAAGACATCTTGCTTCATTCTTGAGCCCAAGCCTGTTCTTCACTCTGCCTCTACAAGAAAGCTCTACACTGAGGAGCACTGGGAACTGGCCCGGTGAACGATGTCCCAGGTTCTTATGTGTATGTCTCCTTCAGGGAAAGCCCTGGGAGAGGGCAGAGTGGCAGTGTAGGGTAGGAGGAGGGCATTGCTGTGTCCTCTGACCAAATACTGGTCCCACACTGTCAGATCCTCACCAGTAACTCCACACCTTCACATGTCTCTCACTCTACTGCAGATAGTGAACCCATGTACCCAAATGTCATAACCCACACTGAAATGGCACATGGACCCACTGAAATAGACTTGCCCTCGGGTGTCACCATGCTCTCATCCAGAAGCCAGCACTTGTGTTGGCGGACTTGCTGCTGGATTCAGTTCACGAAAAGATAACGTAAATGTCCAGTGATAGCTTAGGCCCTCCTGAAGTCCAGTGGTTCCCCCACACCTGCTTTCCATCAGGGGTTCATGCACCAATGTGAGGTACCACGAAGCCAGTGCTCTTGTCCTTAAACTGATCCTACTGCAAGCATGGAAGCATGGAGTCCTTGTTTAGACCTCATGTTATCTCTCAGCACTTTGGCTTTGACATTCAGATTGTCCAAATTGTAAACACATTCAGTGGTTGACTCACTGCCTGCTGCTGTTTCTCAGTTAGAATTGGCCACTTCAGGTCATACTCAGTAACTACACCCACATATAAAAGAATTATCCACTTACTTTGCACATAATTTATTTTATGTACCTCATCTTTTACAATTGTCTTCAACTAGACAACATATATCCCTACTTCCCTTTTAAGAAATGCCTTTCCACTATCATTAAATTGTATATCCATAATGTTTTGCACAACTCTTATTGTATCTAGCCAATAACCACCCTCTTCAATGCCCTCTGCCTCAAATAAAAGAAGGATCTGAGGATCAAAATTATCTGATGATCGTTTTTCCTTGATGGCCACTCTATGAATGATCCTCACAAGTGTGCTGCTTGATCAACCTCTTGCTTAGACCTGTGTTAGCTGTCCTGGGGCTGCTCTTAACCCCTGGGAAATTGGTGTCGTGCTCTCATAAACTCTCATCATGCTTGCTTTTCTCTGTCTTCGCAAATACATCCTACTGAGGGGCCATACCCATGCAGCATACACCATTACACAGAAGTACCCAAATAGGTTCATTACAAACTTTAACTCATTATCTCAGGGGAATGGAGTGGAGGGAGGATCTGATGGTAAACTAAGGTCATCATATCAGAGATTTCTGTGTGGTTAGTCCATCTCCACTTCAGTTCATGCAAGTCCTCAAGACATTACCTGTAATCCTCCATCAGCTTAAGGTCACAATTCAGGCCCCTGGTGAATTATAACAAAGCACAGAGCTTGGGAAATATTAGCATTTCAATGCCAAAATATGGCTGTTTCTTTCTACTGAGTCTCATTCATCTGACATCACCCGCAAAAATGTCCTTGGGATCAAGTGATCATACTTACAACCTTTTGTGGCTTGTGATAGTCAATTCTCTGGTTCATTTTAGAGGTTTGATATAAGAAATTCCCAAAACCAGCAGCAAGGCAACTTCCATCTGGAATTCTTGTTTTGTCCCTGAGGGGACTCAGTTTCTTTCCAGCACCCCACGATGGGGAGTGTTCCCTGGTATACATAGGAAAGACTTGATAAGATACTTCTTGTTTTCCTTTCTGCAAAAGCGATGCACACATCAGACTCTTACCTTTACAGTATGTGCGTCCCACATAGCCACCTGAATGGAACCTGCTTCAGAATGAGGAGTGAGTTCTTGTCCCTGTCCCTTTCTCTGCAGCTTTATCATTGGTGCGATCCCAGCTGCTAGGTTTTCACCAGAAGCGATCACTGTGTATCACTTTGCTGTACACCAGAAACTAACACAACGTTGTAAATCAACTATACTTTGGTAAAGGAAAAAAATGGTATTTTTTCTTCCAGTTTTATTGAGATATTATTGACATACAGCACTATGTACATTTAAGTATACAACATGATTTGTGTTAGATATATCATGAAATGACTGCCACAGTAAGTCTGATGAACATCCATCATCTCACATAGATCTGTAAGTAAATAAATAGAAAAACAATTTTCCTTGTGATGAGAATTCTGAGGACTTACTTTCTTAACTGTCATATATAACACACAACAGTGTTAATTCTATTTATCGTTTTATACATGTCACCACTAGTACTTATTTATCTTGTCACTGGAAATTTGTACCTTTTGACTGCCTTCATCCAATTTACCCTGCCCCTACCGCCTGCCTCTGGTACCCACAAATCTGATTTCTTATGCCCATGTGTTTGTGTCTTTGTTTTGTTTCATTTTGAAGTATAATTGACTTACAACACTATATTAGTTCCTGGTGCACAAAATAGTGATTGGCTATTTATATATATTTCAAAAGGATCACCACAGTAAATCTAGTTACCATCTGTTACTATACAAAGATATTACATAATTATTGCCCATGTTCCCCATACTGTACATTTCATTCCCGTGACTCATTTGTTTTGTATCTCAAAGTTTGTGCCTCCTCCCCCTAACTTCCCCCTCTCTGGCAAACACCTGCTTGTTCTCTGTGTTTATGACTATTTCTGTTTGGTTATTTTTGCTCATTCATTTTGTTTTTTAGATTCTAAATATAAGTGGAATCATACATTCAGTACTTGTCTTTCTCTGTCTGAAATAGTACACTTAGCATAATGCCCTCTAGATCCATCTATGGTGTTGCAAACAGCAAGATCTCATTCTTTTTAAAGGCTGAGTAATATTCCACTGTAGATATACTACATCTTCATTACCCATTCATTTATTGATGGACCCTTAGGTTGTTTCCATATCTTCACTGTTGTAAATAATGCTGCAATGAACATAGGTGCATATATCTCTTCAAATTAGTGTTCTTGCTTTCTTTGGATAAATACTCAGAAGTAGAATTACTGGATCGTATTGTAGTGCTATCTTTAACTTTTTGAAGAACCTTAATATTTCTTTCCATGGTGGTTGCAACAATTTACATTCCCAGCAGAGTCCATGGAGGTTCCGTTTTCTCCACATCCTTACCAACACTTGTTGTCTTTTGAAGATTGCCATTTTGACAGGTGTGAGGCAATATCTCATTTGATTTGCATTTCCCTGATGATTAGTGATTTTTAAACATTTTTTCATGTGTCTGTTGGCCATGTGTATGTCTTCCTTGGAAAAATGTCTACTCAGGTCCTCTGCCTATTTTTTAATTGGATTGTTTTGTTTTTTGATGTTGTTGTATGAGTCCTTTATATAATTTTGATATTAAGCCCTGATTGGATATACTGTTTGCAAATATCTTCTCCCATTCAGTAGGCTGCCTTTTTGTTTTAATAGTTTCCTTCACTGTGCAAAAGATTTTTAGTTTGATGTAGCAACATTTGCCATATTTTCTTTTGCTTCCCTTGACTGAGGATACATATTTTTAAAACTATTGCTAAGACTGATGTCAAAGAGCATACTGCCTATATTTTCTTATAGAAGTTTTATGGTTTCAGGTCTTACATTTAAGTCTTTAATCCATTTTGGGCTTATTTTTTGTATATGGTCTGAGAAATTGGTCTAATTTGATTCTTCTGTGTGTAGATGTCCAGTTTTCCCAGCACCATTTATTGAAAAGGCTGTCTTTCTCCCATTGTATATTCTTGTGTCCTTTGTCTAAGATTAATTGCTTATATAAGTGTGGCTTTATTTCTGGACTCTTTATTCTGTTCCATTAATCTATGTGGCTGTTTTTGTGCCAGTACCTTGCTGTTTTGATTACAGTAGCTTTTTAGTATAGTCTGAAACAAGGAGCTTGATAGTTTCATTCTGCTCTTGTTTTTTAAGATTGTTTTGGCTATTTGGAATCTTTTGTGTTTCCGTATGAATTTAGAATCATATGTTCCATGTATTTAGGTCTTCTTTAATTGTTCTCAGCAATGATTTAATGTTTTCAAATAAAGGGTTGATCATCTTTTGTAAGATCTATCCTTAAGTAATTCTTATGTTTATGCTATTGCAAATGGTATTTAAAATTTCATTTTATGGATTATTTCTCTTGTATAAATATCCATTGATTAGAATAAAGTTATTGAATATTGACTCATAAATAGTTAATGTCAGTGATATAATTAGCAGCAGTAATTTCCTCATTCTTGATTGGTAATTCCTGGTTTCTCCCTTTTATTTCCTTAAGTATTCTGGAGAGAGATTATCAATTGTGTTGATATTCTTAAAGATTACATTTGTTCTCTTTAATTTCCATTATTTTGTTGTTGTTGTCTATTTCAGTGACTTCTGCACTTTTCTTTATTTCCTTTTTTCTGCTATTTTGGTTTTAGTTGTATCTGTATTCTTGTTTCTAAATATTGCACTTTACACCATTGATTTCATTTTGATTTTTAAATATAGATATTTTGTGCTATAAATTTGTTTCTAAGGACTGCTTTAGATGCATCCTACAGATTTTAACAAATTGTGTTTTATTTTTCATTCAGTTCAAATTACTTTCCAAATTTATTTTTGATTTCTTCTTTCACACATATGCTTTATATTTTCTAAATATTTTTGGTATTTTACAGATACATTTCTGTTATTTACTTCTAACTTAATTTCATTGTGTTCCAAGAAAATCCTTTAAATTTATCCTTTCAAATTTAGTAAGACTTATTTATGGTGTAGAATATTGTCTATCATGGTAAATTTTCATGTACATATGAAAAGTATGTCTGTTCTTTTTTGTTGGGGAGAGTGTTCTAAAAATATTAATTAAATTAATTTGGGTAATAGTGTTTTCAAGCATCCTATACACTTACTGATTTTTTTTGTCAACTTGTCCAATTATGGAGATAAGAGACTTAAAACCTCTGGTCCTAATTGTGGATTTTCCTTTCTTTCATTTATTTCCAAATTATGTTTTTAGGCATATAAAGATTTAGAATTTTTAAGGCCCTCTTGATGAATTGGCCTCTTTAGGCAATTATCAATATAAATGATCCTCTCATAAATGACTCTCTTTACCCCAGTAATATATTTTATTCTGAAATATACTTTCTTTGATGTTAATATATCCATTACAGCCTTGTTTTGATTATGAATAGTATGATATATCTTTTCCCATACATTTACTTTTAACCTATATGTACTTTTATATTTAAAGTGGGATTTGTGTACACAGCACATAGGTGGATCTTACTTTTTAAAATCCAATTTGTCATGCTTCACATTGTACATTATTAGGAAAATGCAAATTTTGAAAATGACATATCACTACACACCTATTAGAATGGCCAAAATCTAGAACACTAACAACATCAAATCCCTGCAAAGATGTGCATCAACAGGAACACTCCTTCAGTGCTGGTGGGAATGCAAAATTGTTCAAACACTTTGGAAGATAGTTTGGCAGTTTCAAACAATATTAAACCTACTTTGACTATGTGATATAGCAATCATGTACATTGTTTTTTTACCCAAATGAGCTTAAAATTTCTGTGCACACAAAAACATGCACATGGATGTTTACAGTACTTTTATTCATAATTGCCATAACTTGGAAGCAATCAAGGTGTTCTTCAGTAGGTGAATAGATAAATAAAGTTTGAAACATCCAGACAATGGAATATTATTCAGCACTAAAAAGAAATGAGCTATCAAGACCTGAAAAGACATATAAGAACCTTAAGTGCAAATTACATAATGAAAGAAGCCAATATGAAAAGACTACATAATGTACAATTCCAACTATATGACATTCTGGAAAAGGCAAAACTGTGGAGAGAGTTAAAAAACCAATGGTTTCTGGCAGTTAGGAGAGAGGGAGAGATGAGTATTTGGAGCACAGAGGGTTAGGGGGGCAGTGAAACTATTCTGTATGATACTGTAATGGTGTGTACATGTTATATATATTTATCCAAACCCACAGCATGTACAACACAAACAGTGAGCCCTAATGTAAACTGTGGACTTTGGGTGATAATGAAGCATCAATGTAGATTCATTGATTGTAAGTATACCACTCTGGTGTAGGAAGTTGATAGTGGAGGAGGCTGTGGGAACAGGAGATATATGGGATGGCTCAGTAATTTTTCTCAGTTTTGCTATGAATATAAAACTGTTCTAAAAAATGGAGTCTATTTAAGAGAAAATGGAAGTCAGTTTGTCAATCTCGAACTTTTAATTGGTGCATGTAGACAATTTGTATTTATATAGTTATTGATATGATTGGATTTAAAGCTGTCATGCTATTTTCTATTTGCTCATCTATTGTTTTATTTTTTCTCATTTAAAACATTTTAAATTAAGGGAGCATTTCATGATTCCATTTATCTCCTATATAGGCTTAATAAGCATAGTTCTTTGGATAGATACATTAGGTTTATGTTTGATGCTTCTTTACTTATCACAATCTACCTTCAAATAATATTATACCACTTCACATGTGGATTTAGAATCTTACAACAGGATACTTATATTCCCCCCAGTCCTTGTTCTGCTATTTCCCAAGAAATTAATTCCATATAACTTATAATTCCACAATGCATTGTTATGAATTTTGTTTTAAATCATCAACTATAAAATATTTTTAAATATAAAAATTAATCATTTATATTGACACATCAACAAGAGAAAGGACAAAAATCACATGATTATCTCAATAGATGCATAAAAAGCATTTGATAAAATTCAGCACCCATTTATAATAAAAACTCTTACCAAAGTGGGCATAGAGGGACTATATCTCAACATAATAAAAACTGTTTATTACAAACCTAAATCCAGCATAATACTCAATGGTCAAAAGCTAAAAGCTGTCTGCCCAAAATCTGGAAAAAGACAAGGATGCTCACTCTCACCACTTCTGTTCAATATAGTATTGGAAGTCCTAGCCATAGCAATTAGACAGGAAAAAGAAGTAGAAGGGATCCAAATGGTAAGAAAAGAGGTAAAACTGTCATTATATATAGATGACATGATACTATATACAGAAAACACTGAAAGCTCTACAAAAAAAAAAAAAAAACTACTCGAGCTGATACAAGAATTCGGCAAGGTAGCAAAATGCAAGATTAACATACAGAAACCAGTGGCATTTCTTTACACTAACAATTAAATATCAGAACAGAAAATTAAAGAAGCAATCTCTTTTAAAATTGCATCCAAAAAAGTAAAATACTTTGGAATAAATCTGACCAAGGAAGTGAAAGACTTCTATGTGGAGAACTACAAAGCATTGACTAAGGAAATTAAAGATGACTTAAAGAAATGGAAAGATATCCCATGTTCTTGCATTGGCAGAATTAATACTGTTAAAATGGCATTACTACCCAAAGCAATCTACAGATTGAATGTAATCCTTATCAAATTACTCAGGAAATTTTTTCACAGAATTAGAACAAATAATTCTAAAATTTATATGGAATCACAAATTGACCCGGAATTGCCAAAGCATTACTGAAGAAAAAGAATGAAGCTGGAGGAATAACTCTCCCAGAGTTCATACAATACTACAGAGCTACAGTAATCAAAACAGCATGGTATTGGTACAAAAACAGACATATGGATCAGTGGAACAGAATACAGAGCCCAGAAATAAATCCACAAGCTTTTGATCAATTAATCTTTGACAAAGGAAGCAAGGGCATACAATGGAATAAAGACAGTCTCTTCAGCAAGTGGTGTTGGGAAAACTGGACAGCTGCATGTAAATCTGTGAAATTGGAATACTTCCACACACCGTACACAAAAATAAGCTCAAAATGGCTTAAAGATTTAAACATAAGACAAAACACTACAAACCTCCTAGAAGAAAACATAGGGAAAACATTCTCTGACATAAATCTTAGCAATGTTCTCCTTGGGCAGTCTACCCAGGCAATAGAAATAAGAGCAAAAAAGGCCAAATGACACCTAATTAAAATTAGAAGTTTTGCACAGCAAAGGAAACCATGAGCAAAACAAAAAGACAACCTATAGAATGGGAAAAAATATTTGCAAAAGATGAGACTGAAAAGGGCTTAATCTCCAGAATATATAAACAGATCATACAACGTAATAAGAAAAAAAAACAAACAACCCAATCAAAAAATGGGCAGAAGACCTAAACAAGCAATTGTCCAATGAAGACACACAAATGGCCAATAGGCACATGAAAAAATGCTCAATATCACTAATTATCATTAATTATCTCTACAATGAGGTATTATCTCACACTAGTCAGAATGGACATCATTAAAAAGTCCACAAACAGTAAATGCTTGACAGGCTGTGGAGAAAAGGGAACCCCCCTACACTGTTGATAGGAATGTAGCTTGGTGCCGCCATCATGGAAAACAATATGGAGATTCCTCAAAAGACTAAAAATACACATAACATATGATCCAGCAATCCCACTCCTGGGCATATACCTAGAGAGAACCCTAATTCAAAAAGACACATGCACCCCAATGTTCATAGCAGCACTATTCACAACAGCCAAGACATGGAAACAACCTAAATGTCCATCAATGGGATAAAGAAGAAGTGGTATATTTATACAATGGAATACTACTCAGCCATAAAAAATAATAACATAATGCCATTTGCAGTAACATGGATGGAACTGGAGAATGTCATTCTAAGTGAAGTAAGCCAGAAAGAGAAAGAGAAATACCATACGATATCACTCATATGTGGAACCTAAAAAAAAAAAGACAAATGAAATTATTTACAAAACAGAAATGGATTCACAGATATAGAAAACAAACTTATGGTTACCAGTGGGGGGAGGAGGTGGGAAGGGATAAATTGGGAGATTGAGATTTGCAGATAATAACTGATATATATATAAAATAGATAAACAACTTTCTACTGTATAGCACAGTGAACTATATTTAATATCTTACAATAACTTAATGAAAAGAATATGAATATGAATATATGTATATTCTTATATGACTTAGGTATTTTGCTGTACACCAGAAATTGACACAACATTGTAAACAGACTATACTTCAATAGATATATGTTTTAAAATAGTTTATATCTATCTTCATAGCTACCACTTCCTATATTGTCTACTCATTTATGTAGATCATATTTCCATTTATAGTCATTTTTCTTGTACCTGAAGGAAATCTTGTAGCATTTCTTATAATACCTATCTACTCATAATGAATTATTCCAGCTCCAGTATAAATGAAAAACTTTTATTTCAACTTCACTTTTAAAAAGATATTCATCAAGTGAAAAATTCTGTGTTGACATCTATTGTTTCATCATTTTAAAAATGATATGCCACTTTCCTGATAATAAGGGTCCTATAATTCTTATTTTTGTTCCTCTTAATGATGCTATATTTTTCTGATTTTATACATCTCTAGTTGTAAAGGCAAAACCCTGGGGAAGCAGGTTAGAAAAATGTCATGAATGCACATTATGCATTAACTGTGCATAGATACTGGGCCATATCCTAAAAGCATAAGTGTCAGTGAAAATAAAGCAGGATAATATTTGTACTTTCAGCCATGATAAATTATCAGGGAATAAGTTTGCTCTCCCACCTAGATATCTATAAACCAAAAAAGTTATAAAGCTTATAATACTTAGAAATAAATCTGACCAAGGAAGTGAAAGACTTCTATGCAGAGAACTACAAAACATTGACTAAGGAAATTAAAGATGACTTAAAGAAATGGAAAGATATCCCATGTTCTTGTTCTCTCAACTCACTGGATGAGGCTGACTCCAATTACTGAGGATAATCTCCTTTACTAAGTCAAGTGTTTATAGATGTCAATCACAACTACAGCATACCTTCACTGCAAAACATAGAAAATGTTTGATTGAATAACTGGGTACTAAGGCCTGGCAAAACTGGCATGTAAAACTAACCATCACAGGTATCACAAATATGTTCATTATCTTGACTATGGCAATTGCTTCAAAGATGTGTTTATATGCCGAAACTCATCAGATTGTACACTATAAATACGTACAATTTACTGGGTGTCAGTTATACCACAAGAAAGCTGTAAAAAAAAAGAGAGAGGAATTATATATGCGATATATGATATGTAAATTCAATATATCTAAGAACAAGCTTATGTAAATCAAGAGCAAACTGTCTCACAGTACACAATTTTCAATTGCATAAAGAAAAGTGATACGTAGTAAACAAACTAGAATCCTTGTCTTCATGAGAAGCACGGAGTGGGAGTGGAAAATAGGAACAAAAAGGATTGGATAAATGAATGGCAAATGTGAGGGGCTGGACAGAATGATGACGACAGTGAGATGAGCTGGATTAAGATTTTCTCAACCCTCTGATCCTCAAATATCCCTACCCTCCCTTTACTTGAACTAGTCTGACCTCTCAGGCCCTGCAGAAGTCACACTTGTTACTGCCTTAGGGACTTCTCCTAGGCTGCTCCTGGAAACCCTGAAGTGGTAACCCCTTGTCTTCTGTTCTTCTGTCTACCTCATGCTTATTTCTGAGGTCTCAGCTCACTTATCATTTCTTCCTGAAGATCTTTCCTGGCCACATACAACTTCATTCTCAATGTAAATTACTTGACCTATTTTCCTTTCTCATAGCACCCTGAAAACGTCCTTCATAGCACTTGTCAGTATTTGCCAGGACCAATGTATTTGTACATATCCGTTAGAGGGATCCTTCTGAAACATCTGGCTCATCGTTCCCTTGCAAGCCCCAGGGTGAAGGTTACCACTGTCTGTTTTGTTATCCACTGCATATCCTGGGGACCTGGTCCAGTGCCTAGTATATTATCGACTATCAAATATGCTTGTGAGAGGAATAAGTGAATGAACAAAGGGATGAATGAACTGAAAATGGGACGGCAGAGGGATTGGTGGATGAATGTGCATATTCGTGGTTTTCCCACAGATGTGGCTCCACATGGGTCTGGCAGTGGGAAATGGGCAGAGGTATATGAGGGACAACGCAGGGATGAAAGATTCACAACGTGGAACATGGGATAATGAATGGAAAGGAGAAAGAGAGACTGAGAAAAAAAACCCAGCTGGAGGACTGAAAAGACACAGGACAGAGGGAGACAGAGAGGTAGCAACAGAGAGAAATGGAGGAGAGAGAAAGAAAGTGGGACTGCAAAGTGACAAGCAGAAAACCAGGGGCAGGCAGAAATCAAAGGAGCACCCCTCCCCGACAGCACGCCTTACTGGGTGGTGATGCCCCTTTTTCTTTCCATCACCACCAGCTCTTAACATCAGCCATGAAAAACTAAAGCTGTTTGTAGAAATTTAAGGCAACAAAGGTCCTACTCCATTCATTGCTTCTGGTGAAAACCTAGTAGCTGAGACTGCACCAATGACAAGGCTGCAGAGAACGGGACAGGGACAAGAACTCACTCCTCATTCTGAAGCAGGTTCCATTCAGGTGGCTATGTGGGAAGCACATACTGTAAAGGTAAGAGTCTGATGTGTGCATCGCTTTTGCAGAAAGGAAAACAAGAGGTATCTTATCAAGTCTTTCCTATGTGTACCAGGGAACACTCCCCATCGTGGGGTGCTGGAAAGAGACTGAGTCCCCTCAGGGACAAAACAAGAATTCCAGATGGAAGTTGCCTTGCTGCTGGTTTTGGGAATTTCTTATATCAAACCTCTAAAATGAACCAGAGAATTGACTATCACAAGCCACAAAAGGTTGTAAGTATGATCACTTGATCCCAAGGACATTTTTGCGGGTGATGTCAGATGAATGAGACTCAGTAGAAAGAAACAGCCATATTTTGGCATTGAAATGCTAATATTTCCCAAGCTCTGTGCTTTGTTATAATTCACCAGGGGCCTGAATTGTGACCTTAATCTGATAGAGGATTACAGGTAACGTCCTGAGGACTTGCATGAACTGAAGTGGAGATGGGCTAACCACACAGAAATCTCTGATATGATGACCTTAGTTTACCATCAGATCCTCCCTCCACTCCATTCCCCTGAGACAATGAGTTAAAGTTTGCAATGAACATATCTGGGTACCTTCGTGTAATGGTGTATGGCCCCTCAGTGGGATGTATTTGGGGAGGACAGAGTAAAGCAAGCATGATGAGAGCTTATGAGAGTATGACACCGGTTTCCCAGGGGTTAACAGTAGGCTCAGGACAGTTAACACGGGTCTAAGCAAGAGGTTGATCAAGCAGCACACTTGTGAGGCTCATTCAGAGAGTGGTCAGCAAGAAAAAGCGATCATCAGATAAATCCTTTTGATTCTCAGATCCTTCTTTTTCAGGGATGAGGGTGGTGACTGGTGAGAAGCCAAAAAGAATAGAGCAAAACATTATCAACAGGCAACCTAATAATAGCTGAAAAACATTTCCAAAAAAAGCAGTAGTGATATGTGTTGTCTATTTCAAAGCAATTGTAAAATGTGAAGTACATCAAACAGTGTTCTGTACGAGGAGAGACAGGAGTTTGATATGTGGAAGTAGTTACTGAGGAAGACCTGAAATGATCAATTCTGTTACTGGTACAACCAAAGAATAGAAGAAGCCAGTGGGCCAGCGAAGGGATGCGTTTGCCCCTTTGGGCAGCGTAAACGTCACAGTCAAAGTATTGAGAGAGAAAATGAGGATACACTGCTTCTGTGAGAACCAGCCTAAGAATCGGGAACAGGCTTCATGTCATGTGAGGTTTGTGCATGAACCCCTGAGAAAAAAAAATCAGGTGTGAGGAACCAATGGAATTCAGGAAGCCTTAACCAGCCCTCATATCAACAGACATTCTGGTTGCCAGTAGACCTGCTTTTGCATCACTGTTATTCCTAGGAATACAGAAGAGTGCTGCCATTCTGATATAAATCCAGAAAAGAGGAGCAGACCACTTAGGACCAATTAGGAAGGAACTCCCCAAGAAATGAATGGTGAACAAGCATCTCCATCTTCCTGGTGGGCTCTTGTAAGAGTCAGCATTATTTCTCCCCAGTCTGATGAAAAGAGCCTCCTAGTCAGTTTCTTGGTTTTTCTATTCTTGCCCCTCTACAAGTCTCTCCACCTTTTTCCAGAAAATCCTTTTTCACAAAATGAGCATAAAAACCAATATGACAACACCTTGCTTAGAAACCTTCAATGGCTTTTTATTGCCTGATAAAAGAAATATGATTTTATGTCTCCAGGGGAACACATAAGTGAAATGTCATGAATACACAGTACGTGCTACCTGTGCATGGTCACTTAGACTTTGACCCATGCATAGCAGAGTGGATTATATCTTAAAAGCACAGTGCTCAGTGAAAGTGTCTGAACATAAAATAATTTAAGTGCTATCATGCTTCCAGCAATGAATCCAATCTGCTCTCCCACCTAAGTATCTATAAACCGAAAAAGTTATAAAGCTTTATGTCGTGGCACCATGGGCCACACGGCAGTGATCCCGAAGAGAGCAGAAACTAATGAGGTGTTTCCTTGGATCGCTCAGTTCCCCACAACTTCTCCCTGGACAGAGTTTACCGGCTGCAGCACAGGGAGATTGAACGCAAACACAGCTCGATGGGTAACCTGAGAGAGGGAGACAGAGCTGAGAATTCCAAGAGGCCAACGTGACTAGAAATTTCTGGGAGTAATGGCAGGAAGAGAACTGCACAGAGAGGTAGCTTGGGAGAGCTGCAAAGGTTTCCCATCTGGGTGCCACGTACGAGAAAGGGGTAGTGGTGGTAGGTGACTTTCGTTTTTCGAAGTGAGTACTGTGCATCATGGTGCCATTTGTTGAGATTGTAAAGATGGGACTTTTAAAAACAAGAAAGACAGGGGATGTGAGTGTGAGGGAGGGATGGATATACCAATACCACAGTGAGACAGAAACACCGTGAGGAGCCCTGGCGACATCCAAGGGGAGATGTCATGTAGACAAGTGAATATATGGGTTTGGATCTCAAAGGTGAAGTTCAAAGTAGGGTGGCAGATTTTGGAGTTATTAGCGTATAATATGAAATTTAATCATATGATATATGGCACATAGAGAGGCTGATACAAACATGAATATGATAAAAGTTCTCATCAGAAAAAAATTAAAACTCTATGTGGCGATGGATGTTAACTGGACTAACTGCGGTGATCATTTCACAATAATTACAAATATTGAATCATTGTGCTATACGCCCCAAAACGAATATACTGTTATATGTCAATGATACTTTTAAAAAAAAAAGGATAAAGAAAAAATAAGAATAAAAGCAAAGACGAATATAAAAGTCTGCTGTGGATTTTGTACAAAGCAGTTTCAGAGTGAGATGGGAACATAGCATCTTCTATTAGCATATAGCAGTTCATCAAGGGTTTCGTTTCTAAGGTCTGGCAGCCTCCCACAGAAACGCTTTACACAGGAAGGGCTGGAGAGGCACAGGCAGCTGACAGGGGCGGTTGCTATGCAACAGCTGAGGAAAGCCATCCAGCCAGGCAGAATGGATGTTGGTCACTGGAGAGGAAAAGCTGTGGTCCTAGCAATAGCTTCCATTCAGACACAGGGGTCCTGGAGAGGCTGACATGAAAGTGAATATAAAAGTCCACTTTTGTTTGGTTGTTTGTTAAAAAAAAATACAGGTGCAATTTGAGATGGGAAGAGAGCATTTTTCCCCAGTCATTCTGGAAACGCAGCAGCATGTGTGTTGTTGGGTAGGACCACAGTTAAGTGCTCCTTTTGCTTCCCATTTTGCATATTGAGAGGCCAGGCTCAGAGACGTCCAGTGACCTGAGCAGGCTCACACAGCTAGCGACAGACTGGCCCGACCCTCCATCCATGGAGTCCTGAAGTCCAGCCCAGCTTCTACCCACAAGATCACAGCTGCCCCAGGCCTCAGGCCTGGAAGGAACCAGGGCAAACATTTACTCTGAATCAGGGCTTGCCATGGCTCAGACACACAAGTGCCCGATTGTCCTGCCACTTCGGTGGGCACCAGGAAGGCCTCAGGGGCAGCGCGTTTGTGCCACTCACAGCGAAGAAGCCTGACAGTCGGAGCAGGGAGTGGACCCCAAGGGGCAATTCCCACACCTGGACGGACCCACATAGAGCAGGCAGAGGGTAGGGGCTGGGGCCTCTCCCTGTGTCCTCCCAGATGCAGAGCAAGAGCTTAGGTCTCAGAGAACACAAACCTTGGTTGTTTGGACAGATGTTGATCAGGGCAGGGGAGGTGGTGTGGATCCGTTACTCAAACTGAAGAGGGGAGGGTGCCTCAGCCTCCGGGGCCAGCACGAGTGGAAGATGGGTTTTGGGGGTCAGGAAGACCCGGGCCCCCATTCTGCATTTTTCATTTCCTGGCTCCACGGTCTTGTCATGTGTCTGTCTGTGCCTCGGCTTTCCGATCTGTAAAATGGGGGCGGTGACATCCACCCCGCCTCCCCTAGGGCTGCTATGAGAGGAAGACAACGCCCAGCACAGAAAGGGCTGGGACACACAAGCTGCAGAAAGAGCGCAGGGGAAGCCGATGTTCCCAGGGTGTCTGGGAGCCAGAGATGGATAGTGGAGGGAACACAAAGGGAACTGGCATCCTCTCCCCATTTCCATTTCTCTCCTTGCAGTTAGAGACTCAGCTAGAGACCTCTGTATCGGTGAGCTAGGGGTCAGGCTGGGGAGAGGGGCATAGTGTATTCCAGACCACACTGGAGCAACTTGGAGGCAAGGGGGAGGGCAGGGCTGAGAAGCATTGTGCAGAAGTGGGGGGATTGAGGGTAGGTGATGGATGGGTGGAACGGAACTCCAGGGCCTGCGGTGGGGGGCGCGAGAGGGGAATCTGGCGGGAAGGAGCAAACGCCCCCCCCCCATCCCGCCCACCCACTCGCGGAATCGCATGCGCACTGGGGACCCGCTGGAAAGGGCTTTTGTTGGGAAAGCGGGCAGGCTGGAGGGGTCGACGCATGCGCAGGCTGCCCAGCCGCCCGGGGTGCGCGGAGCAAAGGGGCGGGGTGGTCGGAGCTGCTGTGCTGGCAGCAGTAGGCGAGGGCGCGGCTGCGGGGTTCCTGGTGCTGTGGACGGACGCCATTGGAGCTCCAGGGAAGGTAAGGATCCAGCCCCAGGCAGGACCAGGAGAGGGCGAGTGGAAGCCGTTACGCCGCGCCCTCCCCACCCCCACCCCCGGATCTGAACAAAGCCCAAGCACGCAGAACCGAACCCGTTGGACCCGCAGTCTAGATAGAAGCACCCCGCCAGCTCCACCACCTCCGCCACCAGACGCTGGCTCCACGACCTGAGCCCTGCTTGCACCGGAGCCCACCCTCTGAACCCCTTTAGCAGACCAGTGTGCTGCCTGCTGGGCTTCCTGAGAGCAGAGGCCCCACCCCCACCCCAAGCACGGTGAGCTCAGAGATCACTCCAGCGGAGCTGACCGCTTTGCCCCCTTCCTGGAGTTGCATTTGAGACCTCCATCGCTCCAGTTTAAGCCTCAACTGGTCCGAGGACCCCACCCCATCCACCCGGAGCAGTCCTGTATGAG
Source organism: Vicugna pacos (assembly GCF_048564905.1). NCBI lineage: Eukaryota > Metazoa > Chordata > Mammalia > Artiodactyla > Camelidae > Vicugna > Vicugna pacos. The sequence continues at coordinate 41,815,540 of NC_133023.1, read as the reverse complement.
GCCAACCTAGACCGGTCGGGATCAGCTGAATTCCCCCCAACCCGGACCTAGTCAAAGGGTCCCTGCGATTCATTTTCCCAGAGCTTCCCGAGGCTCCCGTGTTCTGAGCCCTCTCATCTCACCTGCTCCCCCGCCCGCAGCCTAGCCCCCTGCTCCAGCCATTAAATTCGAGCGCTTTATTTCTGCCTCTGTCAACGCATCCCCACTGTGACTCTTGGGACCCATGCCCACCAGTCCACCCCCTGTTCCAATCCAGCCACTGGGATGGGGAGCCTGCCTGTCCTAAAGTCCCCTTTCAGTTTCGGGTCTCCTCCGACCTCCCCTATCCTTCTCCTGGGGTTCTGTCTCTTGACAGACTCTCCCCCTGCAGCCCTCACTCCGCCACCCCCTTGTACCTACTGCCTGGTAACCTGATGATTGCTGCCCCCTCCCCAACCTCCCAGGGATCCCGCCCCTTCCCCCGGAAGAGGCCTCCCCCTGCCTGCTTTCTCAGGCTGAGCTCTCTTCTCCTTGGGACCCCCAGCATGGCTGAGGGAAGCTACCGCATGGAATCCGAAGGCTACAACGTGGAAGACATGGACGAGGGTAGCGATGACGTCGGGGAGGAAGAGATGGCTGAAGGAAACGACTATGAAGAATTTGGTGCTTTTGGAGGCTACGGCGCCCTCACCAGCTTTGACATCCGTATCCTCAGAGCCTTTGGGAGCCTGGGTCCAGGCTTTCGCATCTTAGCGGTGAGGCCCCTTGGCCACCTGCTAGCCCTGGGCCTTCTCTCCTGTGACTCCAGGGAGGCTGAGGGTGAGGGTGGGTGAAGGGAGAGGGTTGAATGGGGAAGGACTGCCCAGCTTCCCCAAACCTTCCCTCTCCTGCTGGGAGAACAGGGGTTGGGGAGGGTGTGGGGGTTGTCGGGGATGCTGGCCCCTGAGAGGAGGCTGGCCAGCACAGGGAGAGCCTGTGGAGCTGTCTGCCTTCCCCTCCCCTCCCTGGTCTTGCAGAATGAGCCCTGGGAACTGGAAAACCCTATGCTGGCCAGGACTCTGATGGAGGCATTTCGACTGGATCCAGAAACACTTGCCAACGAGGCTGCCGCCCGTGCTGCCAACGTAGCCCGTGCCACCGCCTCCAACCAAGCTGTTCGGGCCGCTGCCGCTGCCGCCCGGGCCACCTACAATCAGGTGGTCGCTAACCACTCAGTGGCCACAGGCCAGGCCTCAGGAGGAGATGCCCAGCCCGAGGCTCAGGCAGCCACCCCTGAGACAAGCCTCGCTTCTCCGCACAGCTCCCAGATGCTAGTCAACAGCGAGATGGCCGCCCCCGGGGCTCCCGCAACCTCCACGCCGCCCCAGACATCCTCCCAGGGCCAGGAGGCTGCTAGCGAGGGCCCTAGTTCAGCCTGTGTTTTCTCCCAGGCCCCGTGCACCAGTGGGACAGAGGCCACCCGGCCCAAGACAGCCCTCCTGGGTCAGAACGATGTCTTTGATTTCAGCCAGCCGGCAGGTGTCAGTGGCATGGCCTTCCCACGCCCCAAGAGACCTGCCCCAGCCCAAGAGGCTGCCACAGAGGGCCCCAGTGCTGCCTCCGGGGGTCCGCAGGCGGCCTCTGCCGGGGAGGGGGCAGCCACCCGGCCCAAGACGACCAAGTCTGGGAAGGCTCTGGCCAAGACTCGGTGGGTGGAGCCTCAGAATGTGGCGGCAACAGCTGCTGCCAAGGCCAAGATGGCCACGAGCATCCCTGAGCCTGAGGGTGCAGCTGCCACCGCTCAGCAGAGTGCTGAGCCCAGGGCCAGGACTGGAGGCAAGAGGACAAAGAAGGTGAGACCTCCCTGCTGTCCCCAGCCCCCCTTGGCTCTCCTGCTTTCTCTGCCCTCTCCTCCCTCTGCTTCCTCCTCCCCTGTGCCCCGCCTCTCCCCTCCCCTCCCACCCCTCCCCTCCGCTCCCCTCCCCCCCTCCCCTCTTGTTCTCTCAGCTGGTCCGTGTTTCTCCAAGGCACGTTTACTAGCATGTTTTTACTCCACGGAGTCCCTACCCTCGGGCCTGGAGGGAGGAGTGGTTGGCTCAGTGCCTGGCACTTAGTAAGCACTCAGCACATGCCATCCGCTGTTCGTACTACCCCTGTTTCCAAGTACCTGCTCTGGTTAAGATGTGTGCCAAGCCTTTTGGACGGGGAGCCTGCGGGCCCTGAGTCTGTCCTCTCTCTAATGCTACAGTCCAAGCACCTGGATGACGAATATGAGAGCAGCGAGGAGGAGAGAGAGCCTCCCGTGGTCCCACCGACCTGGAGGGCATCGCAGCCCCCAGTGACGACGGTGCGGCCTCAGCCAGCCCCCCGGCCCCCGATGGCCCTGAGGTCCCAGGTACCCTCACGGCACGTACTGTGCTTGCCGCCCCGCAACGTGACCCTTCTGCAAGAGAGGGTAAGAGGCCTGCCTTTCCCCATCTCCCTCCTCCTCCCCAGGGGGCCAGTTCTTTGAGGTCCCCCACGCCTTGATCCCCCATGTGCTCTTCCTTCTCCAGGCAAATAAGTTGGTGAAATATCTGATGATTAAAGACTACAAGAAGATCCCCATCAAGCGCTCAGGTGGGCAACCTGTGCCCCTCCCGGAGCTCTGCCCTTCCCCCCTCCCCCAGCCCTGTCCTGTGGGCCTCCCATCACCTGCCCGCACCCTTCGGGCTCTGTCTGATTGATCGCTGCGGGTGCACAGTGTGGGGGCCTGCCTGACTGCGCCCCCCTCAGCAGGGATGACCGAGGGGCTGCTGCCCTGTGGCCCCTGCTCAGCCCGGTGCTTTCCTCGCCCTCCCCTCCCGCAGACATGCTGAAGGACGTCATCCGAGAATACGACGAACACTTCCCTGAGATCATTGAACGAGCAACTTACACGCTGGAGAAGGTGGGCACGGGGCCGGGGGAGGGGGCAGCCCCGTGGAACAGGAGCAGCAGGGAACCTTGCACCCTGCAGCCCCCGAGACCCAGTGTGGGGACCTCTGCTGTGGAAGGGAGCCCTCCTCGGCCTCTGCACACGGGAGCTTCCACTGGGTCCCTCCTTCCCTAGGTGCCTCTCCCTCGTGCTCCTCTCCGAGCATGTCTTGTCTCCTGACGTGGGACCCATTGCCTCAGCCGGCGGTGCCAGAGCTCCCACAGGGCAGTCCCTCCGTGGCCCCTCTCCTTCCATCCACGCCCAGGGCTTTGGGTTCCCCACTGAGGAAAAGTTCTAACGGGGAACTGAGTGGCTGCCTGCAGGCAGGACGCCCAGCAAGGACGTTTGATCTCACGTTCTGTTTTTGTCCCCCACGTAGAAGTTCGGGATCCACCTGAAGGAGATCGACAAGGAGGAACACCTCTACATCCTGGTCTGCACCCGGGATTCTTCAGCCCGCCTCCTGGGAAAGTGAGAGAGGGCAGGAGGGTGATGGCCTTCCTTGGTGGTGCCTCCCCACTGAACTCAGGAAAACAGGAAAACAGGGTGGAGGGCAGAGCCCAGCTCCCACCCACAGTGAGCAGGGCCGTGTAGTTGAGGGCTGGCAGGGGCAGTAGCCTGGGGCGAGGCCTTGCTGCTCTCCAGGCTTCACCGCTGCCCACCCTTCCCCCAAGTTCCTAGGAAAACAGGCCTCTTGCTCAACTCTTCCTGTCAGCGCCTGGCCAGGGCTTGGCAGAGTGGCCCTGAGGGGAGCCTCCCGTCGAGTTGTGCTCCCGATGCGATGAGCCGAGGGCAGGGAAGGGCTGGTTGTGTCTCTGGACGTGGTTCCCAGGCGTTTGCTCCCTGCCTAAGCCCATCCTCGGCGCTACCCTGGGAAGAGGTGTTCGCATCCTCACTTGATGGATGAAGTGACTCAGTCTCAGGCGGGGGAGTGAATTGTCTGGATCAGGTAGCAGGCAGTGCAGAGTGGGAGGGACTGCCCGGTAGTGCAGCGGTCTGGGAGAGGCGAGGCAAGGTGGGTGAGCCGGCTGTGGTCTCTCGGGGAAATGGCTGCTGGACAGGATCCCTCTTCCCGCACCTTCAGGACCAAGGACACTCCCAGGCTGAGCCTCCTCTTGGTGATTCTGGGAGTCATCTTCATGAACGGCAACCGTGCTAGCGAGGGTGAGTGGCTGACCTGCAGCTGGGGGGTCACCCGCGGTCTGACCTTCGTGCGCTAAGTTCTTGTACCTCATCTCCCCTCGTAGCTGTCCTCTGGGATGCTCTACGCAAGATGGGACTACGCTCTGGGTATGACTAGGGGCTCAGGGCTCCCACTGCCCTGTGTGTCCTTGGCCACAAGAGGCCCCAGGATCGCGGTAGCCTGGTGGTCTGGGTGGGGAGTGGTGTCCTGGGCTAGGTACAGTGCAATGGGTCCCACCAGGGTGGTGGAGAAACGGTCCTGAGCTCTGAGTCCCCTCTCTGCTTCGTGTGGCTGCCCTCTTCCCGCAGGAGGTCTAAGAGAAACTGTCAGGACTGGAGGCTCCATCAGACCCCTGTCAGGGGCATGGCAGAGCAGTGGCTTCTGCTGCCTGCCCAGGCCTCCATGGGGACGCTCTCCAGGCCAGGGAGTGCTCAGTCCTGCTAGGGAGGGCTCCAGTCCTCCAGTGTCTCTAGTCCTGGATTCCTTTCCTCGCACTCAGGGTCAGGCACCCGTTCCTTGGCGATCTGAGGAAACTCATTACAGACGACTTTGTGAAGCAGAAGTGAGTACTGACTGAGTTAACTTTGCCTCACACCCAGACCTTCCTCGTGTGCTGGCCTGACTGAGGAAGCCGTTCCTCAGCCCACACGTTAAGGAGAGGGACGGGTGTGCGGTGTGAGTGAGGGGCTGTGAGTGTTGGGGGAGGAGGGTTCCGGGGAGGTTGGGAAAAGGTGGCACATGTGGACCGAGAGCACGAGGAGGGCGGGATGCAACCACCGCCTCATTCATCACCTGCCCGCCAGGCTCTTAGAGAACGTCCCCTCCTTTACATCTCAGGAGCAGGCCGCCCAGAGGGTGGATGTCTGAGCGTGGCCCCGGCGGGTTAAGAGCCATTTGAGCCTGGAGCCCTGCCCTGCTGACCTCCTAGCTGAGGCCCAGCCTGCCCTTGGTGCTTGAAGTCCACGTGTGCACTCACACAGGCCCGTGAGCGAGCACAACACCCCCCCCCCAGACACACACACACACACCAGTGATGGGGAGGATGCCTGGCGTGCGCTGCTCTGGGCTGACAGTATCTTGAACTCACTGTCATTTTCTGTGGGCGACTGCCCCAGGGCTCAGCCAGGCCACCAAGGAGGCCCTGTGGTGGGCTGTACTCAGAGCAGGGGGCCTGAAGAAATGTCTCCTCTGTTTACAACACACCCGACAGGGATCTGGGTTCCTTGTGAGCAGAGGCACGAATCTCATGGCCTTCCTGAGCAAACCCCATACACGTGTCCCCCCGCACTTCCCCGTGGCCGCTGGGCAGGACCAATGGCCTAAGGCTGTGAAGGCCTCATCATCAGAGCAGACAGCCCGGGAGCGAGCCTGGGAAGGAGGCAAGGGCTGGAGGGCCAGGGCAGTCCTGCAGGAGCCCGGGCTGGGAAGGGGCCGCCTGGGAGCCACTCGTGCGGCAGCAGGTCTGTGTGGCTGGAGGCAGGTTTCTTTTTCTGTCTCGCTTAGGTACCTGGAGTACAAGAAGATCCCCAACAGCAGCCCCCCTGAGTATGAGTTCCTCTGGGGCCTGCGAGCCCACCACGAGACCAGCAAGATGAGGGTGCTGAGATTCATCGCCCAGGTAACGTGGAGCCTCTGTTCAGGGCCAGGCACTGGGGCTGGCGCTTCCCGTCCCTTGTTCGTTCCTGGGTCCCGGACTTGTCCTGCTGTTCATCCAGTGAGGATAGTGAGGCCACAGAGGTTCCCGATTCACTCACTCACACAGGTTCGCAGACGTAGGGAGTGGAGGGGGCGGAATCCCAGGTCTGGCGCAGAAGAGTAGGAGCCCGATTCCAGTTGGGTTGATTTTTTACAAAGACTCCATCAAGCGCTGAGGAAGGGGCAGGCAGGAAGCAGGTGCTCAGCGGAGGAGGGGGGCAGCTGTTGGGACGGTGCTGTTGTTCCATGGCAGTATCAGAACCGAGACCCCCGGGAATGGAGGGCTCACTTCTTGGAGGCCGTGGATGATGCTTTCAAGACGATGGATGTGGATATGGCTGAGGAACACGCCAGGGCGCGGATGAGGGCCCAGATGAACATCGGGGACGAAGCTCTGGTTGGGCGGTGGAGCTGGGACGACATACAGGTCGAGCTGCTGACCTGGGATGAGGACGGAGATTTCGGCGACGCCTGGGCCCGGATCCCCTTCGCTTTCTGGGCCCGATACCATCAGTACATTCTGAATAGCAACCGTGCCAACCGGAGGGCCACCTGGAGGGCTGGCGTCAGCAGCGGCACCAATGCTGCGGCCAGCACCAGCCTCCTCGACGGCCCCAGCACCAGCTCCACCATCCGGACCAGAAATGCCGCCAGGACCAGTGCCAGCTTCTTCTCCTGGATTCAGTAAGGTTCCGAGTCCATCCTTGAGATTATGAAAGGGGGTCGGGGTGGCGGGACTGCCAGGAGGCAGGGAAGGCCTGGGCATGGGGGGAACGAGGAGAACATGAGAAGACACTGGGTCTGCCCCTTCTCTCCGTCTCGTCTCACGTGTCATGGGACTTCTGCTGTGGCCTTTGTGTCTTGGGTGTGCAGGCAACGCTGAGCAGCCCAGCAGCCCAGCAGCCCCTTCGAGCCCGAGTGCCGCCTCGGCCCCTCCCGACAGAGCACTCGAGGAGCATCTCCCTGGCCACCGTCCACGGAAGACGGCTTGCAAGATGCAGCGCTCTCTGCCCTTCCTGCTTTCGTCGTGTGCTTTTGTCGTGCTGTCGTGGTTTTGGTATCAGTGTTTCATTAAAGTTGCAAAATCAGCCTGGACTCTGCCTCCTTTTCCTGGGCAGGTGTGGCAGGTGCTCGGGCCCTCTGGGACAGGTGAGGCCGCCTCAGCCTAAAGAGCAGGGAGGCGTGGGGAGGGCCTGGGAGGTGCGCAGGTGCCCGCTGAGCGTGGAGACCGTGAGCTGTGAGAGGCTCCGACCACACGGTTTCGTGATTTCCTACACGGTGGGGCCCCAGTTAGACACCAGCGGGGTTCCGCAGGAGCAGGGACGGGGTGGAGAGCTGTGGGCTGGTGGCCGGTCCCTCCCACCAAGGGACAGGGTCGACAGACACCCAGCAGGACCTGCCTCGGCCACCTAGTCTTCGGAGTCACTCTCCGGGAAGCCTCCCCTCGCCCTCCGCCGTTTCAGGAACTCATCCCTCAGACCGAGTGAGTCTTGAGGACAGTGAGGAAGGCCTCAGTGACACTCCCACCCGTCCAGCAGGTAGAAGGGAAGCCATGACTGCTGAGAGTCAATTTACTGAAAATGAAGCTGCATGCAGACCTGGACAGCCTGTTGCCGTGACCCTGACCCGAGGCATTTCGGGAGGCCCTGGGCCCTTCTTCTCTGGAAGCAAGGCTCTCCCAGTTGGGCCAAGGCCCGGCCTAGGTCCTGGTGCCTTCAAGGACTGGGTCACCCCTGCTGGCTTGGGCTAGGACTGATTCCCCAGGTGGACGACAGTGAGGGCAGAGCCACTTTGGACCCGTGGGAAGGGGCTCATTTGTAGAAAGGGGCCTTGTGTGGGGCTTTCTTAGGACTCCCAGTGATGTCCACAGCTTGGAGGACAAGGCCTCAGATTGAGGGGAGGGAGAGAGTGGTATCAGGACCTCGCCCCCACCACCTACTTGCCTCTTAGCCCAGAGAAGAGCTGCCTGTCTCTCAGCCAGACCTGGGTCCTGACCCAGCCCCCGCTACCTCATTGGCCAGGCCCCCTGGAAACGAAAACGCGGGTCCCCTCGCTCAAAAATGGTTCAGGATCCCCAGAGAGCCACAGCAGAGCCCTGAGCCACTAGTGCAGCCCGTCTGAGGGTCGGCCTGGTCACTCCCCCTGAGGAAGATGTTTCGGTGCGGGCCCTCCCCTAAGCATGGGCTACAGGTGGGTTTCCGCCTTCTTGGTGCTTTGATTTCTGCCTCCCTTGCTGCTGGGTTGAGGTTGACCCCATGGACTCTTTGATTCTGATAAATTGAGTCCCCTCCCAGGTCCCGCTTTCTAGGTGAAGGGTCTGGGATTTGGGACCCCAGCCCTGGCCCAGTAAATGACACGTCAACATTGCTGGCTCCTTCGCCCTGGGAACCTCCCAGACCCTGTTGTGCACAGAGCAGACACCTGCCTTTTGAGGGGCAAGGGGAAGATGCTCACCAACAGCCACAGGCGTCCGTTTGAGCACTGTGTGCAGCAGGCACTTGAGGTACGGCAGCTCATTTGGAAAGGAGGAGAAATCGGCCCTCAGAGGTGGGGTGCTGGGGCCTCGCCACCTCCCCGAGCCTCCAGCCTTGCAGCGCTATCCCCTGCTCCCCTCTTCCCTGCGGTTGTCCTCTCCTTGCCTGGGCCCTGCTCCCCTGGCTCTGCAGGGGGCAGTGCTGACAGCAGGGTGGCAGAGAGGAAGAGAGCAGACGGGAAGCCTTGGGGGAAAGGAGGAAGGGGGGGGCCTGGGGAAGGTGGACAGACTGCGGGTCCCCCAGAAGCAGAGGATGGTCACATCAGACGCGGCCTAAATCCTCCTCCCTCACAGGGCAAACAGGAGACCAAGACAGGCCTCCCTGCTGCCCTCAGCCCCGGGCTTCCCACAGGCTTCCCCCAACAAAAGCCCTCAACCCATCTCAGCAAGTGCTTTCTGAGGCCCTGCTATGTGCCAGGGCCTTGGCTGAGGGGTGCACGCACCTGGGCAGCTCCCACAGCTTCGCCGCAGGCCCAAGCCTGTGCCCTCTGACTCCTCAGACGTTTGTTGTGAAGCGTTCACCGATTCACTTGCATCCAGTCATTGACTATTAGGCACAAAGTTATCCTGAATATTGACGTGCAATGACTAGCGTGGCCTTGATTTCACTTACCAGAGAGCCCCGATAGGAGGGGTGATCAGGCCCATTCCATGGATGAGGACACTGAGGCTCTGAGAGGGAACACACTTGCCCTACGTCCCACAGCCAGCAGGTGGCAGAGCTGCGACTCGAACCCAGGACTCCTTGAGGCCTAATGTGTGCTGTGCCCCCTGTAGTGTGCTGCCACTGCCTTCGAGGGGCTCACCGTGCCATGGGGGCAACACCCCCACCTCACCACTCTGCAGACACCCACCCTCCCGCCCACCCGGGAAACCCATACTGCTCCCCAGCCCCTTCACTGGGGCAGAACCCCAGCCCTCATGGCTTCCCTGCTCCTGAGGAGAATCTGAAGACTTGCCATCACCCGTCCAGCCTCCTGACATGTCCGGCTAGGTTCTGTCCTCACACACCCTCACTGCAGCATCCCCGAGAGGCCAACATGTCAGCATCCCAATCGGCAATGGACTCTCACCCCTGAGGGTGACACAGAAGTCCCTTGCCAGGCCAGCTGCCCTCGTTCGCAGTTCAGCAAATACAGGTAGTTTCATTTGGAAGCAGTTGACATATCCCAGTGTACAGACTTGGAGAAATGAAATGGGGTGTCCCTACCCAATGACCACGTGAAAGAATAAAGTTTAAAAGACAGAGGGCGGTCAGAGATGAGGATGTGGAGCAAAGGAACAACCCTGCACTGTCCTCAGATGTCTGTGTGTGGGAGGCCTTGGAAGGAGGGATGAGAGCACGTTGATATTTCAGGCAGCCTTGAGGGAGCAGGTACCAGAGGCAAGGTCTAGGCGCGAGTGAGCCTTCTGAAAGCAGAGGGCGGAGACCTGGGAAGATGTAGCTGCACTGTGAGTAGCCCACTGCTTTTAGCCGGGAGCGTGAGAGAGCTGAGAGCCAGGTAATCTTGTGCCTTGTGGGAAGGCAGCAGCCCCAGGTTACGCTTTATCCTGTCTCTGAAGCTGTCTAGGAATCTGGGCTCCCAGCACCCGGAATGGGGACACAGGGGAGGAGCCCAAGTATCAAATCTCGGGTATCTCCTTTTCTTACTTCTTTCCCCAGTGCTGGGCCGAGGGGGTGGGGCAGGCACCACGTTGGGATGCACCAGGGACAAGGGCAAGGTCAGGAATCAAGGCAGAAGGGCGCTCCCACGGATGCAGCCCAACCTCAGCGGCAGTGTCGCATCCTTGTCCGAAGCACACTTTGCTCCTCCGTGTGGGAGCAGGGTGGGGAGGACTGCAGAGGCTGGCTAGAGTCCCCTGCTTGTTGCCCACAAGGAGAACATTGCAGGACTGATAACACCGCGAATACTTTCATTATTAGAAGGCTACAGTCTGGCTGTTACTTATTTGCAAACTGAGTGGCTGTTCCTCCAAACTGCAGTGATACTCAGGTTTCTCTTTAGCAGTTGTATCAAACGGGTTTCATCTGCAAGCAAAAATGTGTCTATTTTAGTATATAGGCTCATGGATTTTGACAAAAGCTACCATCCCAGTAACCAGCACCAACGTCAAGAAAGAGAAAACTTCCATCAGCTAATAAAGTTCCCTCGGGCGTCATCCCACTGAATCCCCACCATCCACACTCAGCCTCAGGAAACCACTGGTCTGCTTTCTGTATCGATTATAGGTGGGAATTCTCTTTCCTAGAGCCAGTTAGACACATAAACATGCAATACGTAATCTTTTGTGTCTGCCTTTTTCCCCGTCTGCTTCAATGCTTTGGAGATTCATCCACTCTGTAGCACAAATCATTAGGTTAAGTTAAAATTGTTCCAGTTCACAGACAACGTGACCATCTCTGTTGAAATCACACAGATATACAGCAGATATGCCAAAACCTCCCGGTTAATAAGTGAATTTATCAAGAGTGCCTTCTATAAGATTAAAACACAGAATTAATCACATTTCTATATGTGAGCAAAAAGAAAAAAAGAGTTGGAAAATGAAGCTTAAGAGAGCAATACCACTTACCACTCACAAGTAAGGGCAATTCTTAGTTGTGACTCTAACAAACGATGCACAGTATTTGTATGCTGAAAACTGCGAAACACTGAAGAAAGAAATAAGAGAAGACGTAGATAAATGTAAGAACATACCGTGATCATGGATTGGAATATTTGCCATGGTAAAGATGTCAGTTCACCCTAAATTCATCTACAGATTTAATGCAATTCCGATAAAAATCCCAGCAGCATATTGTGGAGATACAAACAAGCTGATTGTAAATCCTATACAGAAAGCAAAAGAAACCAGAATCTCCAAAACAACTGTGAACAGAAGAATAAAGTGGAGGAGTCACATTATCTCATTTAAAACTTAGAAAACTAGAGTACACAAAAGTCAGTGTGACAACTGTGACGTGACAAACTCACAAATAATTAGATCAAAGGAAAGATCCGAGAACTAGCGTCACGTGATATGGCCAATTCCTTTTGGACAGACGTGCAAAAGCAGCTCAATGAAGAGAGGACTGTCTTTTCAGCAAATGTATGGGAAGAACTGGATGTCCATCCAGAGCTAAAAGGAGCTCAACTGTTATATTTAAACCCACTAAAAGTGAATCTTAGCTATGAATCAGGAGCATGAAACTGTAAAACATTTAGAAGGAAACAACAGAAAGTTCTTGACCTGGACGTTGGCAAGGATGTTTTAGGCATGACGTGCAAAACTGCTTTTCCCCCTGTGAAGGACACTGCTAAGGGTTTCAGTCTGGGAGAACACACTTCCAAGTTACGTGCCTATCAAACGTCTTGTATCCAGAATATATAAAGAACTATCAGAACTCAAGAGTTAGAAAATAATGGAAAACTATTTGAACAGATACTTCAGTGAAGAGAATATGTAGGTTACAACCGAGAACAGGAGCAGATGTTCAACTTCAGTGGTTCTGAGGCAACTGAAATGAAAACTAAGGTGAATACCCACCTTCCTGGACTGAAAATGCTAAAACAAAACAAGAAACACACAAGCAAACGAGAAGCACGTGACAATATCACGTGATGCTGAGGATGGGCAGCAGCTGGATTGACCACCTGTTCCTGATGGGAATGTAAAGTGGTACAGTCCCTACGTGAAGCAGCCTCATTGCTTCTTAGGAATTTAACATGCGCTTAGCCACGTGACCCAACAGTCCCACCCATAAGTATCTCCCCTAGAGGAGTTCAAACTTGAGTTCAGACAAAAAACTGACCATGAATGCTTATAGCAGCTCTGGTCATAACCGAGAAGAACTTGAAACAAACCGAATGCCTTTCAACCAAGTGAATTATTTCCATACAATCGAATACTATTCAGCGGTAGAAAGGATGAACTGTTGATACAGCCAGCAACTTGGCTGAATCTCAAAAACACTATGCTTAGCGAGAGAAGCCAGGCTCAGGTCACGTTTCAATGGTTCCATGCGTCTGACCATCTTGGAAAGACACAGTTATCGTGACTGAGAACAGATCAGTGGTACCACAGTTCAGCGTGGGGAGGTAGAACGTGACCACAAAAGGACAGCACTGGGGGTTTCTTGGGGGCTGTGGAACTGTTCCGAACACGGATGGCAGTGGTGGTTCCAAGAACCTGCACGTGTGTTAAAATTCCTAGAACTGGATGTCTGAACGAAGTCTGTCCCTGAATAGTCGTTTAAAGAAAACAAAGAAATAATGATAAAATAGTCTTTTTCCGTCAAACAAAATCGTATCAGAATTATCTGCCAGTGGCCTTCACTATACAAAATACTGAATGCATTTCTGTAGGGTGAAGGAAAACCATATCAAATACAAGCCCAGATCAACACAAAGGAATGAATACCCATAGAAATGGTAAATATGGGGGGGACAAAATGATTTCTAAAAATTCCTTTTCTGAAAAAATTAACTGAATGTTTTCAAACCCAATAACAATGCATTAACTCTGGTGTAATTTTTGTATAAATAAAATGTATGGAAACAAAAGCAAATGGCTCGGAGTGTCGACTGAAATAGAATCACACAACGTGACAGTTGTGGGTTAAGTTTTGGGGGCGCAAAATGAGGACTATAGCCTGGGAGACTCCATCTCAGATAGCTTTGGGGAACTGGTCCAAAGAGGCAGTGGGGGAAACTCAGTATTACCTATGATTTTAGTGAAGAGGGTGCATGCGGTCAAGTACTCATATGCAGAGGCTCGCTGCTAGTCTGGAGAAGCAGATGTCAATGATTTTAGTGCTTTTCCAGCCGTGAGGAGACACACGAATTTGTGCTCATAAAATCTGCTCCTGAGAATATCTAACTACGTGAAGGCCTGTTCTGCCTGTTCTGCCTGTTTTACCCAGAGCACAGAGGGCCTCATTCCTGATCTCCATCCACCCTGAACTCCTTTCAGGGAGTGTTGGAGGTCAGTAGCTAAAGCTGCTACTGACTTAATCCAAGCAGAGGTAGATGGCAATTGCCAGCATGATTCAATCCTTGTAGAGGCAGAAGGCAAGTGCCAATTTTCAGTTGGCAGGAATATAGAAAAAAAAAAGGCACACTATGTAAGATTTTTACCTTACATGAAATGGGATCTTGCTGATTAAAAGTGAAATACCTAAATTTAAATGTGTATAATATAATCTCTAGAGGAACCACTTAAATATAAAAGGAATAAGTGCTAAACCAATATGTAGACTAAAAATGGAATACTGAAACCTACTTCAGCAATAGATAAGACAGCAAGGGAATTGGGTGAAAGAATAAAACGAAAAAAATGAATAAAAGAATAAGGAAAGAAAGATGGAAGGAAGGGAGAGAGAGACAAAGAAAAAGGAAGAAGAAAGGGAGGGAGGGAGGGAAGAAGAAAGGAAGGAAGAAAGAAAGGAAGGAAGGAAGGAAGGAAGGAAGGAAGGAAGGAAGGAAGGAAGGAAGGAAGGAAGGAAGAAAGGAAGGAGGGAAGGAAGGAGGGAAGGAGGGAAGGAAGGAGGAAAGGAAGGAAGAAAGAAAGGAAGGAGGGAAGGAAGGAAGGAAGGAAGGAAGGAAGGAAGGAAGAAAGAAAGAAAGAAAGAAAGAAAGAAAGAAAGAAAGAAAGAAAGAAAGAAAGAAAGAAAGAAAGAAAGAAAGAAAGAAAGAAAGAGAAAGAAAGAAAGAAAAAGAAAGAAAGAAAGAAAGAAAAAGAAAGAAAGAAAGAAAGAAAGAAAGAAAGAAAGAAAGAAAGAAAGAAAGAAAGAAAGAAAGAAAGAAAGAAGGAAAGAAAGAAAGAAAGAAAGGAAGGAGGGAAGGAAAGAAAGGAAGGAGGGAAGGAAGGAGGAAAAAGGAAGGAAGGAAACAAAAAATAAGGAAAGAAAGTTATCTACTGGAACAAAGATGCTTGATTTGAAGCCAGTAATATTTCTACTGAAATCAGATGTTAAGTATTCTAAACTGCCCAAATAAAAGGCCAAGATTCCTAGGCAGGATAGTGGTAAGACAACACCATATGCTGTTAAATAGAAACTCACATTATTATGGAGACAGAGATGGGGTAAGTGTAAAATGATTGAAAAAGCTATAGCATTGAGCATGATTTGTAAGACTAAAGAGAAGGTGTATTACAGACAAGGTAGACAACTCCTGGTCCTTACCAAGACTATTAGGTAGTGATAAACAGGGACATTTAAAAATGATAAAGGGGTCAATTAATCCGGAAAGCATAACAACCGTCAGTGCACTGGATAACGGAACTTTAAATTACATAAAAAGAAAATTGATAGAGATTGAAAGAGGTACAGATAGACAAATCTATTTAATAGATGGAAATTTCATGCCTTCTCTCAGAGACTTTGATATAGCAAATAGACAGAAGGTCAATAATTAAACTTTAATAACACTATCAACTAACTAACACTCATTAGACTACATTCCACCCAATAGCAGTAGAATAAACATTCTCTTCAAAGGCACATCAGACATGCACCAAGAAAAGCTTCTCACTGTCTATAAAACCATTCTCCACCAAAGAAGAAGGATTGAAGTCACGTAGAGGATGTCCTCTGGGCACAATGGAATTACACAAGAAATCCATCACAAAAAGAGTTCCAGAGAATATCCAAACTATGACGTTTAACAATGAACTTCTAAAAACACACAAAGAGGAGGTAAATTTGAAAAACTGAAAAGTGTTCGGGAAATGTGAAAGTGTTGTGAACTAAAGGGAAATGTAAACGCCACGTATCAACCTTTGTGTGTTTCAGCTAAAGCACTGCATTTACATGTTTCTATTAGGAAAGAAAATAGTCTACCGTCAATGAACTACCAAACTAAGATGCTGCCAAAGAAGTGAAAGTTCAGCAGACAGGAAGAAGAAAGAAGGCAATAATAAGAATATCAATGGAATGGAAAGCAAACAGTACAGAAAATGCAATAAAGTCGGTAGCTGATTCATGCAGAAGATTAGTACAACTGATAAAACTCAATGCAGAATAATCAAGAAAAAGTGTCTAAGACACAAACAGCCCGTATCAGGGCTAGCAGTGGGGACATGATACAGAGTCGACGAAGGCACAAAAGATAATAAGGGAATACAATGAACAACCTTTTTACAAAGAAATCGGTAACATAGAAAAAATGGACCAATTCTTTGAAAGACACAGCCTATCAAATCTCACACAAGAAAACAGAGAATCATTGGATACTCTTACATCTATTAAAGGAATAGAATTGGAGAATAGAAACGTTCTCACAGAGGAAACTCCAGGAACAGCTGGAGTTGTACTCTCCAAACTGTTTTGGGAAAAAATAGCACCAAATTTATACACTTCTGTCAGAAAAATGAAGAGGAGGGAGTACTTCCCATTTCCTTGTCCTTATTCCAAAATATCCTTACGCCTAAACCACACAAACCACATCACAAGAAAATATAACTGCAAAGCGATATCCCTCAAGGGCATAGACACAAAAATTGGTAACAACATGTTAGCGATTTGAAAGCAACAATATACAAAAGAAGTTCCTTATGACCAAGTGGGGTTTCTCTCAAAACATAATTCCTCTTGAACATTTGTGGACCAATACATGAAATGAGCCACATTTAGAGACTTCAGAAGAGAAGCATACCATCATCTCAATAGATGCACATCCTAGGCAGAACACCGGCACTCAAACTTATCTGTGTGTTAATCCCTGTAGCTTGTGACTATGTGCCCCTACATGGCAGAAAATTCTTTGCAGATGTGATTAAGTTGAAGATCTTGAGATGAGCAGATTATCCTGGATGAAGTGGGTGGGCCAATGGAATCCCAAAGGTCCTTATTTATAAGGGGGAGGCAGGAAAGTGAGACTGAAGAGAAGGAGCTGTGATATCAGACGCAGAGGGTAGAGGGCAGAGGGGCTGGGAGATGCTATGCTGCTGCCTTTGAACACGGAGAAAGGGGCAGTGACCAAAAACTAGAGGTGGCCTCCAAAACAGGAAAGGCAAGGAACAGATTCTCCCCTCGTAGCCTCAGAGGACCATAACTCTGTAGACACATTCATTTTGGCCTTGTAAAACCCTTTTTGAACTTGGGACCTCCAAGACTGAAAGATAACAAACTTGTTTTGTAGTAAGCCACTCAAGTACGTGGTAGCTTATTATTCCTACAATAGGATACTAACAGTATTTGGGAAACGCATTTACCAGAATGGAACACTTATTCAGATTAAGAACTCTCTGGAAATCCAGGAGAGGAGAGATTTCTTCAACCTGATAATGGTCACCTAAATCATACTTTATACTTGAAAGCTGAACGCTTTCCCCCTAAGATCTCTCAGCACTTCAGATTTTGTATCAGACTGGCAGTCCTAACTACCCATTAAGGAAAGATTTCAACATTTTTAATAAAGTATACCAGGTGGAAAGGAAGAAGTAAACTTGCCTCTTTCATAGATGGTATGATTATCTGCACGGAAAATCCTTAAGTACCTTTTAAAAAAAATTACTAGTACTAGAGCCAGTGAGATAAGCGAGGTCCCAGGATAAGAGGTCAAAGAAAAAATGATCAGTAATCGTTATCTAGTCTAAAAACAAGCAACTGGAATGTAAAAAGAAAAAAATATCCTTTTCAGTACATGCAAAACATGAGCTACTTAGATGAATTTAACAAAGTATAAGTGAAGTTGTGAAATGAAACACAATTGGAATTGCCGAGAGAAATTCACAACAATGTAAATGAACGGAGGGACAGATGATGTGTTTGGATTTTAAGACTCAGTAGTGCTAAGATGGAAACTCTCCCGCAATTGATCTATTGATGCACAGCGATTCTCATGACTAGAAAACAACAAGGTGAGTCTACAACTTTTCCTGGCATAGAAAAGTTTGCAATAGCCCAAGTAACACAGAGAGAGAGAGTCACATATTTGGAATTCTCACATTGCCAAACTTCACAAGGTACTATAAAGCTATGGTCGTCTAGAGAGTGGTGCTAGGATAAGGACAGACTTATAAATAAATTGAAAATGATTGCAAAGTCGAAAAATAAACATTGAAGGGCAATTGATTCTCAGCAATGGTACTAACATCCCCCGATGGGGGAAACAGGCTTTCAATACATATTGAAGAAGCAATAGAGTAGGCATATGGAAAAAAGGTAACTTTCGCATTACTTCAAATGACGTACAACTCTAACCCCAGATGGATAATAAGGATATATGTAAAGGGGGAAATTATTCAACTTCTTCACGAAAACCTTTCCTAACCTGAGTGAAGCAAAGTCTTCTTAGAGCAGAAATACCATGAACAATGAAAGAGAAAATTGGTAAAGTGACTTTATAAAAAAAATTAAAGGCAAGTTACAGACTTTTCTCCCTTTGAAAGGGCCTGTCAAGAAAATAAAATCCATAATCACAAAGAAAGAATACATAACTAATACAGAATTTACTTGCACTTCTGAAAATGTTCAAACCTCTTACAATTCAAAAACAGGAACCCATAACTTGTTTTTAAAATGAGCAAAATACTTGAACATACGTTCCCTGAATGCGATACACGAATACAAGTAAACATAAGTAAATTTGCTCCAAATCATCAGTCAACAGGAAAATACTAATGGAAACCCATATGAGGTAGCACTCCACAACCACTAGAATGGCTACATTTCAAATGGCTGACAATGGCAAGGGCGGGTGAGCTGGCACCACTACAGTTTTCATATACGTGGGCACAGAGGTTAGGTATTTTCCAAAAAAGTTTGGCAATTTCTTCTCAAGGTACGCATACAACTACCATGTAATCCAGTCATTCCACTCCTACGTATGGAACCCAGAGATAGAAAGCACATGTCCGCACGAAACCTCTACGTGAATACTGGTAGTAGCTTTATTCGTAGTGTCCCCAGACTGCAAACACCCCAAATGTCCATTGATTGGTGAATGGATTATCAAACAGTGACATGCCCATCCAAAGGGTCGAAAGGAACGCATCACCGAAAAGTACAATGGGTGGGCAAATCAAAAGAGTGAAGTGGAAGACCAGAAACAGAATACTGCACACTTTCTGATTTGTTTTACCCACAATCCTTACAACGCAAAACTGAAACGAGACAAGGAAGGTTGGTGATTGCCCAGGCCCGGAAGTGGGGTGAGGAGCATGACTGCAGAGCTACATGGGGTACTTCAAGAGGCACTAAAAATGTTCTCTGTCTTGATATTGGGGGTGGTTACCCAGATGTTCCAATTTGTCAAATCTCATCAAACTGTACACTCAAATGAATGTAGTGTACTGAATGTAAATTTTGTCTCAGCAAAACCAGGAAATGAATGAAAAGATGAAAAACAAAATATTTGAAAGCAGGAACTGAATGGATACATCTTCAAGGGGTAAGACATGGTGAAGAGAGACCAGTGCACCAGGTAAAAGTATCCAGAACCAAATCTGTAGAGAAAAAAAAGGATGAAAACTACAGAATGGGTAGTAAGAGTTACAGTGGACTCAGCGGCTGACGTAGGCCTGGTATTTTCATTGGAGGTCCAGGAAGAGATGACAGAGAGGAAATTGTCTAGGCAGTATGTGAGCAGATAGGGACCATGGTGTTTCCAAAACCGACAAATAACCTGTCGTGTCAAGACTCAAGGAACACAAAGAAGCCCAAGCAGAATAATTGTGCAGTAATATCTCTTAAACTTATATGGTCAAACAGCTAAAAAACAAACACTGAGAACATCATGAAAGCAATCGGGGAAAATCAAGCCATGATCTCCAGAGCAGGACAATGAGACTGACAGTTGACTTTTGACTTATTCTGGGAAGCCAGAAGTACGTAGAGTGATATATTCAAAGAATGGAACTGCCAATGTAGACCTCTACAAGCAGGAAAAATATCCTTCGAGATGAAGGTGAAATGAACACATTTTCAGACAAACAAACGGGTGAATGTTTCATATTTTCACTATATAATCCGGCCATCAGGCTTCTTGGTATCTATCCAAATGAGTTGAACACTTTTGTCCGTGCGAAAACCTGCCAGCAAATGTCACTAGCAGCTTTATTCATAGTTGCTAAAACTGGGAAGCAATCATACAGCATGGTCACTATACTTAATAATAATGCATTCTATACTGGAAATTTGCTCAAAGGATAGATAGCAAGTGTTTCCACGATGAGAAAATGGTAACCATGTGACATGACGGATATGTCAATTAGCTTGCTTGTGGTGGTCATTTCATCATGTGTATGTATATCAAATGATCACACCGTACCACCTAACTATATACAATATTTGTGTGAATAAAGCTGAAAAAAGAAGTCTTGCAACTGGTGAATGGATAAACCATGATACATCTGTACAATGAAATATTATTCACCAATAAAGAGAAATGAGCAATAAAGGTACAGAGAGACATTTAGGAAACTGAGACAGTACAAAGCCCAATGGTTGCCAGGATTTCTGGGGAGTGAAGGAAAGAAAAGTGGGTGGATGTAAAGGGAATTTGAGGACAGCACAACTATTCTGTACGTGACAGTAATGGTGGACACAAGACACTACTCATTTGCCAAAAGTACAACACAAAGAGTCAACCCAGGTGTAAGCTCTGGGCTTTAAAAATGTGACAATGAATATATGTATGGTCATGCATAACTGAAAAATTGTGCTCTACACTGGAACTGGACACAGCAGTGTAAATGACTATAACTCAATAAAAAATGTTAAAAATAATGATGTGTCAATATTGATTCATCAGTGGTAGCACATGGACCACAGTACACCAGATGTAGATGACAGGGGAAAACAAGGGCAGAGTGCGGGTGGCGGGGAGAAGGAGCATGTGGGAACTCTCTGTACTCTCAGGTCAGTATCACCACAATCATAAAACTGCTCTAAAAAGAAAATCTATCAATGTACACTAGAAAGAGAAAATGTTTGACCAGCACATCCACACTAAAGGAAGTACTTGAATGTGTTCTTGAGGAAGAGGAAGAATGACCTCTGATCAAACGTAAAGATGTGGAAGTAATGAAGAGTGACATAGAAGTATGTGCATATGTTTAAATCATGTTGGTTTTGTAAAATGATACTGAAATAACATCGCCTTTTGAGGTTAACCCCATGAGCATTTGTGTGTGTATCTATGAGTGACTGAATACATGGCAGCAATGATATTAAAGTTAGGAGACTGAGAAACGTAGACTGAGTGTTCTGACATAACTACATTTTCTGCGATGAGATAAATGGACCAATTTATGTTAGACTTTGGAGTTAAGGATGCCAGTTGTAGCCTCCAAATAACCACTACGAGAATAACGAGAGACTGAATACTTATCAAGGCGACAGAGGGGGAAGACAGAAAAATTTAAATATCAACCCAAAAGAAGACCAAAATTAAGAGATAAAAGGGATAGATGGGATTTCAAAATTGTAGAATAGATAAACAAGATTATACTGTATAGCACAGGGAAATATACACAAGATCTTATGGTAGCTCACAGAGAAAAAATGTGACTGAGTTTATATACATTCATATATAACTGAAAAATTGTGCTCTACACTGGAATTTGACACAACATTGTAAAACGATTATAAATCAATAAAAATGTTAAAAAAAATAAAAAGCAAAGGCACATAGTTAAACTGAAAAAAAAGAGCATTGAGTGAAGAAGGAGAAGGAGCAGGAGAAGGAGGCAGAAGAAGAAGAAAGAGAAGACAACATATGCCTACACTATGTGCTGCTTCAAACATACAGATACAGAAAAGTTAATGTCACAAATTGGTAAAACGTATGCCTGAAAATATTAATCAAAACCAGCTGGTACACCTCTATTTATATGAGAAACCTTGGCTTTTTAGGCAAAAAAGCATTACGACAAGTGAAGAGGGAAACTTAATTATCATAAATGGTCCAAATCACCAGGAAAATAAAATGCTTATGGGTCTGCTTGCAGCAAACAATGTGGTCTCAGAATATAAAGTAAACCTTGACAGAACTGCAAGGACACGTACATTAATCCGTAGTCAAGCTGGGAGATATTTAAACATTTCTCTAACTAATTGATGCACCACACAGATAAACATTTGCAAAGATATGAGAGATTATAAAAATACAAAGAACAAACTGGACAGTGTATATTTATTCATCCCTGTCTGTGCACTCAGCAACTGCAGGATCCACAGTCTTTTCAAGTGCTAACATGTACCAGAAAAGATCGTGTGTTGATGATAAAACAATTCTCAGAAAATTTCAAGACAATGAAACAATAACGAGTACATGCCGTGACCACAATGCCGTTAAGCAATAATTAATAATCAGTGGTAACTAGAAAGTCACTCACATATTCTAAAATTTAGAAATACCCTTCTAAATCACCCACAGCTTGAAAAGCAAATCATCAGTGAGATTACAAAATATTTTCAACCGAATAATAATGAAGATTTGTGGGATCCTGCTTAAATGCATATTCTACCAAAAAGAAAGTTAAAAAAAAAGAAAAAACCCAATGACACGTGCATCCATCTCAACAGTTTATTACTGAATAAATCTTAAACGTTTATCTCCCCCCCTCTCTCTCTCACACACACACAGACACACACAGACACAGACACATACATTGTAACTGTGTGATGAAACATAGGTGTTATCTAACCTTATCATGCTAATTGTTTCACGGTATTTAAGTGTATGAAATCATCACATTGTACCCCTTAAACCTATGCAATGTTACATGTCAATTATACATCAACAAAGCTGATAATTTTCTACATAAAATATATATTTATAATAATAAATATCAAAACCAATAAAGATATAAACATTTATGATTTTGTGATTTACATCATAACATTTATGACACCATTTATGACTTTTTAAAATACTCTAGGAATAAAAGGGAGCTGTCTTCATCCAATGGGGATATCTTTTAAAAGCCTACAAAATCCAGCTCACTTAGTGACGAGATGTTGAAAGCTTCCCCTCCGAGATCATGAAAAGGGCCAGAATATCCATTGTCATCACAGACATTGCCACAGGGGAAGAAAGTCATCAAACAGACCCAGCAAGCACAGCCTGAAATGAATCAAAGGACATGAATATGAGTGTTCATCACAGGAACATTTTGCTATTGCAGGACTGGAAACTACTGAAATGTCCATGAGAAACAGAATGACAACTAAGTTCTGGTATGTTCATACAAGTTTAATTACTACCCAGTAATGAAAATCAATGAACTACAGCAAACACTAGGACAAAAATGAATAGCAATACATAAAAATAGAAAAATACATTTTTATGTATTGCTATATTGCCAAAACGAAGCTAGATTATAAGAATACATTTATTATGTGTAACGAAGTTCACAAACAGGCAAAATGAAAGTGATAAAAGTCAAAATGCTGGTTAGATTTGCTGACGCGCCCAAGTGGTAGTGACCCAGTAAAGGCATGGAAGTGCTTTTAGGTTGCTGGCGATGCCAAATCTCTTGAACTGCGTTGCAGTTACTCAGATGTTTGTGTTGCAATAATTTACCGAACAGAACATGCACATTTTGTGAAATTCCATACTTGTGTTCTGTTCCATTGAAAAGTTACATAAAGATATTACAATAATAGAATGCCTCAAGTAGACATAAAGAATAGATTCTTCAGGGATTTGTGTATTTTCTGATCATTATAATCTATAAAATGCCACTAAACCTATGAATTAATGACAAAAATCAGTGGAAAATCCCCATTTGTTTGTAAATGAAGACATACCTCTTAAATAACCCATGGCTCTAAGAAGAAATCACATTGAAGTTGGAAACTATTTTGAAGTAATATTGAAAACTTGGAGACCTTTGCCTGCTATGATTATTAAATCTCTCCTCTTGGGATGCTTCGCTTCGGCAGGGAAGAACCTCCTGCATGTATGTGGAAAGGCGAGATGTCAGTAGTTTGCACCAAAAACTGGGAATGAGGCTGGGGATTGATCTTTTAGGTAGATTTTTTACTTAAATCCCTGTTTGGGATTTGGATGCCTGTCTTTACCTGATCCTGAGTTTCCAAGTCCATAAATCTGCTGTTTTACCCCCTCCAGAGTGCAAGCCTCCCCTAAATCTCCCTAGAACTTGGAGAAAGCCCCTTGCCCGGGCTACAAGTTGTTGAGAGGGTTTCTGGGTGTCTAAATATTTCTCAACTACACTTAAAGAGCAATCATGCAATTTACAAGCCCCACCATCACCCCTAAGTTGCAGGGGCAAGTGCCCCTGCCAGTCGCTCAGACAGTTTGATGGTCTGGCCAGGGCGGTTAAGGACCATTGCTCTGGGGCTTTGCTCACTGCCGGGCTCTTAAATCAGCTAAGTCAGAGAGCACTCCTCCATCTGCCTCCACCTCCCAGTGCTTTATTATTACTATCTTCTCACCCACCCTTTTTGTCCTTGTGGTGTTAGGCTTCTAACAAAAAGCCCCTAGCCAGGCAAGAGGGAGGAGGAAGAAATGGAAGAAGGAAGAATGAGCAAGAGAATGAATGAAGGGCATGAACAAAGATGTCTCTGGGTAACTTGGAAGCAGAAACTGGGATGCACTGACAAGATCAAACAGTTCCTCACCCCGTTTTGGTCTATTCGTTACTCAAATTCCAAGAAATGGGCATCCTGTTGGTTTGCATGTTTACACTTTGGAGAGTGGGCAGGTCACGTTGGGTGAGAGTCCCATCATGCTGCAAACGATGGAAGAGGGTGGTTCCCCCAACGTGAAAGGGAAGGCAGTTACCTACAGAGGCCGTAAGAGGATGCTGGGTGGCAGAATGCCAACTGCCAGTGACATTTCCTTCACTGAGCCCAATAAGGAAATCAGTTCTCCTCTTGTTCACACTCATAGCTCCTTGTCATTTAATTCCGTATCACTTACCGTGATTTGCCATGGAACAATGATGTTTGTGATTAATTTTATGATGATCTGCCCTATGGGGCTGAAGGCTCAAAATACATGGCCCATATTAGGCCAATCATAATTGAATGAGGGAATTCTTAGTCACTCCATAAATAGCTGGGTAGGGGCAGGGGACGGGGGTGGGAAGAAGAACAAATATAGAGAGAAGGAGGAAGGACAAAGAGCACAGCTCCATGGAGGACCAGAATGAAAAACTAAGGAGGGAGAGAAGAGACGAGGGATGGGGGCAGACAGAGGGGGAGTCACCGAAGGACAATGCAGGGAGGAGAGAGGGAAGTGGGAGAGAGGACAGATGAGAGGTGATGACGTGTGTTGCAGTGGTCACAGCACAGCCTCGCCCACAAGAATCCTATGGGTGAGCCAGCATGATGCAGAGAATGATGTGTGTGTGAACGCGTGCGCAGACGCATGCACCTTTGTGTTTTCTGTGTAATAATAATTGCAGGGATCAACGTACCTGTGGAAATTGTGAATTCTTTCAATACGAGCACTTAGCTCAAATCTCTTCTCCCAAGGGCCTTTGTGTCAGGACTACCTTTGCTTGCCTCCCACAGCCCAATTCATCACTCAGCTTCAGTTCCCATGGTAACCAAGGTATTGTTTCCTGTCACGTCTAGGGACTGAGGATGAGACAAAGAGAAAGGCAGAGAAATGTGTGCACTCTGTCTTCCTCTGAGGTACACAAGCTCCTATTTAGGGACTTAAAAAGCACATTCTGTTTAATTCTTCCTTGCCCTGCGCCCACTGCCTGGTGGAGGAGGATGGAAATTGTGGAGCAGCCCAATATGTATCTAGAATTTCTACCTCTCCACGATGCACCTACATGGTTGGGAGACATAGGCTTCCTTGTCCTTTAGCCACCTTCTTACCAGCAATTTGTTTTACGTCCAAATCATGCCCATGGAATCCAGGAGCCCTGCTCCCCAACCCACTTTCCCTGTCCTCACCTTCTAGCCTCTGTCATATTCTGGAGGTTTCCCGGAGCCCCAGTTTTCTAGCACAAACCTCAGTTCCAGCCAGATTTCAGAGGTACTGCTCCCTGAAAAGTTCCATGATCCCCAGGAAGGGAATCACTTAGGACAGACAACTCCCTCCTCTCTCCTTTGTCCTGGGAGGCCTCTACCCAGAGCATGAGACCAGTTGATGGGGCTTCCCACTTCGTGCTCCATCCCTGATCTACCAGGGCCTTGGGGCGACTCAGAGGACTGAGGTCCCTACCAGCATCCTCATTTTGGAAAACAGCAGAACTAAGCAAGCACCTCTTCCCTACCCCCTTATCCTAAGTAGCCAACTGCCTCCTTTGCATTTTCTCCCCATTCCAGAGGCCAGACAAGCACGGTGCCAGGCAAGATGTGAGATGTCCCAGAGCACCAATTTGTGCCCTGCCTTCTCTCCCAGTGTTGTAGGATGTCTCTGAAAGTCCATTTGTCCAGCCTCACTGTCATTTCTGGTTCTCAGCCGCCCACCACTTCCCACATACTGCAACCCCTCAGTCCAGAAAGTCTAAGGAATCTCACTTCCAATCCAATTGAATGACCCACAGTGGACAGAGTCCACAGACTAGCCCATCCCCCTGACCTCCAGGTCTTCTGCACACATCCATGTGTTTTTGGAAAGGGAGTTTGCCTCATAGCCACTGCCGGTATCCACTTGCCAGTCACTTCTCTGTGTCACCACACTCTCAGAGGAACACATGTCCTCTTGGGTTCTGTTCATTGTTTGGGTATCTGGGAGTAGGGCCTCTTGGCGTAGCACCAAAGAAGAGCAGTGAAGCAAAGAAGCAATGCTTTGCTGGAATACCCTGCTCCTTTAATCCCCTCAAACATCACTCTAGACTCGATAGGAGAGGCAGATTTTAATGACGGGGAAATGTAACTGAGGGAATTATAATATGGAACAAAACCACTGAAAACCGTGGAAACCATGGCTAAATATCAATCTTCCTAGAGTCCAGGAAAATCACCCATCTCCTGCTTTCCAAAGCTAAGTCCTTCTGGGAGATTCCATCCTGGGTTGATCCCTCTTCCTGGCTTTTCTTGAGGACTGCCCTTTCCTCCCCCCTGAAAAGGAGATCCCCTGCACTAATATCCTTCACTGTAGGGGTTTCTTGTTTTATTAACAGTGGAATTTATCCATGTCTTCACCCTTTTCTGAACACGCAAACACACACAGACACACACACGTGCCACAGAACTATCGGTGGCACACAATAATCCCTAATCCATACATTTCTCAAAATTTAAATTTGTCAGGCTAGATTAACCTCCAGAACTCCGTCTGGATCACTTGGGCTTCAAACCTCATTTCCTCATCCTCTGGCCATTACTCATGTGCTAATCTTTCATTCTCAGTTTGGCCTTCTACGGGGATGTAGGTATCAGCAGGTCTTCGTGGAAGGGTACGAAGCGTGGGGCAGGTGGGTCATAATTTTAACAAAGTCACCATCTCCAGCTGGTCTAATCGTTACTTTCACCCTTTTGACTACTTCAGATAAACATCGTTTCTTTTGCATCTTCATATTCTCCTGCTCTAGTGGAGATTCTCATCAGCATACAAGCATGCTCTGCTGTTCTTCTTTGTAAACAACACCTTCCCTTGATGATAGTTGTCTACGAATTCTTGTTTCATAGGTCAATGCTCATTCATAGCAAAGCTTTCATGATAAGTTATCTCCACTTCTGTGTCTCCTCCTCTGACAGGTCTTGCATCTTCTTCTGTCCTCTAAACTGCTTTTTTCTTTTTCTCCAATAAACTTGCATGATGTCAAATCAAAATATCATTCCTCTGCCCCTGTTTGACTTCTTAGTAGCACTGAACGTGCTGCCTACCTCCTCTTCCTTGAAATCTCTGGATGTCATGAAGTCACTCTCCCCTGCTTTTCTTCCCTCCTTCATGGATCCTATTCTTTGACTCATTTTTTGACTCCTCTTCCTCTAAACACATCTCCAGGTTGATATGCTCTAAGTTGTGGCTTTGGGCTCTCTTTTCCTCCCTTTGTATATTTTCTTTCTTAGATATTTCTTTTAATCAATTATGTACATTAAATAGGTATCATATCTCAATAAAGTGGTCTAAAAATAAAATCTTTCTTTTCCCTTTGTGACTATAAATAAGATATCTACCAATCTCTCTGTAAATCAGGGTGTGCAGTTATGACAAAGGGAATAGGTTCAGGGTCTTTCAACCAAAAATAAACCTTATTCATGGATATCAGGTTGCACCTATTGTCCATAGAAAGTTAGAGAACTAGATAGCCAGGATTAGAAAGCAAGCAAGATCTATGTGAGTCTGATTGGTAGAATCAATCATGAAGGTCATTCCTGAGGAATAGCTTAGTTTTGACATTTTTTGTTTGCAACATTGCTACTCTGGCAGAGAGGTTGCTTTTGGGGCTCTTTGTTCCCTATCATTTCCTACTAGAAGCCTGTATATCTATTTGTTTTATAAATTAGTTAAAGAATATCTATAATTTTAATACTATATATATACATTAATATATGTATGTAGACCCAGCAATATATTATGAATAATTTGAGTGCCTTTAGAAATTCTTTCTTCTATTAAAAAGTTTATTGAGCTATAATTCAAATACCATAAAAATCATCCTTTAAAATGTATGGTGCGGTCATTGATAGCATATTCATAGAGCTTTGCAACTATCAGCATAATGTCATTTAAGAATTTTTATCTTTCAAAAAGAAATCCAGTATTTATGAAAGTCACTTCTGATCCCTCCTCTTTCTCCAACCCCTGGGAATCTTTTTTTTTTCTGTTTCTAAGATTTTGCACGTAATTAACATTTCATATAAAAGGAATCATACAATAGGTAGCCTTTTTTGACTGGTTTCTTTCATTAAGCATGTTTTCCAGATTATTCAATGTTGTAGTAGGTATCAATACTTCATTCCTTTAACTGCCAGATAATATTCTATTATATGGATATACCATTTCTATTTATCCATTCATCCCTCAATGGACATTTGGATTGTTTCAACTTTTTGACTATTATGAATGAGCCTGTTATGAACACTATTGTACAGGTTTCTGCTTTACATTTTTCAGTTTGCTTCAGTAGATATTTAGTCAAATTGCTGAGTAACAAAGTAACTCTATGTTCAAGTTTTGGGGGGAACTGCTAAACTCTCTTCCAAAGTGACTGAAGCATCTACTGTCCCAACAGAGATATATTAAGATTAAAATTTCTCCACATCCTTGTCAACTTTGTTATTGTCCATGTTTTTTATTTTAGTCATCCTAGTGGGTATGAATCTGTATCTCAATGTAGTTTTGACTAAAGACTAATGATTTAAAACATCTTTTCTTGTGCTTATTTGCATATCTTCTTTGGAGAAGTGTCCATATTGTTTGCCTATTTTATTTGTGTTATTTATCTTCTTCATTATTCAGTTGTAAGTGTTATATACCTATTGTAGATAAAATTTCCATATCAGGTATATGATTTGCAAATATTTTCTACTATCCCATGAGTTGTCTTTCTTTATTTGATGGAAGGCTTTGAAGAACAAACATTTTTAATGTTGATGTAGTCTAATTTATCCTGTATTTTCTTTTTTCACTTGTGATTTGGGTGTCATATCTAAGACACTATTGTCTATTTCAAGATGCTAAAGATTTGCACTAAAATGTTCTTCTAAGTGTTTTATAGTTTTCCTCTTGGATTTATGTATATTTATAGCCATTTGAGTTCACTTTTGTGCATGGTGTGGGATGGCAATCCAACCTTATTCTCAGTCCACAACCGCATGTGCATATCTAGTTGTCCTAGTACCATTTGCTGAAAATACTATTTTCCCTTTTGAATCATCTTGATACACTTGTCAAAAATCAATTGATCTTAAAATGTAAAAGTTTATTTCTGGAATTTCAAATTTTGTTATATTGACATGTATGCCTTTATTTATTACAGTAACACAACATCTTGATTACTGCTGCTCTGTAATAAGTGTCATATCATGAAATACAGGCCTTCAATCTTTGTCTTTTTCAAGATTGTTTTGGCTTTTCTAGATCCCTGCATCTGTAGATCATGTAGTGGAGTATTATTATTTTAACAATATACAGTCTTCCCATTAATGAAAAAGCGAAGCTTTTCAATTTGTTTAGGTTTTTAGTTTCTTTCAAAGATATTTTGTTGTTTTCAGTGAACAAGTCTTGCATTTATTTTGTTAAATTTATTTCTAAGTATTTTATTTCTGTGGATGCTATTATAAATGGAATTCTTTTCTTGGTTTCTTTTAAAAATACTTCATTGCTAGTGTATAGAAATAGAATTGAATTTTTTAAAGTTGATTTTATATTTTGCAACCTTGACAAACCAGATGATTGGTTCTAATAACATTTTTTTGGCTTCCTTAGTATTTTTGGTACACAAGATCATATCAACTGAAATAGTTTTCTTTGTTTGCTTGTTTGTTTGTTTGTTTCTTTCTTTCTTTCTTTCATCTTTCCTTCCTTCCTTCCTTTCTTCCTTTCATTTGAAGGTCTTTTATTTTTCTTGCCTTAATGTATTAGCTAGAAGCTCTAGTACTATGCTGAGTAGAAATGGTGAGACTGGGCATTGTCTTTTTCCTTATCTCAAGGCAAAAGTTTTCAGTCTTTCATAGTTAAGTATTATGGTAGTTGTGCAGTTTTAATAGATTGCTTTTATTGAGATGAGACTGTGCCCCCTTTTTCCTATTTTCTTCTTTGTTTTTATCAAAAAATGGTTTTGGATTTGTTACATGCTTTTTTTGTCTATTGAGATAACTAGATCTTTCTTTTAATTCAATCAGTATGGCATCTTTACATTGATTGATTTTTGTATACTGAGCCAACCTTACATTCCTGGAATAAATGTCACTTGATCTTTGTGAATAATCCTTTTTGTGTATGTTGCTGGATTCAGTATGTGTGTAATTTGTGGAGGATTTTTGTGCCTGTATGTATGAAGGATATTGATCTTTATTTTCTCTTGTTTGTGTTTTGTCTGATTTTGGAATTAGGTTAAAGCTATGTTCATAAAATTAGTTAGGAAGTATCCCTTCCTCTTCTATTTGTTGGATAATCTTGTGATGGTTAGATGCTAATTCTTTTAAAAATATATTTGGTATAATTCATCACTTAAGCCATCTGATCCTGAGCTTTTCTTTGTGGAAATGTATTTGTTATTAAATCAGTCCCTTTACTTGTTATAAGTCTATTTAGATTTTTTACTTCTCCTTGAGGTAGTTTCCACAGTTTGTGTTTTTGGGGGGATTTGTCCATTTCGTAGGTTACCTAATATGTTCGCATGCATTTGCTCATAGTATTCCTCATAAACTTTTTATTTCTATAAGTTTGTGTTAATGTCCCATCTTTCATTTCTGATTTTTGCAATTTGAGTCTTTGCTATTTTATTTTAGTTGGTCTAGCCAAGATTTTTTTTTCAATTTTGTTGATCTTTTTAAAGAACTAACTTTTGGTTTTATTGATTTTCCTTTTATTTTCTATTTTCTTTCCATTTGTATCCACTCTAATATTCCTTATTTCATTTCTTCTACTTCTTTTGGCTTAGTTTACTCTTCATTTTCTTGTGTCTTAACATAAAGATTTAAGATAACTGAGATAATATTTTTGAGACAGTTTAGAATAATTGTTTCTTCTTTGTTAAAAATGGCATTATTAGCTATACATTTACTTCTAAGAACTGCTTTAGCCATAACCTGTAAGGTTTGGGATCTTGTCTTTTTCATTTCATTCATTACAAAGTATTTTCTAATTTTCCTTGTGATTTCTTCTTTGACCCACTGGTTATTGATATGTGTTTTAATTTCCACATGCTTTTAAATTATTCAACTTCATTTTGTTATTTATGTCTAATTCCATTCCATTGTAGTCAGAGAACAAACTTGTATGATTTCAATATTTTCAAAATTTACTGAAGCTTGTGTAATGGCATAACATATGATCTATCCTGGAGAATGTACTCCTTAGATAAATGTGTATTCTGCTCTTTACGGTTGTTGTGTGGAATGTTTTACAAACATCTGTTAGTTCTAGATTTTTAATACTGTTGTGAATGTGTTCTATTACCTGTTATCTTCTGCCTACTTATTCTAATATTATTGAAAGTGAGATATTGCATTCTCCAATTATTATTGTTGAATTGTCTTTTTCTCCATTCAGTTCGTTCAGTTCTTGCCTCCTGTATAATGAGGCACTCTTGTCATGTGTATATATGTATTTAATTATTATATCTCTTTGAGGGATTGAGTATTTTACCATGATAAAAATGTTCTTCTTTGTATATAATTACAGTTTTTTCTTAAAGAACATTATGTTTCATGATATTTTTGTCTTAAGTCATATTAGTACAGCCATTCCAGCTCTCTTTTTGTTATTGTTTGCATGACATACTTTTTTTATCCTTTTATTTTCAAGCTACTTGTGTCTTTACATATGAAGCTTGTCTCTTCTAAAAAGCATATAATTGGAGCATTTAAAAAATCTATTCTGCACATACATCTCAAAAATGTTGTCCTAGGACTGTCTACCCAAGCAATAGAAATAAAAGCAAGAATAAACAAATGGGACCTAATGAAACTTACAAGCTTCTGCACAGCAAAGGAATCCGTAAGTAAAACAAAACGACAACGTATGGAATGGGAGAAAATTTTTGCAAATGACGAAACTGACAAAGGCTTGATCTCCAGAATATATAAGCAGCTCATATGACTTAAGAAGAAAAAAGCAAAAAATCCAATCCAAAAATGGGCAGAAAACCTAAACAAGCAATTCTCCCAGGAAGAAATACAAATGATCAATAGGCACATGAAAAAATGCTCAATATCACTAATTATCAGAGAAATGCAATTCAAAACTACAATGAGGTATCACCTCACACCAGTCAGAATGGCCATCATTCAAAAATCCACAAATGATAAAAGCTAGAGAGGCTGTGGAGAAAAGGGAACCCTCCTACACTGCTGGTGGGAATGCAGTTTGGTGCAGCCACTGTGGAAAACAGTATGAAATTCCTCAAAAGACTAGGAATAGACTTACCATATGATCCAGGAATCCCACTCCTGGGCATATATCCAGAAGGAACCCTACTTCAAAATGACACTTGCACCCCATTGTTCGTGGCAGCACTATTTGCAATAGCAAAGACATGGAAGCAGCCTAAATGTCCATCAACAGATGACTCGATAAAGAAGAAGTGTATATTTATACAATGGAATAGTATTCATCCACATAAACCGACAACACAGCACCATTTGCAGCAACATGGATGTCCCTGGAGAATGTCATTCTAAGTGAAGTAAGCCAGAAAGAGAAAGAAAAATACCATATGAGATCGCTCATATGTGGAATCTAAAAAAATAAATGAACATAAATACAAAACAGAAACAAACTCATAGACATAGAATACAAACTTGTGGTTGCCCAGGGGAAGGGGTTGGGAAGGGACAGACTGGGATTTCAAAATTTGTAGATACTTACAGGCATATGAAGAATAGATAAACAAGATTATATTGTATAGCACAGGGAAATATATACAAGATCTTGTGGTAGCTCACACTGAAAAAAATGACAATGAATATATGTATGTTCATGTATAACTGAAAAATTGTGTTCTACACTGGAATTTGACACAACATTGTAAAATGAATATAACTCAATTAAAATGTTAAAAAATCTATTCTGCTAATATCTCTTTTTGATTTTGTTGAGGATGTTTTCATCTATATCCGTAAAGGATATTGTTCTGTGGTATGTTTTTCATGTGATGTCCTTTTCTGATTTTAGTAAGTAGATAATAAATATGAGTCTCATAGAATGGGTACAAGTGATCTTGAGAAAGTTACTTAACTTTTCTCAGCCCCAAAGACCAATGGTGATGTTGATGGTTTGGGATGAGTAGATTTACTTTCTCTAGGCTATCTTCTTTACATGATGATAATATGGAGATATCTGCTAGTAGTAGAATAAGAAGTGAATGAGCAATGGGGATCTGATATCATCTTATAAACTTCTTAACTCACAGGTTCTCCCTTCACCTTTCTACCCATTCTGTCTTTATCCCCATTTACATCTACTACAATGGACTCAAAGATACTTGAAAATTTTT